>NC_045776.1:15395000-15751799 GCF_008692025.1 Phocoena sinus
TCTCTGTGTTTTGATAATTCCGCACAGGGACAGGGAACAGGCCAGGGATTTTCAGGTGAGAGGTTGTTCAACAGAGCTGCTTCCCTGGAGCGGTGTTTGTTGAACTTGCACGTGCTTCAGAGTCACTTGGAGGCTTTGATAGAACAATGCACCAGGCCCCCCTCCTGAGATTTTGGATTTCTGAGAACGGATACCCAGAGGCTGGCGCTGCCGCTGCTCGTTCAGTGACCACATGGAGAATTACTGCCCTGGAGCCCACCTGGCAGACAGCTCTCCAGTGTCCTGAGCAGAACCCCCAATAACGGGCTCACTGCGCCCCAACAGTGCCAGATCTGGACCCTGTAAGTGCTCGTCCGCTGCACGCGGCATTCTGGGAAACCTAAAGCAAATTACTGTCCTCTGCATCTCAATTTCCTTATCTGTAAAGGAGGCTGAACTAAAGATGTATCAATTCTAACATTCCATGAGCTAAATGAAATAGAGTCTAGAACCTGGTAAAGAGGTTATTACCATGAAAATATCAGGTTGCCCTATTCATCCCAACACTTGGTAAGTGGATCTGAGTATACAGAAGTACAAATGGACAGATGGGCTTTTAACTCTTGTTCACCATGGCCTGGCTCTGCCAGCAGGGCTGGTTCCTTAAAAGGAAGGCCAATCTCAAAGCACTGAACAGGTATCCTCATTTATTTTATATTCTCAATGCTTCACATGGGGCCTGGTGAATAGCAGATGCTCCATGATGGCTAAGAGGGAGAGAGGGATGGATAGATGAATGGGTGGATGGACAGATAAATGGATGAGAGAGATAAGTGGGTGGGGAGATGGGATGGATGAGATTGGTAGGCGGGTTATGAGATGGGATTGCATATACTGACCGGTAGACGGCATGGAATGAAAGAATGCTAGGTTTGGAGAGATGGATGTCACCCAGCTGTGCTTAAACCTAACAGACCTAGAGCTGGGGTTATCTACATATGCGGGAGTCCACCGTTGTCTATCTTCAGTACAACCAAAGTTGGGTAAAGCTTCAGTCCTTTACCACCAAGTGTATTCTTGCTTGGAAGTTCCCTTGTGTCACTATTATGTTGGAGACCAATCTAAATAACTCCTGTTCTCCTCAGGTGTGTTCAAGCTCCGTAGGCAAGTGGGGTTGTAAATGGTACGTTAAATGGGGATAAAGAGCCTAAAGGAAATTGCCTGATTTGTAGAAAAGGTATTGGGCTCAGATTCAGGAAACCTCAGTTCTAAACCCACAGCAGTTAATAACTTCCGGACGTCACGGAACCTCAGTTTTCCCTCATTCTGTTGTTTGTGTTAATCCCAGAATCCTTGAAGAATCCTTTTATCAGGCAAAGAGAATTCAAAGGGCTTGGTGGGCCTGAAAACTGCCAGACACCCTCTCCCATTTACTAGAACCCGACCTTGTGCCAAGGATTTCACAGGCATCACCCCCATATAATCATCGCAATAGCCCTGTGTCTTAGGTTTTACTGTTCCAGTGTTATGGTTGAGGAAATTGGGGCTTATAGAGGTTAGATAACTTGCCTGAGGTCTCTGAGCTAGTTAGTGACAGAGCTGGGATATGCACCCCTCGCACTGTGACCCTGGAGGCCATGCCCTTAAATTGCATTTCACCGTCTCCAAGCGAAGACCTTTCTCATAACCCAGCTCGTTGTGACACAGCTACGGTGTGAATGGAAACAATCCCCCACGGCTTCTGGTTGAGCGTGGTGGAAGGTGGGGAGAGGCCGGGGAGGTGGGGAAGCTCCTGGTGGGACAGAATTAGCCTAGAAGATGGGGATTAACAAGGCACCCCTGCTATGTTATACACACACATGGAAGGATTTAAAAAGAGGCAGCCTCTTTCCCGGAGCTTCAAGTGCTTTTCCCAATCACACGCTGAAAACCTAAGCTACAGTCTGTATATTCGGGAATCACAGTGTTGCTTATGGCAACGCAACCAGACAGGGCACTGCTTCGCCCCCCTCAACCTGCTGGCTTGAGAAGCATGTTCCTAGCGTGTGTGCCCACCAAGCCTCAGGCCTCCCACCGGCTGCGGGGAGGGCGCCCTTACCTCCCAAAAAGCAGAAATACCGGTCACCGTGTAGACCACCAGGCAGGCACAGACCCCCTTGGAGAGGCAGCTGGGGCTGCATGAGGAGGGATCACCCGAGTGTGAGGCTCCCCCAATGCCCACTTCCTCCTCCCGCGTACCCATTCCCTAGGCCTGCCATAACCACTGTGCCACAATCTGGGTGGCTTAAAGGACAGAGGTGTGAGGCTACGTGTCTGAGATCAAGGTGTCAGCGGGGTTGCCGCCTTCCAAGGACTGTGAAGGAGAACGTTCCAGGCCTCTCCTCCAGCGCCTGCTGTTTTGCCAACAATTCTTTGTCATTCCTTTGCTCCTGCTGCCTCACCCTGACCTCTGCCTGCACCTTCGCGTGGTTTCTCCCTGTTGTGTCCAGATTTCTCCTTTTTATAAGAACATCAGTCATATTGGATTACGGGCCCACCCTACAGCAGTATGACTTCAACTTAACTAATTACATCTGCAGGACCCCTATTTCCAAATGAGGCCACGTTCTGAGGCACTGAAGGGTTAGGACTTCATCACGTGCACTTGGTTGGGGAGCGGGGGGACACAGTTCACCCTGTAAGATTCCGTTTTGCTAACTCTGAGCATCCACCGTGTGGGGTACCAAGAAGCAGCTCCAGTTCCTGGGCAGCTCCCCCTGTGGTACATGCGCGAGAAGCTCCTCTATAGGGAAGCCCGGGATCCCCACCATCTGAGTAGGATGCGTGGTAAAGCTGCCTGCCTTCAGAGGACAGGGCTGTCTCTGTGTGTGGGGAGGGGGGGCTCTCAGGCAACCCGTGAATTGGGTCTTGGTAGCTCATAGGAATCCACAAGTGGAGACGGCAGAGAAGGCTTCCCAGAAGAGAGGACGGGAAGAAGAAAAGCACGTGGGCCCTGGAACTTACCTGGCGGTCCAGTGGGTTCGACCCCTGGTAGGCAAGCTAAAGTCCCCCATGCCGTGCAGCACGGTCCAAAGAAGCACGTGGGCCCAGAAGCAGAAGAAATGACCTGGAGAGACACGTCACTTGACTGTCCCAGTGCTACTTTCCAGATCCTAGTGTTATACGTGTCACACCAACAGGACACCTGGCCCAACACCAAAGGGCTTCAAAGGTAGGAGAGTTGACACTTGCCCGGGTGTCAGACTGTCCTGCCGCCACCCTGACCAAAACTGTCACCTTCCCCCTGTCACTCCCTCTGGGCCCACACCGCACAGCTACCATCTTTTACAAAGGCCTATGGGAGTCTGCACCTGCTCTTCTGTAGCAAATGACCTCAGGTGTCTAGTGTCCCCAGCACAGGCTTGTGTGGCCTGTTCAGGTGCCAGTAGGATGAGGGCTATGTGGATACTGGGTCGTGTCACCATTTAACTCACCTATTCCTTAGAGAAATATGATTTTACACAAAGCCCACAGAGCTCCTGATGCGCTACAAGATGGCGCCGGGACCCTGCCTTGTGCCTGTCCCATTATGGCCCTGGATGGGCATGTCCAAGTGCCTGGAGCATCTTCCATCTGGCTTTACATCTCCTCGGAGGTCAGTGCCCAGCCCCGGTCTGTGACCCTGCCTGGCCTGGCCGTGCTTCCTTTGAACAGCTGGATCATCAGAGGTGATAAAAGCCAGCTTCGTGAGCCCTGCACCCGAGTCCCATTGCCTGGGCTTGGGGGATGATTTACAGCGTGTGAACGTTGGCCCTTGGAGGGCAGTGTCAGTCATGTCAGGTTGATAGAGCCTGCCTCATGGTAAAAGGGCCACTGTTGACTTTTTCACAATGAAAGAGGAAGGGGCTAGGATGCCTAAGTGGAAACAGCTGAGCCCAGAGTGTCGCGGGGGAGCCCCTTCCCGTGTCCCCGCTGCCCCGGGCACGCTGTCAGCGACCCAAGAACTGTAAAATCGCCAGCCCGCGTCCCTCGCACGTTTCAGCATCAACCAGTCCGCCTGGAACTAACCTTCTTGACACGGTCTCCCTGGGTCTGGATGTCCCCCAGCCTCCCAGGCAGACCCCAGCCCATCTTCTCTCTCAGGGCACGATGAGAAGGTGGAGAACGCGGTGAGAGCCGGCACCTGCTGCGCCACGTGCAAGGAGTTTCACCAGATGAAGCAGACGGTGTTGCAGCTGAAGCAGAAGGTACGTGCCGGGCGTGTTAGAAACGGTCGCGTAAGACGAAAGGAAGGCCTGGTGGAGGCAAAGTGGAGGAACATCTGAAAACAATAAGAAAACGTCGTCCACAGCCTCACTGGGTATTCTCTGAGCTTGGTGCCAGCTGGGTTTGGCCTGGGACGCTTTGCCCACCCACCTTTGGAGCTCATTATCTATAGCTCAACAGAACAACGAAGGCAGGGGATTGACCAGGTGACTAGTAACATAGACCACTAGGTAAGGGGCACGTGGTGAAGCAGAGGGTGAGGAACGACTAGTGTGACTTTTTGGGAAATGAACATCCAGACGTGTGGCCCTTACACAGTGCTACATAGAATACGGTAGAATCATTTGCCGGTGTTTTATGAACAGAGAACATCTTCTCTATAAACGTTCATCACTGGTGATGCAGTTCTGTAGCAGCTTTATTTTTCACATTTAAAAGTTACGACCTGTGCTTTCTGGGCTCCGCACACCTCAGAAAGCAGCTGCTCAGATACCCGGTGTCATCAAGGGTGAGGACTGACTCTCTTTGTCAGGCTCCCACGCATGCCTGACAGCATCATATTTCTGGTAACATTGCTGTGCTGTGAGTAACGCCCCTGGGATGCGCCTAGTGCCCTGAAAGCTTAAGCAACTGCCCTGTGCCCAGGTCGACGGTGTTTATCGTACCTGAGGTTAGTGAATTCACCAGTCTGTCGGCAACTCGGAAACTGCTCTTACGCTTGTAAAACGTAAACTTGCTGGTTTGTTTGTTTAATTGCTTCCCCTCAAGGCTCTTAGTACATCAAAGAGGCGTATCTAATCTGTTTAACTTTGGCATCTAGTTATTGTAAAGGGCAGCAGGGTAAGGTTAGACAGTATTGCTTTTCAGGTGTCCAACAAACATGCAGGCAGCCCCTAATGAGATCCACAGCTTCCAGTGGAACAGGCAGGTCAGTAGGCTGAGAAGATAAATGGCTTTGCGGGCCTTTGGTACGTTGGTGGTGAAGATCTAGCAACTTGAGCAGAGGCATATATGTGTATGATGTACAGATTCCAAATAGCTTGTGATCCAATAGAGAGACCAGGCAGAAAACCTTGCAAGTATATCAGTATAAATTCAGAGTTACCAGTAATACATCCCACACAGATATTCTCACGTTGGACTTGGATTGATGTTAGTATTTACTGAGCGAGTCTGAAAAAGGGTTCGTGGGAGAAGTTTGCATTTCATAGGCCAGAGGATTCGGGCCTGGCGGGGGGCAGTTGGTGAATGTCTCAAGGCCTAAGGCTACCCTCCGTTTTCTTCTCTGAGAGTCAGTAATCCAAGAGCTATGGGGAGGCTCCTTCCAGCCTGAATGTTCTTTAGGGTCAGTGACGCTGAGTCTCACTAGTTCAGAAATTGAGTTGCTAATTCAACATCTGGCTTTCCCTTAACCTCCCCGCAGTGTTTTACAATCCATGAAAGAAGAAATGTTACGAAGAAGTTGAAAATTTTGTTACCCTTAAAGCCCTTGCGGCTGAGCTGCACACAGATCTAATAATACTTGTTCGTACTCCAGTAACTCTCCTGCTCCGGGGTTGGCCTGGAATTGATCCACCTTAGACCGATTTCTCCTACAAGTGCATTGTGTCAAGTCTGAGCTAAAGCTGGCATTCAAGGAGCGTCACAAGAAGCAACGCATTTTTAAAGGCGCCTAGTAGAACATGTCACATTCGGCAGTTGATAAAGCCGTTTTATATCCAGGACCCCATTTAATTCTCACCGTGATGCCGATATTGGCAGAGAGATGAGGTGTCAGCCCGAGACGCAGGCCAGACCCTAAACCCTAGGTGTCCTCACTGCGGCTCCTGTGCTGGTGTGGGGCTTGTCCGTTGATTTTTAACTTCCTTTCACTACTGCTGATGCCATCTGTTCTGTTCAGAAAAGAACATGGGACAGCTGCCCAAATAAACATTGGCTCAGAAGTAGGTTACCGGGTGTCCTGGACCGTGGCCAGCCCCATAGTATAAAACGGTATGCAGACATGTTGAACAACACCATGAGTGTACAGTCAGCAAAATCCCAACCGTGTGAAACTCTCCAGGGCCAATGCCCTGTGTTCTTCAGTGGATAGATTCTAAGAAAAGTGGAGCAGCGACCTGCAGGTTAAAAGCAGCTTAAAAGACGTATTGTTTTTTCAAGTGGGCAAGACTAGACCGTAGTGTCTGGGCCTGCACAGTTGGGTTTGATAAATTATTTTTTTAAAACACAGGAAGTGATTAAAATCAGAATAGTAGTTACTTTGCGGGGAGGGAGGGAGAAGGCTGTGATTGAGTCAAAGCATGTAGACAAAGTTCTGATTTTTTTTTTGGCCGCACTGCATGTGGGATCTTATTTCCCCCACCAGGGATCGAACCTACGCCCCCTGCAGTGGAAGCGCAGAGTCTTAACCACTGGACCACCAGGGAAGTCCCTGACAAATTTCTGATTTTTGACTTAGGTGTTCAATAAAAGGGTGTTTGCCTTATAATAATTTGCTAAGATATAGATTTGTTTCGTGGGGTTTCCAGATTCTGTGCCTTTATTTTCCAGTGAAAAAGTTTTTTTGAAATGATGTGCAGATCCCAGTGCCTTCACCTCTACGATTTCTTCTGTGTTTTGGGAAGGAAAAAAACAAACAGATGATTTGGCTAAAAAGAGAGTTTCGGGTATAGATAAAATACCCGTCATTTGACTTGCAGAGAGGGGTCTCTGTCCCATCAGAACACTGAAGAAAAATCTGAGCTAAGGAGCCAGTTTTTTTTTTTTAATAAATTTATTTATTTTTAAAATTTATTTTCCATTGCATTGGTTCTTCGTTGCTGTGCGCGGGCTTTCTCTAGTTGCAGCAAGCGGGGGCCACTCTTCGTTGCGGTGCGCGGGCTTCTCATTGCCGTGGCTTCTCTTGGTGCACAGCACGGGCTATAGGCGCACGGGCTTCAGTAGTTGTGGCACACGGGCTCCCGTAGTTGTGGCTCGCGAGCTCTAGAGCACAGGCTCTGTAGTTATGGCGCACGGGCTTAGTTGCTCCATAGCATTTGGGATCTTCCAGGACCATGGATCGAACCCGTGTCCCCCTGAATTGGCAGGCGGATTCTTTTTTTTTTTTTTTTTTTTTTTTAACATCTTTATTGGGGTATAATTGCTTTACAATAGTGTGTTAGTTTCTGATTTATAACAAAGTGAATCAGCTATACATATACATGTGCTCCCATGTGTCTTCCCTCTTGCGTCTCCCTCCCTCCCACTCTCCCCCTCCCACCCCTCCAGGCTGTCCCAAAGCCCCGAGCTAATATCCCTGTGCCTTGCGGCTGCTTCCCCCTAGCTATCTACCTTACTACGTTTGTTAGTGTGTATATGTCCATGACTCTTTCTCGCCCTGTCAAAACTCACCCTTCCCCCTCCCCATATCCTCAAGTCCGTTCTCCAGTAGGTCTGCGCCTCCATTCCTGTCTTATCCCTAGGTTCTTCATGACATTTTTTCCCCTTAAATTCCATATATATGTGTTAGCATACGGTACTTGTCTTTGTCTTTCTGACCTACTTCACTCTGTATGACAGACTCTAGGTCTATCCATCTCATTACAAATAACTCAATTTCATTTCTTTTTAAGGCTGAGTAATATTCCATTGTGTATATGTGCCACATCTTCTTTATCCATTCGTCCGATGATGGGCGCTTAGGTTCTTTCCATCTCCGGGCTATTGTAAATAGAGCTGCAATGAACATTTTGGTACATGACTCTTTTTGAATTTTGGTTTTCTCAGGGTATATGCCCAGTAGTGGGATTGCTGGGTCATATGGTAATTCTATTTGTAGTTTTTT
The DNA here is from genome assembly GCF_008692025.1 of Phocoena sinus. Classification (NCBI taxonomy): domain Eukaryota; kingdom Metazoa; phylum Chordata; class Mammalia; order Artiodactyla; family Phocoenidae; genus Phocoena; species Phocoena sinus. Next base: position 15,403,048 of record NC_045776.1, read on the forward strand.
GAGGAACCTCCATACTGTTCTCCATAGTGGCTGAACCAATTCACATTCCCACCAGCAGTGCAAGAGTGTCCCCTTTTCTCCACACCCTCTCCAGCATTTATTGTTTCTAGATTTTTTGATGATGGCCATTCTGACTGGTGTGAGATGATATCTCATTGTAGTTTTGATTTGCATTTCTCTAATGATTAATGATGTTGAGCATTCTTTCATGTGTTTGTTGGCATTCTGTATATCTTCTTTGGAGAAATGTCTGTTTAGGTCTTCTGCCCATTTTTGGATGGGGTTGTTTGTTTTTTTGTTATTGAGCTGCATGAGCTGCTTGTAAATTTTGGAGATTAATCCTTTGTCAGTTGCTTCATTTGCAAATATTTTCTCCCATTCTGAGGGTTGTCTTTTTGTCTTGTTTATGATTTCCTATGCTGTACAAAAGCTTTGAAGTTTCATTAGGTCCCATTTGTTTATTTTTGTTTTTATTTCCATTACTCTAGGAGGTGGGTCAGAAAGGATCTTGCTGTGATTTATGTCATAGAGTGTTCTTCCTATGTTTTCCTCTAAGAGTTTGATAGTTTCTGGCCTTACATTTAGGTCTTTAATCCATTTTGAGCTTATTTTTGTGTATGGTGTTAGGGAGTGATCTAATCTCATACTTTTACATGTACCTGTCCAGTTTTCCCAGCACCATTTATTGAAGAGGCTGTCCTTTCTCCACTGTACATTCCTGCCTCCTTTATCAAAGATAAGGTGTCCATATGTGCGTGGGTTTATCTCTGGGCTTTCTATCCTGTTCCACTGATCTATCTTTCTGTTTTTGTGCCAGTACCATACTGTCTTGATTACTGTTGCTTTGTAGTATAGTCTGAAGTCAGGGAGCCTGATTCCTCCAGCTCCTTTTTTCGTTCTCAAGATTGCTTTGGCTATTCGGGGTCTTTTGTGTTTCCATACAAATTGCGAAATTTTTTGTTCTAGTTCTGTGAAAAATGCCAGTGGTAGTTTGATAGGGATTGCATTGAATCTGTAGATTGCTTTGGGTAGTAGAGTCATTTTCACAATGTTGATTCTTCCCATCCAAGAACATGGTATATCTCTCCATCTATTTGTATCATCTTTAATTTCTTTCATCAGTGTCTTATAATTTTCTGCATACAGGTCTTTCGTATCCTTAGGTAGGTTTATTCCTAGATATTTTATTCTTTTTGTTGCAATGGTAAATGGGAGTGTTTTCTTGATTTCACTTTCAGATTTTTCATCATTAGTATATAGGAATGCCAGAGATTTCTGTGCATTAATTTTGTATCCTGCTACTTTACCAAATTCATTGATTAGCTCTAGTAGTTTTCTGGTAGCATCTTTAGGATTCTCTATGTATAGTATCATGTCATCTGCAAACAGTGACAGCTTTACTTCTTCTTTTCCGATGTGGATTCCTTTTATTTCCTTTTCTTCTCTGATTGCTGTGGCTAAAACTTCCAAAACTATGTTGAATAAGAGTGGTGAGAGTGGGCAACCTTGTCTTGTTCCTGATCTTAGTGGAAATGCTTTCAGTTTTTCACCATTGAGGATGATGTTTGCTGTGGGCTTGTCATATATGGCCTTTATTATGTTGAGGAAAGTTCCCTCTATGCCTACTTTCTGGAGGGTTTTTATCATAAATGGGTGTTGAATTTTGTCGAAAGCTTTCTCTGCATCTATTGAGATGATCATATGGTTTTTCTCCTTCAATTTGTTAATATGGTTTATCACACTGATAGATTTGCGTATATTGAAGAATCCTTGCATTCCTGGAATAAACCCCACTTGATCATGGTGTATGATCCTTTTAATGTGCTGTTGGATTCTGTTTGCTAGTATTTTGTTGAGGATTTTTGCATCTATGTTCATCAGTGATATTGGCCTGTAGTTTTCTTTCTTTGTGACATCCTTGTCTGGTTTTGGTATCAAGGTGATGGTGGCCTCGTAGAAGGAATTTGGGAGTGTTCCTCCCTCTGCTATATTTTGGAAGAGTTTGAGAAGGATAGGTGTTAGCTCTTCTCTAAACGTTTGATAGAATTCACCTGTGAAGCCATCTGGTCCTGGGCTTTTGTTTGTTGGAAGATTTTTAATCACAGTTTCAATTTCAGTGCTTGTGATTGGTCTGTTCATATTTTCTATTTCTTCCTGATTCAGTCTTGGCAGGTTGTGCATTTCTAAGAATTTGTCCATTTCTTCCAGATTGTCCATTTTATTGGCATAGAGTTGCTTGTAGTAATCTCTCATGATTTTTTTTATTTCTGCAGTGTCAGTTGTTATTTCTCCTTTCTCATTTCTAATTCTATTGATTTGAGTCTTCTCCCTTTTTTTCTTGATGAGTCTGGCTAGTGGTTTATCTATTTTGTTTATCTTCTCAAAGAACCAGCTTTTAGTTTTATTGATCTTTGCTATCGTTTCCTTCGTTTCTTTTTCATTTATTTCTGATCTGATTTTTATGATTTCTTTCCTTCTGCTAGCTTTGGGGCTTTTTTGTTCTTCTTTCTCTAATTGCTTGAGGTGCAAGGTTAGGTTGTTTATTCGAGATGTTTCCTGCTTCTTAAGGTGGGCTTGTATTGCTATAAACTTCCCCCTTAGAACTGCTTTTGCTGCATCCCATAGGTTTTGGGTCGTTGTGTCTCCATTGTCATTTGTTTCTAGGTATTTTTTTATTTCCTCTTTGATTTCTTCAGTGATCACTTCATTATTAAGTAGTGTATTGTTTAGCCTCCATGTGTTTGTATATTTTACAGATCTTTTCCTGTAATTGATATCTAGTCTCATGGCGTTGTGGTCAGAAAAGATACTTGATACAATTTCAATTTTCTTAAATTTACCAAGGCTTGATTTGTGACCCAAGATATGATCTATCCTGGAGAATGTTCCATGAGCACTTGAGAAAAATGTGTATTCTGTTGTTTTTGGATGGAGTGTCCTATAAATATCAATTAAGTCCATCTTGTTTAATGTATCATTTAAAGCTTGTGTTTCCTTATTTATTTTCATTTTGGATGATCTGTCCATGGGTGAAAGTGGGGTGTTAAAGTCCCCTACTATGAATGTGTTACTGTCAATTTCCCCTTTTATGGCTGTTAGTATTTGCCTTACGTATTGAGGTGCTCCTATGTTGGGTGCATAAATATTTACAATTATTATATCTTCTTCTTGGATCGATCCCTTGATCATTATGTAGTGTCCTTCTTTGTCCCTTTTAATAGTCCTTATTTTAAAGTCTATTTTGTCTGATATGAGAATTGCTACTCCAGCTTTCTTTTGGTTTCCATTTGCATGGAATATCTTTTTCCATCCCCTTACTTTCAGTCTGTATGTGTCTCTAGGTCTGAGGTGGGTCTCTTGTAGACAGCATATATAAGGGTCTTGTTTTTGTATCCATTCAGCCAATCTGGCAGGCGGATTCTTAACCACTGCGCCACCAGAGAAGTCCCAAGGAGCCAGTTTTTAATTAATTTATTATTTTTTTAATTTTTTACTGGTATGAAGAAATTTTTTTTTCAAGTATGACTTTTTTATTGAAATATAGTTGATTTACAGTGTTGTATTGGTTTCAGGTGTTCAACCTAGTGATTCAATATTTTTGTAGTTTATACTGCATTTTAAATTATTATGAAATATTGGCCGTATTCCCTGTGCTGTGCAATATTTCCTTGCAGCTTACTTATTTTATACATAGTAGTTTGTACGTCTTAATCCCCTACCCCGATTCTGTCCCTCCCCCCTTCCCTTTCCCCAGTGTTAACCGCTAGTTTGTTCTCCGTATCTGGGAGTTTGTTTCCATTTTATTATATTCATTCATTTGTTTTACGTTTTAGATTTCACATACAAATGATAACACATTTGTCTTTCTCTGACTTTTTACTTAGCATAATGCCTTCCAAGTCCATCCATGTTGTTGCAAATGGCAAAATTTCATTCTTTTTTATATATCCAAAGAAAACAAAAATGCTAATTCAAAAAGATGCATGCACCCCAGCGTTCATAGCAGCATTATTTACAATAGCCAATGGAAGCAACCTAAGTGCCCATCAACAGACGAATGTGTAAGGAAGACGTGGTGTATATATACACAATGGAAGGAGCAAGTTTTTAACGGGTGCCTGTGTTCCTGCGGCAGGGGTGATCTGAGTTGAGAGCAGCGCTGCTGCGGTGCGGTTGAGGAAGTGAGAGTGTTTGTTGAGCACCCGCTCTGGCCTGTGATGGGCTGGGAGATGACGGATGACGAGAAAGGACAGAATAAAGGCCTGCCTTAAATAAGCTTCCTGTCTTAGCTGGGAAACCAGGCCCACAGTGGAGTTAACACAATGGCCGAGTGGAGTGGGGCAGGCAGTGGAGGCTTCAGAAGTTAGAGGTCAATGCGACTTCAGAAGTGTGAGCAGATGTGCAACCTGACGGCTGCGTTTGTTCGCTTCAGTGCTGCCTTTAGTGCTGGGCAAATAGATGGCTTCTCAGTGGTTCCTGGTTTCCTCTGCTACCTTGATCTAGTTGCTCTGTAAAATGGGTCTTCTCAGGATGGCTGGGAAGACTGTTCTATACAAAAGTAACTGTAGATTGCTTTGCCAAGTATCGTGAGTAATATTAAGAGAGGCAGCTGGGTGTTGTGGTGAGGACCACAGATTCCAGAACCAGACTGGCTAAGTTTAAGTCCTAGCCCCACTACTTCCTGGCTGTGTGACCCTGGGTAAGTTACTTAACCTCTCTGTGCCTCAATTCTAGAGAAAGTGGATAACAGTGATACATACTACATAGGGTTTTCATGATGATCAAATGAGTTAATATTTGTAAAGGACTTAGAACAGTCCCTGCCACCTAGAAAGAGCCCTGTAAATGTGTACCGAATAAATAAGAAACATGAATTATATGTCCTAATAAAGTGCTTTACAGGCAGCATCTGATTCGTCCCAACAGCCCTGTGAGGTAAGTATTTTTATTACGAAGTCTAATACGAGATAATGATATTCATAATTCCACTGACTGGAATCGAGGAGAAATGCAGACTCTTCATGCAGACTTCTTCCCAAACACCTGCACCCCTCAAGCCTGTCATCTGCTGTGTTTGGGTAGACGGTCAAGCCAGGATTTCTGGAGGGCCACCTCTAAAACACCAGTGCCTTTACATTCCTCTCATCCTGCTGACACACAGAGGAACTGGCGGGAAGCGGGATGTAATCACCCAGCAGGAGGTCAGCCAGGAAGCTGAGGTCAGCGTTTACTGGGTCACCTCCTGACTTTTACAAGGGAGCGAAGAGAGCTGGAGAGGGCCCAGGGTGGGTGGGGACTAATCTCTGAAGTCCCTCCACGTGCCGGTCTCATCCTCCCAGCTTGCTTACAGAATTTTACATCCAAAGACTTGCTCGTCTGGCCCAAACCTCTCATTTTATAAGCATGAAGGTGAGAACCTGGAAGGGTGAAGGGACTTACCCAAAGTCATCCCGCTATTTAGAAACAGAGCCAGGAGCATCCCCTCAACCCCTGACCCCATCCCACCCCGAAGAGCATTTGCACTGTGTCCGCGGTCCTGGCTGCTGCCGGTTACTAGTCTGGGCGCTGGGCCAGGCACGTTCAGGACATCGTCACTTTCATCCTCCCAGCAGCCCTTCTTAGGTGGATATTACGATCCTCATTATATGGATGAAATAATCAGTTCTATAGCTTATCAAGATCCCACAGGTAGAACGCGGCAGGGCTAAGATTTAAACATAGATCTGCCTAATGCCAAAACCCACAGATAAAATTCACAATTTAGTTTTTCTCTTGGAAGCAGATAATAAAATTGAACCAGCCTTCAAGCGCCAGTGTTGACCCTCTGTCCTCTAGTTAGAGTAGTTTCGCTTCTAAATTCTCCTCACTCAGGGATTCACCCCCGTTCCACCCCAGGACCCAGGCATGCAGTCACAGATTGGAGTGACCTCTCGCTGTGACACAGTGACGCCAGCACCATTGTAAATAAACCCCTGGGACATAGCTGGGTCCTGGCAGTGACATCGAACGATGAACCCTGACCTGAAATTGTGCAAAGCTGGCTTTCAGATTGCGCAAGGTTGTAATTCTTATCGTTTTCCCTACTGAATTCTAAACGATGATCATAGGGGAATTGAGTGTGTTTCCTCGCATCTTTTGGGGAACACTGGGTCTTCTCAAAGCGCAGAAGAAGACTGTTTATCTGGAACGCACTGGATGGTCAGGAATCTTCTAGCTCATGGACCTGCAAGGCTGTCCTTACCCAAGGATTTTCATACTAGCTAAGGGGCTCCAAAAGCACTGAGGGACCCTTCGGAAGAGAGTGTCGGTGCTTCTTTGAGCTTCCTGCCCTCTGAGCATCCTTGCACCGTGAACTGAATGGATTTCAGTAAGAACTCCAAGAAAAGGAAAAAAAAAAAAAAAAAAAAAACTGTGGAGGAATTTCCAGCCAGAGGAGGATCCTAGGCTCCAATAGGCCACCTAGGGCACCTGAAGCAGGGAAAAGGCCTTGATCCAGGAGAGCCTGACGTGTGCTCTGCAGGCGAGCGAGGGGGGTGGACAGGAGGAGCAGGGCAACACCTCAGGCCTCGTGGCCCCGCCCCTTCTGTATGCCAGGCTGCAGGGATACCACCAGAACCTTCTCGTGGTTTCCCACGGTTTCATCTTTTAGAAACATTGCAAGCACTTCATTAAGGGGCTAATGGGCTACAGGACTTGGACAGTCACCTTGCAGAGAGCTGGAAGAATTTGTTCTCCGTCAGATGTAGCAGGTACAAGTCGCTTGCCAACATACAGACCACGTATTATTGTGATGTTCGCTTTTCGTTCATACTGGATTTCTTCTGTTAGCAAGAACATCTGTCTCTGTAACTAAGAAAAATCATCGCCTCTACATCTGGCTCAAGATGGCCCCAAACCCAGCAGCCCCCCAGCAGGAGAAGGAGATCTTGGGGCAGGGGTGTCCTCCAGAGTCGTGTTTGGAAATAGTCGTGCTAATCATTCCCAAACCTCCATGCTCAGAAACAGACACCAGTGCAGGAGGCCGAGGACTTTATGAAGCCAGAGAAGGTCGTCTGGACAGCAGAACTTTCCCAAGCCTCCCAGTGCCATTCACACACTGGTCTCTTAGCTGCAGTTCAGTAGGTAGATTTTGTAGTTTCCCCATAAATTCCTCGGGCCTAGGCTTGGGGGGGTTCAAGATCTCACGATCATCTTTTACTCCACCTCCCTGCTCTGTTACTATCAACCCAGGTGCCCTGAGACCCCAGGGGTTATTCGTGTGACGTGGTTGAACTCAACTGGGACTGTCTAGTCTCCCTGGGGCAGGAGGAAATCCGTGGGGAAGAAAAGGAGAGGTGAGAAATGCTGACTTGCCTGTGAAGTAGGAAAGTAAACTCTAGGGTTTTTCTTTCTTTTTTTAATTTTTCACTTCATTTTTATCTATTTATTTTTGGCTGCATTGGGTCTTCGTTGCTGCGCGTGGACTTTCTCTAGTTGCAGCGAGCGGGGTTCTACTCTTCGTTGCGGCGCACAAGCTTCTCATTGCGGTGGCTTCTCTTGTTGCGGAGCACAGGCTCTAGGCGCACGGGCCTCAGCAGTTGCAGCATGCGGGCTCAGTAGTTGTGGCACGTGGGCTCAGTAGTTGTGGCACACAGGCTTAGTTACTCTGCGGCATGTGGGATCTTCCCGGACCAGGGATCAAACCCGTGTCCCCTGCATTGATTGGCAGGCGGATTCTTAAACACTGCACCACCAGGGAAGTCCCCAACTCCACGGTTTTTCAAATCAACATTCAAGTCTATATTTCTTATCACCAAAAGCTGTAGTAATTTGGAGTTGACATAAGCCTCAGAGGGAGAACTTTGCACAATTTCTAATTTAGCACTCTGTGCTCATGCTGAACCCACAGAGCACAGCTCTGTCACAGTGGCAGTTGGCCACCTCTGATCACAAACAGGTGGTAGGAAACTCTCTCCGCAGCTCAGATCCGAAGATGGGTGTAGAGCCTCGGAGCGCTCCACGGGCAAGGATGAGATATCCACAGACCTTCTCGTAACTTGCATTGCCCTCTGGCCAGAGGGTCCCCGAGCAGGGCCTCGTCCAGGAGGACGTGGGTGACAAATGCAACTTGCTTCAGAAAATCGCAGTGATACTTGGTTTCTGTGGGACTCCAGGATCCCGAGTGAATCCTCTGGGGGTAGTAGCTCTGAGCCTCAGAAACACAGTCTCCACTGGATTTTATACCCCTGAATTAGCTTCCTGGAAGGAAGAGACTAGAACTACCATTTATCAAGCACTTAGTACATTTCAGGTCCTGTGCTGGGCACCTGATACACACTACCTGTGTAATCCTCATGTCTTAATGGTGGGCGTTATCAGTGAGGAAATGGACATTAAGAGCGTGCGGTTCTTACCAAGGGTCTCACTGATTCCTGACCTCAAGGAATGCAAAGGTCATTCACGTGTGTGGTCCCTCTGGCTTCCCCTAGAATGAGCTCCTGAAATCAGAGAGCGAGAGAGAGGCAGGGAGCCACGGTGCCTTTTACGACTTTATCTCAGAAATTACACACCGTCACTTTCGTCATTTTCTATTCATTAGAAGCAAGTCCCTAAGCACAACCCACACTCAGAGGGCAGAAAATTAGCCTCCACCTTTTAAAGGGAGGAGTGTCCAAAAATTTGTGGACATACTTTAAAACCATCACAGTCACTGTTTCCCAAACACCTGAGCGTACACGTGACCTGTAAGTCATATTTTCCATCCTGGCTCTCAAGGCGGAGATCTGTAAGAGCTGGGACCATGTCTTGTTCACTGTTGTCGCCTTAGAATGAAGCACAGGGCCTGGCACGTAGTAGTTTCTCAAATATTTGAGACATGAGTTCTTAATAAAAGTCTGAAACAGGTGGATTGTATTAATTATGATGATAATGACTAATGATATCTAGGCAGGCTGGAACTGATCCAGGTTCACCCACTAAGCAACCAGGGGAGTGATCTTGTACAAGCTGTTTTGACTAGAAGGCCTCCGGGTTTATAAGGAGGATCTCTACCATCCGTCTGCACTCTGACTGGCTCGGATAAAGGCTTATGCACAAGAAAAGGCTCTGTGGCTTCTGCAGACCACAGAAGCGCAGGGCATTCCCTGGCAGTGGAGCCGTCGGTGCTTCCTGACCCAGGTTCCTCTTCTCTTTGCAGATTGCCCTGCTACCCAACAGCGCTGCGGACCTGGGCAAGTACATCACTGGTGACAAGGTGCTGGCCTCCAATGCCTACATTCCAGGACCTCCTGGCCTGCCTGGGGGCCAGGGCCCCCCCGGTGAGTATAAAGAAGGGCATAAAAGCATAGAGTGAAAGCAAATAGCATAAAAGGGTGATAGGCTCACCAGCCAGGGCCTGCCGAGAGCTCACGTTTAGTTGGAGGATGCGACAGAGTTTTTTAGCTCCCATGGATGGGAGCAGAAGCCAGGGTCCAGGGAGTCGCATGCCTGTGTGCCAAGAGGGCCTCGGGGAATTGGGTCAAGCCTGAGAAACCCTTCTAACCAATAGTAATCAGCGAGAAAAAAGTCATTGTCCTGGGTTTGGACAAGATTCATAAAGATAATCTTAAGTTACAGAGAAACAAAATGAGAACTATTTTTAACACTAACATATATGAACGTAGGATGGCGTAATGAACTCCTGTGGGCTCATCGCCCGGTGCCAACACCTTATGGCCAGCCTCATTGCCACTCTTCCCCAATCCTGTCTCCTCCTTCCCCTGTTATTTGTGAACACACTTACATTGATATTTATTTTGATATTTATCTCTCTGTTTTCCTTTAAAAGTCAATCTCATTGAGATACAATTCTATACAAAAAACCGTACACACTTAAGATACAGTTGGACGAGTTTTGACAGATGCATACACCCTATATCAAGCACTTCCTAACCACCACCCTATATCTGGTCTACGTCAAGGTGTAGAACATTTCCATCATCCCGGAAAGTTCCCTTGTGCCCTTGGCAATCTACATCCTCAGCTCTAGGCAGTCACTGACTTGCTTTCTATTGCTGCAGTTCTGTCCGTTCTACAGCTTCATAGAAAGGAATCTATTCCTTCTGTCTGGCTTCCTCCGCGTACTGTTTTGGAGATTCACCCTTGTTACTCTGAAGAAAATCCCAAATTTCCTATCATTCCGTCAGGCAATACGCAATGAGAACTTTAAAAAATAACAACAGGGTGTTTTCTGTCTTATTAGGAGTCCCTCCATAGATACATCAATACTTTTTATGTTAGTGTTAACAAATGACTCTAAGATATGATGTCTTATCCCTCATGTTCATCGCCTAGCACTGTGCTAGGTGTTGTGAAGGACCTCCTGACATTCTAACGAGGATGACAAGACACATAAAGTGAAAGCAAACAGAATAAAACAGTACCTGCCTGCCCCCAAGTAAAGTATGCAGGTACTTCCTGCTGTGGAAGCTTAAGGAAGAGAGAGATCACTGTAGCCTGCAGTGGTCAGGGGACTTGGGGTTTGACCTGGACCTGGAAGAACACGAGAGGTAGGATTGGTCCAAGCACAGAGGACACGGGCAGATTTTAGGCTGGAAGGTCAGCAGAAACAAAGGCTCAGAATGCTTCCCAAACTATATGTTTTCTTCTCCACTTATATCTTCATCTCCTGGTTTCCATCAAAACCCAGGTGGCCTGGGTCTCAGTCTGTACAGAGACCAAGAACTGGTCCAGGACTTTGGTTTCTCCTCTTGTTCTCTCTTTTGGCCTCTGGGTCATGGCTGAGTTTCTCCAGCAGATGCCACACACAGGCAGCCTCTTGCTGCTTCTGAGTAGACTTAGGTCTCTCCTTACAAACTGACTGTTTGCAGTGTTCTCCATCCTTCTCTAAGAGAATGTTCTCGCTCTGCTTCCCTGGAGGAAGTTCACCCCCCAGGCCAGCCTACCTGTCACGTCAACAAGGACAAAGTAGGAACAGGGGAGCCATTGGCTTCTTTCTTCTTCTTTTTTTTTTTTTTTTTTAACATCTTTATTGGAGTCTAATTGCTTTACAATGGTGTGTTAGTTTCTTCTTTATAACAAAGTGCATCAGCTATACATATACATACATATATCCCCATATCTACTCTCTCTTGCGTCTCCCTCCCACCCTCCCTCTCCCACCCCTCTAGGTGGTCACAAAGCACCGAGCTGATCTCCCTGTGCTATGTGGCTGCTTCCCACTAGCGACCTATTTTACATTTGGTAGTGTATATAAGTCCCTGCCACTCTCCCACTTAATGAATAACTTGCTAGCTTTCCTTTCCAGTTCTGCCGTCTGGTTTCTAGCATGGTTTGAGCTGTCCAGGGTCCTTGCTGGAGCAGGGAGTGATTGAGGACTAGCTTTGGCAATGGGCTATGCCCTTGCTTTCTCCTCCAATCCTTATTCCTTCTCTCTCCTTACTTCTAGCATCATAGTTTGTGATGCCCTCAGTTGAGATGTGTTAGGGCAACTAGAGAGATAATAAGATTTCTCTTACCCTTAATTAAAATTCCAGTCCTGGAGTCTGTGATAAATCACAGCCTGGGCCACCAATACAGGAAGCTCTACTAGGCTGGAATCCTTTGGCTTTAGTGTTGAGGGAGTGGCTGCTGTTCTGTGACCCCCACTGTTCCTTTATAAGGTGCTGACGTTTGTACATCAAAGCCCCACACTGTAAAGGCACTTGACATAACGATCTCTGAAGTTCATTGACTGTGTAAATGAAGGTGAGATATTACCTCTGGCCTGTCCTTGTGCTATCAGAGGCATAATATTTATATTTTATATAATATATATATTTATTATATATATACTATATTATATATAAATATATATTATATAAAATATTATAGTATAATATTTTATATAATATAATATATAATAAAAGTATTATATTTATATTCAGAGTTATAAGAGGGATCTGGTCCCCTTCCCAGATGAACTCTTTCAGGATGTACCTGGAACCGGCATTGAGAGTAGGGGATGAGAGACATACTTGGATGGAACATTGACTGCCTTTTATGTTGGCTCAATTATTTTGTGAGCTAGAAAAGACGTCCCCAAACATGATAAGTTTGAAGTCTTTGTTTTGTTTTGTTTTCTGGTGCCTGAAAGCCATTCCATCCTATCACTGCGCTCTGCCGATTGTAGGAGCCGCATACGATCAAGAAGTAATTACTGTGTGCGTTTGAAAGAGAGGAATCATTATGGCACTAAGGAATGCATCGCTGAGGAATAATTATAGCACAGCAGTCAGCCCAGCCTCTTCATTGCAGTCGTTTGACAGGACACATTTACTAAGCAGCCTTCTCTGTACCTGGGCCTCTCTGAGCGTGTGCTGACGATTAAGATATAACCCATGCCCTCATAAAGTTGACAGGCTAAAATGGGTTAAAACACAATATCCTTCCCCATGCGAAAGAATGAAGTTAGACTCTTGCTTTACACCATATACAAAATGGATTAAAGACCTAAATGTAAGACCTGAAACTGTAAAACTCCTAGGAGAAAACATAGGCAAAAACTTTCATGACGTTAGATTTGGCAGTGATTTCTTGGATATGACGCCAAAAGCACAGATGACAGAAGCAAAAAGAGACCTGAAATTCCCTCATCTGTTCAGGCAAGCTGTCTATTCCTCTAGCACCTTTAGCATACGTTGTGGTTTTAAAGTCCCTGTATGATAACTGTAACATCTGGGCCGCCTCTAAGTCTGATTCTGTTGATTGCTCTGTCTCTTGAATGGGGGCTGTTTAATCGGGGAGGGGGTTGGGTTTTGTTTGGTTTTTGGTTTTTTATAATGTGCCTCAAAATTTTGGACTGAATGCCAGATACCATTCGGAGAGGACCAGTAGAGACTGGGGGACAAAGTAATTACTCCTGGAGATGGGTATCCAGGCTTGCTGGCAAGAAGAATTGGGTCAGTCTAATGAATAACTGAGCCAGGTTTGGGTGTGTTCTCACTGTCTCTACCTCTAGTGTTCCACGGTCTTCAAGTTTTCAAATTCCTCCGATGGCAGGATACTGTTACTCTATGTTTAGTGGGGGCCTAGGGTGCCGGTGGGTGTTTCTCAGTGGTTCTCAGCTTTCAGCAGCCCCTGCAGAGATGTGCCACTCTGAGCTCCTCTCTCCACGTTCTTGCTGCTCTCCAGTGGGAGACTGCTGTGACTTACTACTCCGAGGTAGAGCTGTGGAGCTCAAGGATTTTTCAGTTCTCCTGGTCCAGCTGCAGCACTAAGCATGAGCTGGGCATCCAGGCGTTAGGGTAAGGTCTTCTCCCCACCTGTGACAGCCCAACTCTGGCTTGTATCCGTGGCAGATCTTGAGCCGGAGAGTTTGCTGCCCCTCCTCTAATAGTAATAGCCATCCCCCTGGGTCCTGCAGGAGATTTGCTGCCCCACGTCAGTGGCTTGAGGCTTTTGCCCCAAACGGTTGAAAGTAGGAAAGTTACACAGTAAGACTTGCTCAGAAATAATATTCATATAGAGGTGTGAAGAACAGGTGAGGGGTGAACAAGACTGATGGGAAACAGAGGGACTCGCTCTGAGGCGAGAGTTGAAGCAGATGAAAGGAAGAGCTACAATGAAGAGTAGGCCATGCTCACCGCAACTTGGGGAAGCTGGCGTGCAGCAACGAAGACCGACGCGGCCAAACATAAAAAATAAATAAATTTTTTTTTTTTTTTTTTTTTTTTAAAAAAAGGAGGGCTTCCCTGGTGGCACAGTGGTTGAGAGTCCGCCTGCCGATGCAGGGGACACGGGTTCAAGCCCTGGTCTGGGAAGATCCCACATGCCGCAGAGTGGCTGGGCCTGTGAGCCACGACCGCTGAGCCTGCGCGTCTGGAGCCTGTGCTCCGCAGCAAGAGAGGCAGTGACAGTGAGAGGCCCGCGTACCGCAATGAAGAGTGGCCCCCGCTTGCCACAACTGGAGAAAGCCCTCGCACAGAAACGAAGACCCAACACAGCCAAAAATAAATAAATAAATTTATTTTTTAAAGAATCATTGATTCTAGAAAACGTTTTTAAAAAAAGGAAGGGCTAACATAGATTTTTATTTTAGTGCCTCAGTGCGTGAGGTGCTACACCAAGTGGTGTGTATGTGTATCTAAAGTCTCATTTAATGCTCAGAACTGCTCTGTAAGGTAGATTTTTATTAGCCCTGCTTTACAGGATGAGGAACTAAGGTTCAGAGAGGTCAAGCAGCTTGTCCAAGATTTAGAGGCAGGTCCCCCTGCTGCTGAAGCCTGGACACTCACACTCCCCAGCTGCATTAACCGCCGCCCTGCGGTGATGGGGGGTGCAGAGGAGCAGATTGTTGTGAGCTGTTAAAGAAGTGAAATGCACAGAACTGGTCACTGATTGGATGAGGAGCTTGTGGAAACAGGGAAATCTGTAGGAAGACTCTCGGGTTTCTGGCTTGAGTGGCTGGGGGACTGGAGGTCCGTGAAAAGAATGGGGAAGTCTGAGTCACTTCGCTGTACACCTGAAACTAACACAACATTGTAAACCAACTGTATTTCAATAAACATTTTTTAAAAGAATAGGGAGGTCAGTTTCTGGCCGTGTTAAGTTCAGACTGCCTATGGGACATCTCAGTGGAGAGGTCAGAAAGCAAAGGTCAGAGAGGGAAGAGAAATGGCTGAATGGGGCTCCTGGACTCTCTTGTCAGTCAGCCAGAGCCCTTGCCCTCCTCGCGGGCTGTGGACTAATGAGGTGTTCTTTGATTGCAGGCTCACCAGGACCAAAGGGGAGCCCAGGCTTCCCGGGTATTCCAGGCCCCCCCGGGCAGCCCGGCCCGCGGGGCTCAATGGGACCCATGGGACCGTCTCCTGATCTGTCCCACATTAAGCAAGGCCGGAGGGGCCCCGTGGTCAGTATTTATTTCATCAGAGCTCCCATCTGTAGTTGGGGAAGGCGTGTTCCTTCTGTTAAACTAGGTCCCTTTGTCTTGTAGGGCCCACCAGGTGCCCCAGGAAGAGATGGTTCTAAGGTAAGTCTTCTGAGGGGTCCTTACAAGCCTTAGGTTTCTCACTTTCCACCTACTGGGCACGCATCATGTAAAACTGAAGCACAGTTTGTTGTCCCCATTTTGCATGTGGTGAAGTTGAGACACAGATACATGTTTTGTCCCCAAAGCTGGGAGGAGAATCTAAAAAGCCATTTTCTTAAAATACAGAACAACCGTAATAACAAAAACAACCACCAAAACCGCTTCTAAGAAAAATTACCCTATAAATGTTAAAGAAGCCTCCTTGCTGTCATGGTAGCGTGGGTTTTTCTCGTTAGCCAGTGTTACTTGTGGGGCTGTTTTGTGTGTGTTCCCGTTTCTCTGTGGTGTTTAAGTCAAGAACAGGAGAAGTCCCATTCTGTGCAAGTGGGTGGTTCCACTCTGAGGGCTGCCTGCCACTTGCCTCATACAGAAGTCAGTGTGAGTTACTTTAGAGGCTTCTGAGTTATCCCACACACTGCCTGGAAATAGCAGCTTTCCTCCTGTCAGATCTGGTTGGAAAATATATGGCCTTGGGGGAAATCAAAATGAGAGGCACTTGACTCAAAGCAGCTCGGTTCAAACCAGCGATCCCAAGTGTGCAGCTTCAAGCTTAACGTTTGTTTCCCGTAGGAAGTATTTTCTGTTTTGTGCAGGCAACTGGTAGTGGTGGGGTATCTAAATAGAGACTGGGGTGGTGGCATCTGTGTTGTCCAGAAAGCTAACCCTGACCCTTCTGTTCTTAGGGGGAAAGAGGAGCACCTGGCCCCAGAGGGTCTCCAGTAAGTAGCACCACCTGTCCTGCTTCCCCAGTGCAGTGTGCTCAGGGCTGCAGCTCTGATGAGCCTGTAAGTTGGTCTTACGAACAACAGCCAGCCCCTTCCAGCTGTCGCTCAACTTGCCCACAGAGAACTCCGTGGTTAGAAGAAGAATCACAGAAGCCTTTAGCAGCTGGTTGGGTTTTACTTTTGAAAATTCATTTCCTATTGTTGTTTCTATTATCATAGCTAATCTCTACTTGGAATGTCTTCTCTTAAGATTCAAAACCCCAGTATGTCGTGAGTCTGTTTCCAGGTATGTCTGACAACATCTGAAGGAGCTAGAAAAGAAATCTGTGGGGTTAAGTCATAACTCTGAACGTTTAAGAATTTAGCCACCACTAGAACCCTAGCAGGTTGGATGACCATCCCCTCCAGAAAGCTCAGACGTGCTCAGCTACTCAGGACCATTGAGACAAAATTAGCTGGATTGGATGTATAGTGTCTGAGAGATTAAAAGTGAAAATTAATCGTATCCAAAAGCACAGATGATTCAAGCAACCCCATTGCTTGTGAAGAAGTCAGTGTCACTTCTGAAGAAAGACAAAGATCCTTGACGTTAGAGGTAGGAGGTGTGAGATGCCATCTCCACTCTTCCAGCTGTTAGCTCTCTGATCATGGCCATGTCACTTAGCATCCATCTCTGGGTGTCCATCCCCTAATCTGTGCAATGCAGGTGGCATCTGAACTGCCACACCTCAGGTGATCATCCACTGATGGCAGAATGCTCTCCGTACAGCACTGAGTGCTTTGCAGTTACATAAGCTGCTGTCCTGCTGCTTGCTAAGGTGGTGGCTTCAAAGCAGGGGTTGCAGAGGCTGATAAAGGTTGAAGTCCAGGGCTTCCCTGGTGGCGCAGTGGTTGAGAGTCTGCCTGCCGATGCAGGGGACACGGGTTTGTGCCCCGGTCCGGGAAGATCCCACATGCCGCGGAGCGGCTGGGCCCGTGAGCCATGGCCACTGAGGCTGTGCGTCCGGAGCCTGTGCTCCACAACGGGAGAGGCCACAACAGTGAGAGGCCCGCGTACCGCCAAAAGAAAAAAAAAAAAGATTGAAGCCCAGAACACTCATGTTCACACATTATTTTCCCATGTTCCACACAGCACTTCATAGAAATCAAGGCTTAGTAAATAGTTTATAATGACAAAAGGTGTTCAGTCAGTAGAAGAATTAGGAAGCCTTCGTTTGGACCTTTCCTGGTCAATGAGGAATGGACGCCTTTACCATATACTGAACTTCGTTTAAATTACAGTTATAGGGCTTCCCTGGTGGCGCAGTGGTTAAGAATCCACCTGCCAATGCAGGGGACACGGGTTCGAGCCCTGGTCCAGGAAGATCCCACATGCCACGGAGCAACTAAGCCCGTGCGCCACAACTACTGAACCTGCGCTCTAGAGCCCGTGCTCTGAAACAAGAGAAGCCACTGCAATGGGAAGCCCGCGCACCACAACGAAGAGTAGACCCCGTTCACCGCAACTAGAGAAAGCCCGGGTGCCACAACTACTGAGCCTGCACTCTAGAGCCCGTGAGCCACAGCTACTGAGCCCACGTGCCGCAACTACTGAAGCCCACGCACCTAGAGCCCATGCTCCGCAACGGGAGAAGCCACCGCAATGAGAAGCCCGTGCACCGCAACGAAGTGTAGCCCCCGCTCGCCACAACTACAGAAAAGCCCACACGCGGCAACAAAGACCCAACACAGCCAAAGATAAAAATAAATAAATTTATTTTTTTTTAAATTGCAGTTACAGTCACCATCCTTATAGACATTTTAGTAATTTCATTTTTAAAAAGATAACATTTAAAAATGTGTTATGCTACATGCCCTGTACATGCATTAACTCATTAAACCCTCACTTATGAAACCCTACAGAGTTAGGACTATTATTATCCCATTTTATGGATGGGAAACAGAAACCCAAATCAATTAAGTAACTTGCCCAGGGCAACACGGCTAGTAAGTGGCAGAGCTGAGGTTCAAACGCAACAGAACCCCAGCCTCTTAACCACTGCTCTCTGCCTTCGTTAAGTGTCTTCCAGGGTTCTTTGGAAAGTAACCTAGGAGGCTTATTCTCATATTCTGTCATTTTACCGGATTTGATAGAGCCTGGAGCTACGAGAGGTCAGCGTGTCACCGTAGCTCATCCCGGAGCTGAAGGAATAGAAGGCAGAATCCCCCAGGCTGTTGTAGTCCTTATGTTTCGTCCCTTTGCGACACAGAGTTGACTTAAGTAGTTGCCAGCCAGCAGCAGGACAGCAGACCCCGGAGCCCACGGAAGCCATCAGTCGGCCAGGGGTTGGGTGTGTGGTGGTCTAGCTTTGACACCTCTCTCCCGCGCAGGGACCCCCTGGTTCTTTCGACTTCCTGTTGCTCATGCTGGCGGACATCCGCAACGACATCACCGAGCTGCAGGAAAAGGTGTTCGGGCACCGGACTGACTCTTCAGCAGAGGAGTTCCCGTTACCTCAGGAATTTTCCAGCTCTCCAGAGACCATGGACTTCGGCTCTGGAGATGACAACCCCAAAAGAACCGAGACAAGAGACTTGGGAACCCACAGAGACTTCTATCCTTAGCACACGCCGACATCTTCACGCCAAAGGAAGAGCAGTGTCCGCCTGCAGTGAAATCATCCAGAGGACAGAACAGAACACCGCTGGAGACCTAGAAAAGATAACGTTCTTTTTTTCTTTTTTTTAAACTCTTTTCCTTTCTTCTCCGTACTTCTCTTATCCCAAACACTATTTTCAGGCTAGACATACTAAAGACAAGAGGGAGGAAATGATTGATTTACTTGCTTCCCCTGGAGAATCTGCAGTGGAACTTTTCTTTGACTTCCTTATTTTCCAGGGACTTCTGATTTCTGAATCAGGTTCTCTCACAGTGTCTTAAAATTTGGCAGACTATCAAAAAGGGGGGAATGGCAAGGTGAGTTCTAAGAAAATGTGAGTTTACTTTTTAAAAATAATAGATACGTGTCCAAAATAGACTATTACACCTCAGTGTCAAAGTTAAATCAAATGAAATGAATTAAATCAAATCAATTAAGTCAAATCAAAATTTTCAGTGAAAAGGGGGAGATGACAATGTATATTTATCTTGGTGGATAATTCTTTTTCCTTGTCAATCTAACAGATTTAAAATATTCTGTCCTCTTACCCAACCTTGTTTCCTAATTTTGATTAAGGAAAGGAGAGAAGGAGTGGAGATTAGAAAATATGGAGAAAAATTACAGTCCCATATTGACTGTCCTATAAGCTGCCACATACTAACATTCAAGATGTGACAGTTAAGGGTTCATACCACGCTTGTCTATAACTATCCTGTTTGAAGAAGAAAATTACTGTAGCTGTAGGAATAAATTCCATTTTCAAGACAAAAAGTAAGTGAATGCAGTGCCCTGGTTCACATTAGAACAGCGGGCTCCTGGTTTGCCAGGACGTTTTAAAGCTATCTGACCGAATGAGTGAGCTTGCTTAGTAAACCACAGATTATTTGTTAAACAAAGGTAACTGACCCTCAGGGAGAGGTGCTGAATTCCCTGGCTGTGACCGGGTGCCCGCCAGGTGCCATTAGGCTGTGATCCAGGTTGAATCGGTGTACGGTGGTGCTCAGGCTGGAAGAGGCTGCCTGCTCGGGTTGTTGGCCATGGGGCAGAAGACCCTTGGGCAGGGGACCTGCTGCGTCACAGAGGCAGGTAAATTTGCTGTCTGTAGGAATTAGAAGCCCTTGTCAGGGGCCAGCCAAGCTTGCCAGCGTGTTGAGACTAACACATGATTGAAAGATCTCTTGGATGAGGGAGGGGCAAAACAACAGTTTTCCTCGTTTGCTAAAAACTTCCTCCCGGTTTTTCCTTAATTTTCCATAATTTAGTCCTAGTTGCAGGTCTTCTTGATTTCCCTTCCTCGGCAAACACAGGAAGCAGCTGGCAAAGTATATTCCCAAACCTCCCCTGGAGTCAGTGTTTGCTCTTATGCTTCTGGGTCCCAGAAGGACACACATTCCGGAAAAGGCTGGAGCACGAGTGCTCAAGGGAGGGAGGGGCAGGAACATCTGCTACTTTGTAATATTGTTGGGGAACCTCTTGGTTTTAATGGGCAGCTTACAGGCTCCTTCAGGTTCACTTTGTGGCTTTGTCGTTTGACACCCAGAATGACGTTTCATCGACCTGTTCAGGAGACCTTTGCACTTATATTAAGCTTCACAAAGGACCACTGTTACAACTTTTCTTTGCTCATGTTCCCATTTCCCACCCTGCAGTGTCCCCATGACTTTCTGGGCGGTTTGTGTTTAATTTTCTTTTTCCATCTCCTTTTAGCCTACATCATTTCACTCTCCTGGGAGAGCTTGTTTAAAGACAACCACCGTGGGTGTTTATATTGCCACTTTTCAATCTTTCTTCAGAACAATAGGAAGGGCTTGTGTTTGCAAATCTCAAGTGACACCAGCCTTCCTTCTCTCCTCCCCATCCTGTTAGAGACACAGGGCTCCAGTCAGCCAGCCGGTGGCTGAGTTTTTCACCACCACTTGACTCCGCTGTTTCTTACTCACGCAAAGTCCCCGGTGACTGTCCACCAAAGTGTTACAGCTGAAAGCGAACGCATCCTCAGTGCTCCTTTTCTAGGATCTTTCCTGCCCCCCTTCAGCCTCTCCGGAATCTAATCTTCACAGCAGAAGCCCTCGCCAGCCACGGGTTCGCAGAGATGAACTGAGCAGATGTTGATTCCCATCTGGTATATATATTTAACGTTTGCCTGCTTGTGGGACGCGGTATTTAAAGTGTGTGGATGGATGAATGCTAAAAAAAAAAAAAAAAAACATGCACAGGCTCTATGAGAAATGATGAGGTTCATCTTTGATTTTTTTTAATGAAGAATTTAATTACCTTTTTAACCATGAACTGTATGTAGAAATAGAATTTTCTTCTCTGTTGTTGAGTACTCATAAAATGCAACGAAATTGCGTGTTTAGCCAGAGGCTAGGGTAATATATTAACAGAATGAATGGAAGGTGGTAATATCTGGGATTTGTGAGACGATTCTGGATAAGATTTTCTAACAAAACACACAGTAACCTGTATTTTATCATCTCAATCTGCTGGATCAGGTCAACTTATACAATAATTATTTATCCTCAGATTTTCAAAACTTGGACTGCTACCATAGGACTAAATATGTACTCTGTATGCCCAAATTATATTTTTCAAAGATAAGACATAATAAGGCATTGTTATTCCTAATGTGTCTTTTAGCTATGGGTGGAAAACCAAAGCTTCACTGTCTAAACGGGACTTCCGCTTAGAACCTAATGGAAAAGGCTTTTGGGGGTAGGGGGCATAAAATTTGCTACTTTTGGTATTCCACTTCATGTGTCATGGGGAAGAAAGGTCTTTGTACACGCCTCAATTCTTTCCCAGAAATGCAGACTTCAATTTTTTTCACCCTGATAACTAGAACTTAGAATAGGACTTCATAGATTGCTTCTGTTTCAGAAAGCGATGGGCATAAAACTCTCCAGTTCAATAGTGCAAGGAGGGGATACATTTTAGTTTATGAAAATCCTCCTCCCTTTCCAATTCCACAGGGAGAAATTATAAGCTTTATGATGCCAACGCCTATGGGGATACGAAGGGAATGCTGTCTTGTCTCTCCTTCTGTATTAATTCTAACACCTGCCACAGAATGAATTGGTCAACTAAAGTCATTTCTACCGTGTAAACTCAGGCCAATGTGTTCCTAGCCAAACAGGTAAATAACAAATGCACATTGGCATCCAGGGGTTGGGGCTTCGTTACTCCACCAGATGCCAGGTGAAGGGCCCCCTGGTTCTGGCCATGCTCCCTTTCTAGGGTTCATACTACTGTCGGCCTCGTGAGGCCTGCTGCCAGGAGTGCAGGGGGAGGATCTTCTTCGTGACTAGGCACCAGGCATCTCCTTGGGGTGATAGCAAATCCCTCCTCATACTTCGAGTGTCCCTCGCCCTCTCCCCACTCCAGCCTGTCACAGAGCAGCAGTATCACCTTAACATCTTTCAGATAACCTTTCCTGAAAAGGAAATTCATTTGCAGGAATCCAGGCCAAACAACTAGAAGAACAGAGCCATCTAAAGTTATTAATAGGGGCTTCCCTGGTGGCGCAGTGGTTGAGAGTCCGCCTGCCGATGCAGGGGACGCGGGTTCGTGCCCCGGTCCGGGAAGATCCCACATGCCGTGGAGCGGCTGAGCCCGTGAGCCATGGCCGCTGAGCCTGCGCGTCCGGAGCCTGTGCTCCACGACGGGAGAGGCCACAAGAGTGAGAGGCCCGCGTACCGCAAAAGAAAAAAAAGCGTAAAGTTATTAATGATGAGTTCAGGAAATAGATGAAATTTGTCCTGGCACCATCAGCATGTATGTTTCACAACAAATCAAAAAATAATTTTCCACTTGAGGAAAAAACACAAACATGGCCGTAATTGTTAACCCATAAAACCTTGGACTTCACGTGCTCCTGCAACAAATATTACTGCTTTAGGGATATCATAGGAAAAAGACCCTTTTACACATCCCCCAGGGGCCTCAGCGTTCTTTATGAGATCCCCAAAGCAAGCACCCTGAGGAATTCCATGTGTGTCGTGACTCTGTTTTTATTTCCAGTGGCTAGTCATATACTTCAGTAGCTATGTTCGTTATTTATAACAGGTCCATATAACAGTTGAGCTAGTATTCAGTTATAGATGTGATGCTATGAAATACTTCTGATAAGATTAGATATGCCTAATAACAAAGTTATTTTTCTTATGTGGTTGTACTGTGCTTTATCCTGATGCTCAGTCCTGAAGAAGCAGTCTGTTTATCAGATGGACACGAGGTGATGGAGAGACATGTTTCCCTGAGGAGCCGGAATCTGCCTTCCGGGTGGGCCACCTCCTGGGGGAGTGTGGTCCCAACATTTGAGTCTGAGTCATGGTCTGAGGGCCCAGCTTCCACTGAAGCTGAGTCTCAGAGGCCCACGTCCCCAGATTGGGGGGGGATCCTCTGGGACCCCCGTGGTGGGGTTTTCAAACGAGAAACTTTCTGGGGGTCGTTGGAGATGCCTTAGCGGGAGGCTTGTGAGGGTTCCACACCTGCCACGACTCCCACTGCCCCGTGAACAACTCAGCCTTCAGTTGGATTTGGATTGGGATTCCACATAAGTTTTCCTTTGGAAGGAAAAAAGTTGACTACCTAAAAAAAGAGGTTACAGTAGAGTTGGGGGAGAGAAAGAAAGCCCCATGAGTTGGTAGCTAAAGTTCCCTTATGTGAAGATTAAGAGGAGGGGAATTTTCATCAATTGGGCCACACGGGAGATGCAGTTATGTAATGAAACGGGAGGTTACTTCTAAGAGATGTACAGCACTCTTCGGCAGGGTGACTTTAGCATCCCAATCTGTTAATCTGTGTTTACACATCTCACTTCCCTGTAGCAAACAGTTATAGAATGCTTGCTGTCAGCTGCACACCGCGCTTTGCACAGCAGACACAGGGAAGCAAAAAGTCATAATCCCCATCCTCCTGGGGATTTTTGGCAAAACAGACACGGATCCTTCCAGGCAAAATAAATTAATTCCGTAAATATGCAATTACAAACTGTGATCAGTGCTATGAATGAAAAGTATCGCAGGAGCCAGTACCAGCTCATGCCAGTAGGAACCGCCCTTCAGTCCCGTGCCCTTCGTCCCAAAATCACACACACACAGCACCCAAGAGCATTCACGCCAGAGCCCCACGAGAGCTCTAGCCCTGGCAGAGAAAAGCTTTCATCCTCTGGATGAAACAGCAGCCGATGGAAAGCTACAAGACCCCTTCATATATGATATTTCTTAATTGAAAAAGGAGCTTACTGAACCAAAAGCTGGGTGATTGCCTCTGGGTGTCCCATTTGTGCAGTTGGCTGGTAACCTCATGTGCTCCGGTCTTGATTCCCAGCACAGTTTGAGGCTTGTTTCCTCCCAACCAGGACACTGAAGTTTTGAAAAAACTGGCTGCTTTTGGACCACCCCCAGCTCCTGTGCAGACTCTCACCACCTGCTCACATCTAGAGACAAGGTTACCCGGTGGCCAAGTGGAAACCTGCACTCAGCTGCTGGGGGCTCCACACAAAAAAGGTGACTCAGTGAGGGGCTCTGGGGACAGCTGCAGGTGAGTTGCAGGGTTCTGGGGAACTGATAGAGATGTGAGGAAGAGGGGTGTGTCCATTTCCTGGTGCTGCTGGAGCAAAGTACCACAACTGGGGACTTAAACAACAGAAATATGTTTTCTTGCACTTCTGGAAGCTGGAAGTCCAGTGGGTGTCAGAAGGGTGGGCAACCTACTGGAGGCCCTGAGGGAAAGCCATCCCATGCCTCTCTCCGAGAGTTTCTGGTAGTTGCTGGCAATCCTGGATGCTACATGCCTCTGACGTCACTCGCCATTCTCCCTCCGTGTCTCTGTGTCCCTGTGCCTTCCCATGGCATCCTCCTTTCCGTGTGTTCTGTGTCTCTGTTTTCTCTTCTTATAAAGACACTACTTACTGCATGAGGACCTACCCTAATCCATTATGACCTCATCTCAATTTAATTATATCTGCAAAGACCCTATTTCCACAAAGATCACATTGAGAAGTACTAGGTAGACATGAATTTTGGGAGGACACCATTCAACCCAGTACAAGAAAACGTTCTCCCCAGCCATTGACTCTTGTCACCTGACTTATTTCCTTTAATAGCATTTTTTCCAATCTGAAATTCTTACTGGCTCCCTTCATTCAAGACAAGTTTATTGAGGGCCAAGGATAGAGCAGTGATAGTGCAAAGTCTCTGCTGTCATGGAGTTTGTCTCTTTGTCCAGGAAGACAAACAGATCTATGTTTTAGGGTTCTCCAGAGAAACAGAACCAATAGGATATATATATATGTGGGTGGTTGGATGGATGGATATAGATGTGTGTGTATGTATGTACACAAACAGAAAGACTTAAGGAATTGGCTCATGTGATTGTAGAGGCTGTCAAGCCTTAAAACTGCAGGGTAGGCTAGCATCCTGGAGCCCCAGGGAAGAGCTGATGTTGCTGTTTGACTCCAAAGGCAGACTCCTGACAGAATTCCCTTTTCAGGGTCAGTGTTTTTCTATTAAGGCCTTTGATTGGATGAGGCCCACCCGCATTACAGAGGGCAATCTGCTTTATGCAAAGTCTACTGATTTAAATGCTAATCTCATCTTAAAAAATGCCTTCACAGAAACATCTAGAATCACGTTTGCTCACATATCTGGATACTGACACCAAATACTGGGCCTAGCCAAGTTGACACATAAGCCATTATAAGCCATTATAATATAAGCCATTATAATATGTATCAGTATTAAAAAGAACTATGGGGGGAAATTAAGGGTAGAGGAATAGAGTGCTGGAGGGTGTCTATTTTCGGTGGGATCTTCTGGAAAGACCTCACCGACAAAGGGGTTGTGAGCAGAGACCTGAATGAAGGGAGAGGTGAGCCATGTGGAGATCCTGGGGGAGAACGATCCACACAAGACCCTGAGGAGGACCTGCTTGGGGTGCTCAAAAAGTAGCAAGGGGTCAGTGTGGCTGGAAATGAATAAGCAAGGCGGGGGGTGGGGGGGAGGAGTGGTAGGAAATGCCTTGGAGAGGCAGCCAGAGCCCAAGTAGAGCCTTAGGACTTTGCACTCCCTTCTGGGCCCGTGGAGGGTCTTTGAAGGGGCGAGGGTGGAAGCAGGGGAACCCATTGGGAGACTATCGAAGCAAGTTCCTTGTTTTTTGACTGTCTCCCTCTGTGAGAACTTGCTGCTTGTCTGGTGTCTGCTTCCTTGCTAGACTAGAAACTCAGCGGGCAGGAACTTTCTATTTCTCTCTGCTGTATTCCCAGCATCTGCCACTGTGCCCAGTATACAGCAACATTTTATAGCGTATTTGATAGAATTGCACATTTAGCCTTCCCCAAACCCTATTAGGTAGGTACTTTTATTAGCCTTAATATAGAGAGGGATAAAATAGCTTGCCCAGGGTCACACAGCTAAAGCAGTTGTAACAGAGCCGTATTTCAAAACACATTAATTCACCATCTGATTAATCCTGTAGGATACATATAACTCAGCCACCCAGCCCACATTCTCCCCCAACATTGGAATCGAACACGACTTCACAGAATGGGCTTCCATGGTGCAGGAGACCAGGATCACCATTTGCTTCCACCATGCAATTTCCTGATCTATAAAGAATTAACCTTTCTGACCTTCTGATATGAGGTGACTGGCAAATGTACACAGATTATTAACATATATTCTCAAGGTAATGAAGAAAGAATTACAAAACAATTATAGTGACTATTATGTAGTGTTGGATATGGCCCAAAGATAACAACTGAGAGTCAACACTCAAAAAGAAATACAATAGATTAAATAACACATTATCTAATAGAAGGAAACATGCTGTTTTTCAGGAAAGATTTTTTTTCTAGAAGGAATATATCAATGAGTCTTTATCACTGACCTACATACAAAACCATTTCTTTATAAAGCTTCATGGTGAAAGTGAGGGAGCCTAAGAAAGCATGTTTTCATTCAGCTGTCAGAGGGGTTAGTTTCATGCTGCAGGTATATGTCTGATGGGTGAACTTAAGGAAAGGGTAAAGCTTAGACTGCCTTGAGGAGTAACCAATAAGATCAGCAGCTTTCATGGGACTTCCGTGGTGGTGCAGTGGTTAAGAATCCGCCTGCCAATGCAGGGGACACGGGTTCGAGCCCTGGTCCAGGAAGATCCCACATGCCACGAAGCAACTAAGCCCGTGCGCCACAACTACTGAACCTGCGCTCTAGAGCCCACATGCCACAACTACTGAGGCTGCGCTCTAGAGCCCGTGCTCTGCAACAAGAGAAGCCACTGCAATGAGAAGCCCGCACACCACAATGAAGAGTAGACCCCGTTCACTGCGGGCAGCAACAAAGACCCAACACAGCCAAAAATAAATTTTAAAAAAAGGATCAGCTTTCAAATGTTTTGACATTGACCCACTGGAAAGATACACATTTTACACACTGACCCAACATTTAAAATAATTGAAACAAATTTCACAAGATTTACCCCTACTACGTATGATGTGCTCATATGTTCTATGATTGCATTTTGTAAAAAATCCTAGTCGCAAGCACTGAATTGATTTCATGACTTACTAACGAGTGGCAGCCCACAGTTTGAAAACCACTTGCTTAGACCACTTGCTTCTCAAACTTTGTTGTGCATATGGATCAGCGGGGGGACTTTACAAAAGTGAAGATTCTGATCCAGTGGTTATGGCCAAGGTGGGGTCTGAGATTTGCATTCTCACAAGTTCCCAGGTGATGTCACCCCTGCAGCTCCGTGAACCACACTGTGAGTGGCAAAGACCCATCTGCAACACAGGAGTATCTGCTCTGAGCTTTAGATGGGAGCAGGAGAGAATCCGATTAATTTAGGACTCTGACAAAAAGTCAGGAATGCACATATGGCTATTATATCTCAATAACGTAATCCCTTGTGCCTGCTACTGTGTTAAAGAAAACATGGCTTCCCTGGGAAATGGCACATCCTAAGATACCGTCAAATAAAACTTACGTCGCCATTAACGTTTTATGAGTAATCAAGTTGAAAGCCAGCCGAAGGGGAAAGAAAATGTCTGGAGGGGAAACGGAGACCCTGGTGGGGAAACAGGAGGGTGGCAAACACAAGCTTTGTGCAGGTTGCTGTTATCTGGGAGGCTGGTTCCCAGAGATGGGAGGACAGAAATGAAGTCCACGCAGCCGGTCAACTCTGCTGAGCTGGATTCGCCTCCTGTTCCCACGCGGTGTGGTGTCTTCACCAGCATTCCCAGGCAAGTCAGGGACTCCAGATTCTCATCCGTTTCTGGCAAGGTGACAACTTATGTTTTGAATTCTAACTTCTTCAGTCTCTTTTCTGTGGCTTTTTATCCCCTTCTGTCTCTAACCTCACTGCCAACCGCACTGGGAGTGGAAGCTGGGTGGGGAAATGATTAAGCCAGAAGGAAAGTTGTATCTATGGAGTCATGTTTTGTTTTAGAAATAGTTTTTATGATATATAAGTATGGCACTGTTTCCAAACTCAAGTGTTGTTGGTGTATCTATGGAGTCGTGTTTTGTTTTATAAATAGTTTTTATGATACATAAGGATGGAACTGTTTCCAAAGTCAAGCTTCATTGGTTTTGTTTGGTTTTTTAACTGTAACCCATGGGTGTTCTTGGCGCTCTCTGCTTTGTCTGCCCCGGCTCCCCCAGAAACACAGTAATTAACGTGGATCTGCCCTGAGTCAGCTCGGAGACAGCTGTCGACCTTGTTACCCCCAGAATTCTGGAGGTAATGCACAGCGTCTTGCTAGTCTGCCATCACGCCATGTAATTGAAAGACCACGTCACGTAGAATACGCCTCCCCTGTACCAACAGCATCATTTATTTACAATTCAGTAAAAGTCTCAGCCCAAACCAGCAAAACCATCTATATGATTGTGGAGAGCCATATGTGGGTAATTTGCCTTCTGACAAAAATCTGGAGAGGAGAAAGGTGCCACAAATTGAATTAGGTTCAGACTGTTCAGAAAGGAAATAACAGCTGGAAAACATTTCAAACAGAGATCCCTTCGAAGAGCCTTCCAAGGACAGCCGCCAAGTACATTTTTCTTTCCAGGCTTATTCTATGTGCTGTTGGCTGCTGCGGTCCACGCCACCAGCCAGATTGACACACGCTTTATATATAAATATTCACACCGTGTGCGATGAGAGCCTTTGGATTGACAGGATTTGATTTGAGTGTTCCAAATAAGAGAAAGTGGCCCCAGGGAATTGGCTTTCCCAGCTAGAGGGGCATCCTTCTGCCAAGGATCAAATCCGCGGTCAGTGTAAGAGAGCACCTTCTCTGAGCAAGGCTCTGATGAGTTATCAACACTCACTTTGTTGCACCTGCGTCTTCTTCTGCTTGGTTCTCTGATTACTGGACTTGGAGTTCCACTTGGTGGCCTGTCCATGGTCAGACGGGACTGAAGGGCTGCAGCTGTGCTCCTTCCCGACACCCACTTTGCAGAGAGGTACATGGGCATCCCTCCCTCGGGCAGTTCAGTCTCACTCTTGTCGTTTACTTGATTCCCAAAGTCTCCAGTGAGACCAGAGAATCTGGTTACTATTCTCAGGGGAGAGTTGCCCTGGGTGGCCTCAGGGCTAAGGGGTGAAGGTGGATCCTGGATGCATGGTGGGGAGCTCAGAGGAGTGAAGGACCACCCTCTGGGGGAATGGGGAAGCTGCAACCGACAACCCCAAATACCAAGCCTCCCCACTCCCCCCCACCCCCCCCATCCCCACCCCCTGCCGTGAGTCTGCCTCAAGTCTGAAATTCTCACCACTAACTTCCCTTCTTAGGGACCATCCACTCAGGTTACCGCTTTCAAGAGCTGGTTTATCCATAAACCAGCAGGTACATGGAAAACTTAGTTACCTGACTCTATATTAAGACCCAAACAGAAAACAATTTTGACGGAATTTGTGATATATAATGAGGAGGGAGAGACAGAACCAGTCTCAGAGCTAAACTCCAGTATGGCTAGCTCCAGGGCAAGAGGGAGGATTACAAGAGAATCCAAGACAGCAACCCATGAGCTTTGTTATCTCAAACGCACCTCTCTTCCAGTTCAATGAATGTTCTCTCCACTTACGCATCATTGTGAATTGGGAGGCTTCTGAGTCGCTTCCATTGGTAGCTGGGTGACCCCCGTGTCACAGTAGGGGAACAGGAAGGAATGAGTTCAGCCTCACTTGCAACAATTCGGATCAGGGCTGTATCCGGGTCAGAGCTGTGCCGGGGGCTTCTCCACCTCCCACTCTTTGCTGTCTTGAAAGACCGGGTCCTTCCTTTCTCCCAGGCACTATTAGTAGGCAGTCATGCCAATCTGTTTCCTACCCTTCATCATAAACTTTTTGAGGACAGGAATTGACCATCTTCATAGCTTCCGGGGAACCTAGAACAGTATTTGACGCACACACATTAAGAGTTCAGAAAATGTTAGGTAGCAACTAGTTGTTAAGGATACAGTCACGAGTGGCCCCCAATTACTTCCATGCATTCAACTATTCAACAAATAACGCATCGGGTGCGCTCTGTGTGCCATGCACCGTGGTGAGCACTGGATATATAATCGATATCAAGACCAGCTCTGGTCCCCTGTCTTTATGGGGTGGTGTAGTCTAGTGAATGAAATCACCGGCCTGTGTGGATACATACTGAAGCCCCGTCACCCTTTTAATTTTTGTACAAAATTTTCCCGAGGATCTTTACAATTCGAAACTGGATTCTTCATTCTAGACACCACCACCTGCCCTCGCCCATTTTATAGAAGAGCGACCACACTGGCAACAGGACAAGGCCTGTCTCATGCTTCTCCTGCTGCTTCCTCTTCCGCACTGTGTGTTTACAGATGGCTTTAACAAGCTGCAAAGCCTGCTCAGGACGTGGAATTTTCCTTTTGAACCAAGATTGTGCTTTGACCCAAAGCTGAGGTCAAAATGCACTAAGAACCCTCACACTCAAAGTGAGCATCTTCTAACAGGCAGTAGCCGCCTCCCCAGAGGGCTTGCAGCTCCTATGCAGGACGATGCCTCTCCCTCTGCCTCCCACACACCCCCAACTGCGGGAGAAGAGGGCTGGAGAGAGGGAGGCGTAGACAGACTTGCAGAGAATATGGTGTTCTTGATGCCGAGTTATTCCCTACCCGTGGGGGGCCAGGAGGGGAGTTTCCCATCCCTAATGTCAAGTGAAAGGGAGTTCTAAGAGGCTCACCCCTAACAATGTAGGTGCTTCTAAAATGTACGAGGGCAGCTGTTCTCTGGTTAGAGATGTGCTGAGCTGCAGAGCTCATGGGCCTGCGCTGTTCCTGCCACTCAAGCAAGGCTCAGCACACGCATTCATGGGAGGATGCTCTAGGAGGCTAGGGGTAGGGTTTGCTTTCCTTTTCCATCTACACCTCCAACCACCATGGAGAAGAAGAGAGGGGGTGCTTGGCATGGGTGCCTTGAAGAGAGGAGATGTATTTATACATAGAGATGCCTCACCTGCTGGTGGGAGGAGCCTCTCCCACAGAGCTTGAAGGCACCCTGGTTTCTTGTTCCTGGGAAGAAGACGGGGATGCTCCAGCCACCCTCCGCTTGCATGTGAAGGAGCTCAGAGGTGAGAAGACGAGTAGGAACCCAGTAGCAGGGTCCCCTCCCCGCTCTGACATGTGACAGTGACAGAGAGCCAGCCCTCACACCTCCTGCCTGGCTCCAAGCCTCCAGGAGCTTGAATTAGTGGAGACAGGGTGTGGAGGAACCTCAGAACCAAATCCCTGCTCCCCTCCAAGACGCCGGGCCCACAGCCCCGGCCTCCACTGGAGTTGGGGAGGAGTGAAGAGGCAAGCTTTAAGTCAAGTTCAAGTTTAAAGTGTTTTAAATGAACAGGGCTTGGTCTTAAACCCTAAAACTGATGAGAAAGTTAGAATTTGGTCAAGATTTTGTGAAAAGAGCTGCAACCAAAAAAAGGGGGGGGGGGGCGGAGGGGATTCAACAAAAGTTAAAAAAACACTTTCTATCCCTAATAAATTTAGACTTTTCAACAAACCAGTTACAGGTGAGATGCATTTTTTTAATTAGTACTTTCAAGTTCACTTTATAGCTACTTCCTTGGGGTGCTACTTCAGTTATTGTAATTAGGCATGGAGATCACCTGTTTTTATCTTTTAGGTATGCACGGGTCCAATCACCGTCCAAAGCAAGTGCCGGAGAAACTGTAGATCTGAAAAAGTAGACATGTTCCTTCATCTTCGTGAGATGCAGCATCCTATCGCCGTTAGCACCGTCCATCAGAACTCTAGGCTCTGTTTACTGAAGAGAGATGTCTTTGCTGTAACCATTCTGGTATTTCACAACTAGCATTGCCCGGGGGATGCATGTGAGGAAATCCAGACATAGGCAGAGATTTCTTTCGAATGCCAGGGGAAGTGAAAAATGGAAGATGTGCATGGCAAACCCAATGTTGAGGTCATTAGGTTTCAAAACAGGAGGGAGAAACACATGCACGTGTGGATTTGCCTGCAAAGCTTCTCAATTCTTGGACCTCGGGCCTATAGTTGAGATTATGCTGTTGGCGTCAGGGATGTCCAAATATCTCCGTAATTATTCTTGACTGAGTTGACTCACTTTGGGGGAAGGTGGATGGCGGGGTGGGAAAGAGAAAAAAGTTATTTTCTGGCCAGGTTTATCCAATTCTCCTTTGTGAATTTGTGGAGGTCAGTCAGTGACACCATTAAAATATTTAATGTATGTTTCATGATTTTTTAAATCATTTTAAAAAAATTACTTCAAATATTATGATATCTGTTATATGCTAGCTGTAAATAATCCCATGGGGTAGAGAGACTATAGATAAAAGAAGCTTGTCCATGGGTTGATAATTGTGAAAGCTGAGTGGTTGGTGCATAGGTGTTCATTATAATATTCCCTCTACTTTTGTATGTTTGAACATTAAAAATGTCTGTAATAAAACGTCTTTCAAAATTGCATGAAGATTTAATAGCTTAAAAAAAATCATTTGCTGGTTATCCAATGGAAACATTATCTAGCCTAAGGCAGAGAACACAGTCCAGTGCCCACCTGAGCTGCAGGTGCCTGTCACTTGAGGGGAAGCTCTGAGCCTCCTTTCCAGAAGAGTCCCCACTTTACAGAATTGGCTCTGTCCTGGAGAAATCAGAGCCATACACTTGGTGTGAAAAGAAATCCCATCTCTCTGTTTTTTATTCTTTGTTTTTCTTCCTTACATAATGAGCCCAATATCTATGGAAGAAGCGGAGGCGTACACCCTTCACTGCCACTTCTGGGCAATGTTTTTCCTCTAAAAATTTCCAGTGGACTCATCTATTTATTTGGGGATTTGTCACAGTCATTTCTTGACCATCCCCATGGCCAGAGGCAAAAACTCTAGGACTAGGTTTGGTCCCTAATGGAAAGAATTTTTCAAGCCTCAATAAAACTCAAAAGTCTTTAAAGGGAATTTGCCTCAGGCTCCTTTCCACACCACTGGGCCCCACAAATTTGTCCCAGCTTCTCTCCACTACCTTTGGCCCCGGACAAAAGGGACATGGGTAGAGTGGGACTCTGGGTCTCATGGGAAGAGTTTCCAAAGATTTTCCTTTTTTTTCCTGTCTAATTGGTCAATTTAGTAAATTCTAATTCTAAATGAATTGGAAACTTTGATTTTCTGTAAACAAATACAGCGCCTGCCATGGTGGACTCTGCTGTTGATGGTTACCCAGCAATTCTTCCTCTTTCTCGTAACAAAATCTGTCTTTCCTTTGGAGAACCCATTCATATGGCTGGGGTATGGCTGACCCCACTTTCACCACAGAGGTGGACACACATATAATCCCTGCTACCAGGCAGTGCCTAGAACGCAGTAGGGGAATAGTGATTAATTGGATGGATGGATGAGACTTTCGGTTGTTAGTGACTGATTCATTAGTAAATACGTTTCCCAGCAGTTCTCATACCTTTTTTAATCTCAGCACCATTTTATATTTTTAAATACTACTGAGGACCCCAAAGAGCTACCATTTATGGCCGCAAGTTATCTTCTCTGCCATATGGAGAAAGCCCACCTGAGAATGAAGCCAACATAGAGGAATGCAGAGCTGAGAGAGAGAGAGAGAGAGAGAAAAAAAACTAAACAACATGATGTGAAGACCTGGAAAATGCCCAAAGAAAGAACTACCCCGGCATTTTTCAGTTAAGTGAGCCAGTAATTTCCCTTGTCGCCTGAAATACTTTACACTGTATTCCTGTTGGAGTTGTTGGTTGCTGCAGGATGACTTAGGCTGAATAGTCCCGATTCTTCAGTGTGCACATCCTCCCAGGTCTACGTGATCATTAAACAGTGGGTCCATATGGTCGTGACGACAGTTAAGCAGTATCTAGAACCTCGCACATGAGCTAACTGCCATCAGAAATTTGAGAGATTTGTGAGACGTAATATTTATGAGACCTGATGATCCAGGGAAATGGCTTTAGTAGTGGTTAGTATATACCCCAGCAGCATTTTAAGGATGGACAGCCTCGGGGACAGTGTGATGATGCTAATCTACGTGAAAGTCCACAAGGCCTCAACATTAAGAGCTGTTTGGGGACTTAGAGCACAAAGATGGGAGCTTTTGAGCAGATCTGCCCCAATTTCCTAGAATACACTTGATGGTGTTTGGAACCCATGCCAAACTCATGATCACATCTATGATCCAGCAGAGACTGCTTTGCTTCCATGCTGACAGAACCGTAACAGTGTGCCCTTTTCCAGGGAATCAGAAAATGACTCTTGCAGCCTCAGAGAAGTCTCCAAAGTGAGTTGCGTGGAATAATGTAAAGAATTAATGAGCCAATTTTGGACTTCCTCACCACCCCAAAAGACCCACGTGATTCCTTTGGTTGGTAAATCTAATAAGAAGTGAGAAAGACAGAGAGGTAAGTCTGTCAGCAGAACTGGCCCAAAAAACTCAGGTAAGAGACTCTGGGATATACCTGGGAAGGCAGAAGCGATATAGGTGTGACGTACAGCCCTTAAAATTGGACCTGTGAGGCAGAGACTACTAATTGTCCTTCACCTTCTCCCTTAGTAATAAAACTCCTGGTTTTTAGCTGGGGCTTGTGACCATCCAAAATCAAGACTACCTTTCCCAGCCTCCCTGGCAACTAGAGATGTCATGTGACAAGGTACCAGTCAATGAATATAAGCAAACCTTTATGTTTAACTTCCAGAAGGTGTCCTTAAAGGAAGGAGACAGCCTCTTTTCCTCCTTCCTGCTGGCTGGGATTTAGATGTAATGTTGAGGAGTTAAGCAGCCATTTTATACTGTGAATTGGACCATGAAGGAGGGTAAAGCAGAAAGAAAATGGAGCCAGGGTCCCTGATGATCATGGAGCCATTACACTAATCCTTGGCAGCCCACCTCTGGCCTTGTGTGCAAGGGAAACGTGAACTGCCATCTCTATTAACCACTGGAATTACTGATACTTGTCAGTTTTTCTTAATGTGCAAACAATCTGATATGATAAAAAAAAAAAAACCCTCAACAGACAAATTCTCTGCCAGTGAAAATTAGCAAAACCTCAAACCCAATTAGAAGACCCTCCAAAACTCTTCCTCAGGTCAGCTATGGACAACAGTCATCCAGCATCTCACCTTTTGCCCCAGGGTTAGTGAGATGGATTCTGAAAAGGGGACTGGAGCTACCTTACTTTCTCTGGCTGTGGCATTGAGCAGCTTTGAGTGGCTGCTTGCTCTCACACTTGCTTTTCTTCCCGTTCAAAGGCTCTAATCTTAGAAGGGAGGTGGTTAAATTCTACAACTTACGTGTTTGCACACTTGCTCTTTGGGAATCTGCTTTCCCCAGTCCCAGCATTGGTAAGAGACTCCAATACTTGTCAGCACCTACAGGGGCAACTGAGAGGGACTGAATATGCACCTAGTAAGAGAAGGAAAGGAGGAAAGGGAGATGTTAGCCCAGTGGCTCTCAAACTTGAGTGGGAATCAGATTCAGCTGGAGGGCTTGTTAAAACAGATTGCTTCACCCCACACCCAGAGCTTGTGATTCAGTAGGTCTGGGGTAGGACCAGAATATTTGCATTTTTAACAAGTTCCATGAGTCACATTTTCAGAACCCCTGCTGTCGACTAGAGATAGAAATAATACATGGGTGTCTCCTTTCCATATTAGTCTTCTCTTTGACCAGAGGAAGTGTAACCAGACCAAAATAATTAACGTGTGTCAAGGTACTTGACCGCAAAGCAGAAGTGAAGAAGAGAGAGCTGAATGAAAAGAGAAAGAATCCTTCAGAATGCATCCCATTTTTAAAAGCAATGAGAGTGGGAGGAAAATGGTCCTTTCAGTGAAGCTCTGCAGAGGTCTGTCCCCAGGGACAAAGGGAGTCCTGGTGAAGGTGAGGCAGTGGGGTTGGGAGGGAAGGTTTGGGGAAAGAAGCTAAGGTTTAGCTATGCTATTGTGAAAGAGGTGGGTGGGAAAGAACAAATCAATTTTTTTTTTTTTAAAGAATGGAGTTATTGTGAAACTATGTCCTGGCAGGAGCAAACACAAATCTACTCTTGAATATATACCACTTGGAAAATTAGCACATGCGTCAAGGCTTTATATAAGCACCAAACTACTTAAGTAAAGTTTATTGTTGTAGTCAGATCTGATGTGTGGGTACATATAGTCTTCATTCTGTAGCCCTGCAGTTTGCTGGTGGGATAAAAAGTTACTGGAGGTTGGACACTTCCCAGGTGGTGCAGTGGTTAAGAATCCGCCTGCCAATGCAGGGGACACAGGTTCGAGCCCTGGTCCAGGAAGATCCCACATGCGATGGAGCAGCTAAGCCCATGCGCCACAACTACTGGGCCTGCACTCTAGAGCCCGCGAGCCACAACTACTGAGCCCACTCATCTACAGCCCGTGCTCCTCAACAAGGGAAGCCACCGCAATGAGAAGCCCACACACCGCAACAAAGAGTAGCCCCCGCTCGCCGCAACCAGAGAAAGCCCGCGTGCAGCAGCGAAGACCCAATGCAGCCAAAATTAATTTATTAATTAATTTTAAAAAAGTTATTGGAGGATGACTGCGAACTTTTAAAAAATGTGTCAGAGCAAAGAGAACTAATTTGGATAGTTCCAAATTTATATCAGCATCTTACCAGTTCAGGCAGGAGGGACAGCACTGCTAAATATTTTCTTTTTCTAAACATAGAATTCCTGCCAGGATTACATTTTGTTTAGTTTTCATGTCTTTCCTATCTTGTGCCATTTTAGGATGAGGAGTATTTGGGAGATATATTCAAAAATGTTGATTACGTTAAACCAATCATTTGAAATTTTTACTTCTTTCCAAGGGGAAGTCATGTAGAACTTCTGCATTCATCTTCCACCAAAAGGAGTTCCCACTTCCAAGAATATTTTGGAGTAGATATTCTGACAAAACACTCCTTTTGTGAACCTTAACATGATGGATAAAAATGTTAAAACATGTTTTTAAATGCCTGGTTGACCTGGTGGGAAACTAAGAGAATTATTTGGAGGTCAAAAATGACAGATCCAGGGCTTCCCTGGTGGCGCAGTGGTTGAGAGTCTGCCTGCTGATGCAGGAGACACGGGTTCATGCCCCGGTCCGGGAAGATCCCACATGCCGTGGAGCAGCTAGGCCCGTGAGCCACGGCCGCTGAGCCTGTGCATCCGGAGGCTGTGCTCCGCAACGGGAGAGGCCACAACAGTGAGAGGCCCGCGTACCGCAAAATAAAAAAAATAAAAAATAAAATCTTCCAACAGACAAAAGTCCAGGACCAGATGGCTTCAAAGTGAATTCTATCAAACATTTAGAGAAGAGCTAACACCCATCCTTCTCAAACTCTTCCAAAAAATTGCAGAGGAAGGAACACTCCCAAACTCATTCTATGAGGCCACCATCACCCTGATACCAAAACCAGAAAAAAATACTACAAAAAAAGAAAATTACAGACCAATGCCACTGATGAATATAGATGCAAAAATCCTCAACGAAATACTAGCAAACAGAATCCAACAACACCTTCAAAGGATCATACAACATGATCAAGTGGGATTTATCCCAGGGATGCCAGGATTCTTCAATATACACAAATCAATCAATGTGATACACCATATGAACAAATTGAAGAATAAAAACCATATGATCATCTCAGTAGATGCAGAAAAAGCTTCTGACAAAATTCAACGCCTATTTATGATAAAAACTCTCCAGAAAGTGGGCATAGAGGGAACCTACCTCAACATAATAAAGGCCATATATGACAAACCCACAGCAAACATCATTCTCAATGGTGAAAAACTGAAAACATTTCCTCTAATATCAGGAACAAGACAAGGATGTCCACTCTCACCGCTATTATTCAACATAGTTTTGGAAGTCCTATCCACGGCAATCAGAGAAGAAAAAGAAATAAAAGGAATATAAATTGGAAAAGAAGTAAAACTGTCACTGTTTGCAGATGACATGATACTATACATAGAGAATCCTAAAGTTGCCACCAGAAAACTACTAGAGCTAATCAATGAATTTGGTAAAGTTGCAGGATACAAAATTAATGCACAGAAATCTCTTGCATTCCTGTACACTAATGATGAGGAATCTGAAAGAGAAATTAAGGAAACACTCCCATTTACCATTGCAACAAAAAGAATAAAATACCTAGGAATAAACCTACCTAGGGAGACAAAGGACCTGTATGCAGAAAACTGTAAGACACTGATGAAAGAAATTAAAGATGATACCAACAGATGGAGAGATATACCATGTTCTTGGATTGGAAGAATCAATATTGTGAAAATATACTACCCAAAGCAATCTACAGATTCAATGCAATCCCTATCAAATTACCAATGGTATTTTTTACGGAACTAGAACAAAAAATCTTAAAATTTGTATGGAGACACAAAAGACCCCAAATAGCCAAAGCAGTCTTGAGGGAAAAGAATGGAGCTGGAGGAATCAGACTCCCTGACTTCAGACTATACTACAAAACTACAGTAATCAAGACAATATGGTACTGGCACAAAAAGAGAAACATAGATCAGTGGAACAAGATAGAAAGCCCAGAGGTAAACCCACGCACCTACGGCCAACTAATCTATGACAAAGGAGGCAAGGATATAGAATGGAGAAAAGACAGTCTCTTCAATAAGTGGTGCTGGGAAAACTGGACAGCTACATGTAAAAGAATGAAATTAGAACACTCCCTAACACCATACACAAAAATAAACTCAAAATGGATTAGAGACGTAAATGTAAGACTGGACACCATAAAACTCTTAGAGGAAAACACAGGAAGAACACTCTTTGACATAAATCACAGCAAGATCTTTTTTGATCCACCTCCTAGAGTTATGGAAATAAAAACAAAAATAAACAAATGGAACCTAATGAAACTTCAAAGCTTTTGCACAACAAAGCAAACCATAAACAAGACAAAAAGACAACCCTCAGAATAGGGGAAAATATTTGCAAATGAAGCAACTGACAAAGGATTAATCTCCAAAATATATAAACAGCTCATACAGCTCAATATTAAAGAAACAAACAGCCCAATCAAAAATGGGCCAAAGACCTAAATAGACATTTCTCCAAAGAAGACATACAGATGGCCAAGAAGCACATGAAAAGCTGCTCAACATCACTAATTATTAGAGAAATGCAAATCAAAACTACAGTGAGGTATCACCTCACACCAGTTAGAATGGGCTTCATCATAAAATCTACAAACAACAAACGCTGGAGAGGGTGTGGAGAAAAGGGAACCCTCTTACACTGTTGGTGGGAATGTAAACTGATACAGCCACTATGGAGAACAGTATGGAGGTTCCTTAAAAAACTAAAAATAGAATTACCATATGATCCAGCAATCCCACTACTGGGCATATACCCAGAGAAAACCACAATTCAAAAAGACACATGCACCCCAATGTTCATTGCAGCACTATTTACAATAGCCAGGTCATGGAAGCACCTAAATGCTCATTGACAGATGAATGGATAAAGAAGATGTGGTGCATATATACAATGGAGTATTACTCAGCCATAAAAAGGAATGAAATTGGGTCATTTGTTGAGAAGTGGATGGATCTAGAGACTGTCATACAGAGTGAAATAAGTCAGAAAGAGAAAAACAAATATCGTATATTAAAGCATATATGTGGAAACTAGAAAAATGGTACAGATGATCCAGTTTGCAGGACAGAAGTTGAGACACAGATGTAGAGAACAAACATAGAGACACCAAGGGGGGAAAGTGGTGGGGGAGGGGTGGTGATGGGATGAACTGGGTGATTGGGATTGACATGTATACACTGATGTGTATAAAACTGATGACTAATAAGAACATGCTGTGTAAAAAAAAAGAAAGAAAGAAAAAACTTAAAAATAAAACAAATCAAAGAAAAAAGCAAGAAATGTAAAAGTGAAACTTTAAAGCCTATTTCCTCACAAAAGCCCCTTTATCATTTCACATCCATGAGCTCTGTAAATGGTTTAAAACGGTGGTTCTCAAGTGTCACCTGAGGATCCCTGGAGTCCCAAGACCCAACCGTTCAAGGGGTCCAAGAGGCCAAAACTATTTTCACAGTAACAGTAAACGTTATTTCCATTCTCATTCTGTTTTAAGTGTACAGTGGAGTTTTCCAGAGACAAGATATGTGATAACATCATAGCTCTAATGGCTAACAGAATGTATGATTGTGTGTGCTTGTATTTAAAATTTTTCAATTTTATTTTCCAATACAGTAAACATCAGTAGATACAATCTACTTAAACAAAAGTTCCTTGGAATTCTCAATAATTTTTAAAAGT
This sequence comes from Phocoena sinus, assembly GCF_008692025.1. NCBI lineage: Eukaryota > Metazoa > Chordata > Mammalia > Artiodactyla > Phocoenidae > Phocoena > Phocoena sinus. The sequence goes on from NC_045776.1 coordinate 15,443,278, forward strand.
GTAAAAGGATCCTATATCTGGATCATAAAAAAATAACTAATAAATAAATAGATAAATAAAAGGATCTTAAAGCCAAAAAACAGAAAAAGGTCTCGACAGATGCACACGATTTACTTCTGGGAAGTGTACTTGGAAAGTATGGAGGGGAGTCATAGGACTTTACCTAATTTTTTTCATTTGTATACGGATAACATATACATGAAATAATGTGAAATTTACCTTTTTAATTGAAAGCAAATGCAAAATATGAACACCCATTTTTTTACAAAAAAGCTAAATTACAGATTTATTCCCTGCAAGGAAACAATTTGCAATGGAATCTATTTCAGTCGTGAGCATCCTTTCCAAAGTGTTCAGTTGACCAAGATTCTATCTACACACATCTTTTCTCATCTCTCTGTGCTGTGTAAAACAAAGTATATCCACTCATTAGAAAATGGTAAGAGTGGTGGTAAATCCAGAATTAATATAGTAGTGGTCCTTATTTATGGGTGTGATATTACTGTGTTTCTATTTGCCCACCTTCAACTCTATATTTATGAGGGCCAAGCTTCAGAACCAGGCAGAATTCTGCCATTTAGTGATTTGGGGACCTCAAATAAGTTACCTAATGTCTCTAAGTTTCAGGTTCCACATTTCTAAAAATCAGGAGAACACCTACTTCAAAGGCTTGTGTACTAAATAAGACAAGTGAAATTATTTAACAGAGTGCCTGATGGATGGTTCTAGGTACTTTTGCCAAAAACGTCTTTGCCACAAGCATTTCACCACATAACTAATTGGCCATAAGGCAATTTGCCATAAAAGATAACATAATGAAATAAACAATGAGGACCTACTGCATAGCAAAGGGAACTATATTCAATATCTTATAATACCTATAATGGGAAATAATCTGAAAAAGAATATATATACTGATATATACATATATATGTAACTGAATCATTTTGCTGTACACCAGAAACTAACATTGTAAATCAACTATACTTCAATTTTAAAAAGATAAAATAATGAAAACTAAAAGAGGAACATTAAAAAGAACATAATGAAACATGAGAAATGAATGACAAAATTAAAAAGACTGTTGCGAAATACAAAATATTTGAGTACATTTGAAATGGGTGTAAATTCATGACAATAAAAATAACTGATTTTAATTTGGGGGTTGTGCCTAGGCACTTGTCTTCTAAGTCTTTTATTATTATAACTATCACTATTATTATTATTTTGCTTGTTGATTCGTCTCCTTGTTTAGCATCATACTTTTTTTTTTTGATGGTGCCATGCGGTTTGCAGGCCCTGGCAGTGAAAGCGTCCTAACCCCTGGACCGCCAGGGAACTCCCAGCATCACACTTTATATTTTTCACTAAAATTTCTTCCTTCATTAAGAGAGGTATCAGCCAAAAAAAAAAAATTTTTTTTTTTAATTTTTTAAAACGGACCTCCCTGGCGGTCCAGTGGTTAAGATTCTGTGCTTCCACTGCAGGGGGCACAGGTTCTGTCCCTGGGCAGGGAGCTAAGTACCCGCATGCCGTGTGGTACGGCCAAAAATAAATTTTTAATAAAAAAATTAATTAAAAAAAAAAAGAGGTATCAGTTTCCAAACACTAGGCTGCGTGTTGGTACCTGAGCCTTGTGCTACGCTGAGAGCCTCTACATCATGGATTGTTTCTTGGCACGTTGTCACATGCCCCTTGATAGATGTTCCAGAGTTCTACTAGAACTTTGTGGGTTCAACTCTGCGCCTTCAAGGCCCTCGGCCTCTTTCTCCTCCAGTGTAGTGTGTTTCACAATAAGACAGCAACTCTTGGGGCAAATCATCATCATCTGTCAGCTCCAGGAAGACATCAATAACGTCAATAACTAGAAGAAAAGCTAACACATTTCAACTAGTTGAAAACTGTCAAACCAAACCGTCCACCGGTTATTCTATCTTTCATGGCAAAATTGCCTTACAGCCGATACCTTATGCAACAAAAATGTTTGCAGCCAAAGTGCCTGCAGCCAAGATGTCTATGGCAAAGAAGCTTCCGGTGAAAATACCAGCCACCCTGACCGACAACATTAGCTCCCCCTACTTTCGTCAGTGGAAGGCCTTGAAAAGTCAAGCACGTCACTTAACAGTTGTGTGAACTTGAGCAAAGTAATTCAACCTCTTTGAGTTGCTGTTTCCTCACCTGTTAAATGGATATAATGATGTTTTCCTTGTATGGGTTTCTCTGACTCACACACGTGATGACCAACTCATTTATGTGGACCATCACAGTTACCACGTCCCGCTTTGTTTCCCTTCCTTATTTCTCCCCCTTCCCTTCCAAGTGTCTTCTGCGTTTCCTAGTTGACTCGGCAGATGGAGCAATTGAATCGCACGGTGAGCCTCCCGGCAGCTAGCCTGAGTCACATCCCCACCAAGCAGCTGCCTCTGTGCTGCTTTCATTGGGGACAAAGCTACATCCCTTCTTGAATGTTTGTCAGACCAAGGCAGTGGTCCTGGCAGGAGGCGGCAACAGCAGCGTTGAAATAGTCTGAGATTTCACTTAAACACCAAGCCCCCGGACGCCCCCGTAGATACAGTCTGTCGTTGTTCATGCCTGTGGCAGTTAGACCAAATATCTATTGCTTTTCCACAGGCTCTTGGGCATGCTTCAGAGGTGCTTATTCAGGGCCCAACTTCTTATCAATTAACATTCTGTCTGTAAGGAAAACTTTGTTAATTACCTGGGTTTAATGAAGTTGTGTTTTTTTGTTTGGGGGGATTTTTTTGCTTTCGGAATCAAGGAGAATATGTTCACTCTCCATTTTTCGGCCTGCTTTGGTGAAGGGAAGTTGATATTCTAGGCTGGATTCAAGACTGGAAGAGGATATTCAGAGGTAGCTTCCTAAATAGGGCCACCTTTCCTATGCCAGTCCTCAGAATTTTATGAGTTTAAATCCAGCACCTAACTTTCCAGGATCCAACAAGCATCGCCTGGTTTGTCCTGCTCCAAGAAGCTGGGTAAGCCCTGGACCAACATAAAGAGTGCAGGGTTGAGGTTGGGGCACCTGCGTTACAGCTGCAGGAGGGCCAGCACCTGAGCAGTCACCTGAGAGTGTGCCAGGGCAGAGCCCATAGCCGTGATAGCCCAGAGGACAACCATTTCCATGTGATTCCACCACAGCAAAATTGCTGGGAGCTGCAAGTTCAATTTGAATAGCACTTCTCCACACTCTCAGAACCAATGCCCCCCTCTTATAACAAATAGTGTGTAAATCTCCCCTATAGTATCCTAAAATCACATGTACACAATACAACTTATCTACACGATAATATTTTAATCACTCTAATGTCCTAACAGTAATATGAAGCATAAATATAAGCAAAATCATTATAATAAATTAATATGTATTAAACATGTGAATGATCCAGTTACAGCTAGAAGACAGAAGGAGGTAGTTCGAGGCTTGTGCCTGTGCATATACTCACCCAAATTTGACGGCTACAGAGTAAATGTTTGTGACTCAAAATACCATTAGCTGCATTGCATTGGTGAATAACTCAGTAAAATTCCAACCAAATGTAAGTATAATCTTTCCGTAATTTAGATAGAATTATTACAGATTAAAGTCATCAAAGACAAATTGGGTTCATATGTAAAACAGAGTTAGGTTCTGGGCTCTTCATTAGTTGTGACAACAACCCCTCCTACGCGCGCACACACACACACACACACACACCACTCATAATTTTCTAAACAACTCCTAGGAGGCAGTTTTGCCACTATGAAGCCCAGGAGTGCCCCCAAAGCTTGCGAGTGCCCTTAGCTGCCTTCCAGAACTCCTAGAAAGCATCAGGTTCTCCAGGTAATAACCTAACACCTCTCCCAACTGCAAAATCCATCACTTTTGCACACCTGGTCCCAGATTTGATTACAGCACAGAGTAGAGAGACCTATCGTGGGTGGCTCTGGGCTAGATTCCTGTGTGATGACACAGCTGTTATCTCAGATCTTGGATGGAACAGCCCTGCAGCCCAGCACAATCAGCCTGGGAATTGTAGGCAAAAAAAGGACACCTGCTTCATTCCCCTGGGCCACCTTCCACCCTACCCCACCTTTCCAGGCTACTGAGGAAAGGCCTGAAAGCTAGACCCACAGCAGATCCCCACAGAACAGGGCTGGTCACACCCTGCATCAGCCTCTGGGGTTGTTTGACAATCTGGGATGTCGAGGAGCTCCTGGCTTGGGCTCTAGTTAATTCAATGGTCTGGTTACTAGACAGTTAATTCACAATCCTATGTGCTCCGATCCTTGTAAAATTTTTCTAAAATTCATGAATTCACCCTTCACCAAAATAACGATGGTTTAGTTAGTAGGCAAGATTCCTTTTTCTTTCCTCTTTTTTCCAATTTCCCATAATGGGGTTATACGTCTATATTAATAAAAATGCATTTAGTAAACACACAAGTCCGGTTTCCTCGCTTAATCAATAGTACATACTAGAGAAGTGAGCTTTTGTTTTAATTAAGAATACTTCAAGTTTCAGGCTTTCAGTTCTCACCACTGAAGGTACCTATGTAGATTGTGTTTAATGTGGATTATGATTTCAGGAAATCTGAAAGCTTAATTGATTTTTGGTTTCAGTTATTATGTACTTTTCTACTGCAATCATTTTTTTCCTACAATAAATGCAGTTATGTGCTGTGTTAGTTGGGGGTCTTCTGAGAAGCAGATGCAAAGATGGAATTCGATGGGCATGGATTCTATTAGAGGAAAGGCTGTGAGAGGAAGTGGGGAAGGAGCCAGGACTGACTGAGAGCTGTCAGGTCATGTAGCAAGTGTAATCCCAAGTACCTGTTGGCGTAATAATGTAGCTGATTAAATATTGACTAAATCTACAAACAAATGAGTACATGAAAAAAGAAAACAAATGTGACTACTTTAAGAGACTTGGTAAAAACAAATAGTTGCTAAAACATTTTTGATCAAATCAGATATGAGTAAGATTGCTATGAATGTTTAGGGGAAATTGATTAATAGTTATGGGTAGTATAATTCTACTTTTTATTGTTTGCAATGTCTCTGCATTTTAAAGAAACCAAAACTGGCAGTCATCATCAATACATTAAGGGTGTGACTTGTGCAAAACAAGTGATAAACAGCTCTCATCAATGGAGGCTTTGCAAAGAAAAGACAATCAGTTTACATCACAAGACTGGTGTGAATATACCTGTCTATGCTTTAAGTAAATGAAAATGTTTACTTTTTTAAAAGTCTATGATTTGATGGACTTTCTCAATTAACCAACCAACTACTCCTGACCATGAGAGGCTTCTACATTTGTTAAACACAGTCCAACTGCATTTACCACAAATTTTTACATGTGGGATAATAATGAAAAAAAGATGTTCCTAGGTCCGCCTGCCGATGCAGGGGACACGGGTTCGTGCCCCGGTCCGGGAAGATCCCACATGCCGCGGAGCTGCTGGGCCCGTGAGCCATGGCCGCTGAGCCTGTGCGTCCGGAGCCTGTGCTCCGCAACGGGACAGGCCACAACAGTGAGAGGCCCGTGTACCACAAAAAAAAAAAAAAAAAAGATGTTCCTAGGATGGAAAGAGTATGTGAAGGTCAACTTGGGGTCGTGGCTAGGTCCTTTCATCCTATAAATATTAAGAATGGTTTTAGAACCTTGCCAAATCATAGATGGCCTACTTTGATTTCATGTCTATATTTTGCAAAGCTGTACATATATATATATGGCATAAATTTCTGGACCCCAAGAGATCAAAGGGTTTCTCTACTGTCTCGTATACTCTCTGCCCAAAATATGCTAGGGAATATTCAGCTATCACCTACATTCATCTCAACTCTCTCTGCAGGAAGCATCAGTTTTACATTTTGATCTGTCCAGGCCTTAGTGCAACCCCATTTTGTGTGGTTAATTCATTCATGCAAAACTGTCTGCAAACCCTTCACCAGCCCCCATTGCGCCCCCAGCATTGTTATGAGGAAAGCACACACTTAAGCTCCACGACCTCTCCCTGCCACTCAAAGATGGTGTGATCTGGGCAGGCCCTTTGCCTCCCTGAAGCTCCAGTTCCTCAACTGTAGATACAGGTCCTAACGTCTACTTTGAGGTCATGTCATGGGACCCACAGAAATGGGTCGTTAAAGCTCCTGGCTTAATACTTACCTGGCATGGGAGATACCATGATCACAAAGCCCCTGGCTTACACTGAACACCAGGAGTGGACACCCCCTCCCAGCTAGTTGCATCCTCACAGCACTGCCAAGTTCTGTTCTAGAAGAACCTGGGTCATTGTCCCCTTTGTACACCTCTGTTCTCAACACCCATCAGGCAAATACCGTATTTAATCAACTCTTTAAATGCACATCATCTCCCAGTTTAACATCTACAGAATTGGATGTGTCTTAACAGATCAAAGGCGTTTTATAATTGCTGTCAACCAGGTGACAGTCTTCACGTATTTGCCATCACCTGTGCATCTGCCAACTTATCGCTGTTCATATCATCATCACTTCCTTTGAGTTATATGCATCCTTGGGACTCACGTGCCCTTTAAGATGGCTTCCAAAAAATTCCATTCTGATCCAACATTGAAACAAAAAATTCTTGTGTCCAGAAAAAGGCACAGAACTAGAATAGCCGGGTGTGGATTTGCTATTAGTAAAGCAAATATTCTTTGATTAGCAATATGACCACAATTCTATATTTTCCCATTAATCACTGTCAAAGATTTAAGAATCATGGATACCCACGAGCAAACGAAGCTGGGTCACTTTTTGTTTACTGAGATACATGCAAAAGGGTGGTTTACCAGGCTCCAAGAAATGCAACAGAAGGCAGAAGAAAGGGCCAAATCCCTCAGAATGGATGAGAGAAATGTCAAAGCGATTAGAGGCCAGTGACAATCAAATAGTGCCTTGCAAAGGACTATTGTTAGGATGGTGTCAGGGTTTAATGGGTGGTGGTTTTTCTTTTTTAGTGATACTTAAGTTAATGGTAGATTTTATAACCCATGGCCTCTTAGAATGGATAAGGTATGGTACCTTCCCTTTCTTAAAGAAAATAAGTGAAATCAGCATAATGTGAATGTCGTCTCTATTCTGAAGTCACACGGATATCCAAGGATCACAGGAGAGGCAGCTTGTAGACCGCGCTGCCCCAGAAGGAGAGGGCAGTGGCTGAGGACCCTCTGCCTGCCTTCCTTCTGGCTTTGCCTTTCATGATTCCTCTTCCTTGCGAGGCCCAGCTGCTCTGCTTAAGACACTCTTTTGTCCTTGTGATAACTCACCCCCCTTTTTCACTTTGTTCTTTGATTGGGTTCTGCCCGTTACAGTCATAACAGGCTTGCTAAGGCATGACGGCTGCATGCATGTCCTCACCCATCAGTCTACTCCTCCAGTCCAGATTTAGTCTCTTTCTCAAGGTGTGATGATGAGTTTTACCGATTCACCCACACGCTGTTGTCCAGGCTTCTAGGAGCCCAAGCCATGCATGTCATGCATGCATGTGGGGAGGGAACAAGAATCTTCTGAGTGAGAAATCCAAGTTCACACTCCACGGCAACCACTCGGACCCTCTCCATCTACTGGCCTGTGGTTTGGGGTGAGACACTTATATTTAGCATTTAACTATCCATTGAATATGAGGCCAGGACAATACGTTATCTGAAGTGACTGAGTGTGAGAAGACTTCTTAAACATTCCGATTATTAGATAAATGTCATACATACCACAAACAAAAGAAAACTACAGAGAACTTTATAGAACACTTTTCTGAGCACATCCATGGCAGAACGTTATGGATCTTTGTTCTAAAAATCAGTTGTCTTCATCCAATAAACCCCAATTCAACTCCAGGTTTAATAAAGAGGCCTGATTGGGCTTCCCTGGTGGCGCAGTGGTTGAGAGTCCGCCTGCCGATGCAGGGGACGCGGGTTCGTGCCCCGGTCCGGGAAGATCCCACATGCCGCAGAGTGGCTCAGCCTGTGAGCCATGGCCGCTGAGCCTGTGCGTCTGGAGCCTGTGCTCCGCAACGGGAGAGGCCACAGCAGTGAGAGGCCCGCGTACTGCAAAAAAAAAAAAAAAAAAAAAAAGAGGCCTGATTAATTGAATGCCAAAGAAACCAACATTTCATAACTGGGTTTTGGAAGAAATTTCTGAGACGTCAGTTGTGTATTCCATGTGTGCCTTTCGACGGTTTCAAGACTTCTGTCTCGTCTAAAAATGATGTGAGGCTCAAAACCATTTCCCTTACCCTGCTCTCCATGCAGCCAAGCCAGCTGAGGACGTTCCCTTCTTCTCAGAAGCACGTTACCATCCCCGGGTGTGTAGGCTGGATGCAGGTGAACCCTGGATGTCAGATGATTCTCTCCACCCGCCAAGTTCAGCCAAGCTCTGACTGCCAGGGGCACCGAGTTTTGCCCCATTGGCCACTGCAGTTCCAAGGGCAGGGGAGCAAGGCGGTGGGAACAGCAGAGGGCTCTTTGCCCAATCACAGCTCCCTGGAGGTTGTCAAGGAAGACCTTGGGGGAAATCGGGCTGGACCTTCAGAGGAGTCTACGGCGGGGGCGGGGGGTGGGGGTGGTGCTAAGAAAGCTAAGTATTCTGGTGAGGTCGGAGACTGGGATTTCTGACACTTTTAGGAGGAAGAGAACGTGGCTGAGTGTGGCACTGGGGCACATTAATGCCCACATGCAGAGTGAATGTTTGAGAATTAAACCATCCATAAAGCAAGGCATTATATGTGGGCTGTAAGGGTGACAAACATTTACTTTGGGCCACAGAGGTCTGGATTTGCTGAGCGTCACGGGTGAGTGAATGATGGGGGTTGGAGTAACCAAAGAGGTTACCAGGGGAGCCCCAACACTCTGGAGTGTTTTCAAGTCAATAAAACCTACCCAAGTGCAAGCTGATGGCTGAATAGGCCAATATAAAAAAACCACAAAGAGACTCCAGCCTAATTCTCTTAATAAAGTTATGTGGGCAGGGGCCGGGGGTTCCTATTAGAAAGTTGCATAGTACTTTCTCAGGAAATTATGAATTCCACTTTGGAACCAAACAAAACTGTTTGAACATACCGCTTTCTGAAGCTAGAATAACAGGCTATCAGTGCTGGGTTTGCTAACCCCCCGAGCTAAGCCACCTACAGTCTTGCGGAAGAGAGAAATCGCCCCTGTGGTCTTGTTGCCCCGGCTCACCCCTTAAGGACCTCCTTTTTTCTCTTTCCTTTTTCCTCCTTTTATGTACATTTAGTTCCCACAGGCTCCCTTTATCAATATTTCAATTGGCTGCTGCTGACCTATACTTGAATCCAAATGTTTGCCCTATTCGGTGTGAATTGTGCATTCAGCCAAATGCTTGATTATGTCTGTGCTCTTTTGAGCAAACTGAATGGGCTACTTGACTAGGTAATGCCGATATAGCCTGGTCATTAGGAATGTTTGTTAGAATTGACCAGATGCAACGAGGAAGGGAGGGAGGGGAGAGGAGAAGGGGTCTGTGTTCAGTGTTCCTTCCAGTGCAGCCGTGGTGAAGCAAATGACATTGTTTGCTTTTCAGGGCATAATTACAGCTTGTCTCCGTGTTCTTCAAAACGGGCCCTTAATCTAGTATAAATCAAATGAGCCAGTTTCAAGCAAAGGAGATGGATACCCCTGAAGGCTCACAGTTTTATTTAGTCATTGGAAAATTATCCTCTGTAAGATAAATATGGTATTTTTTTAAGGGTGGCTAGCATTTTTGTTTTCATTGTTTAGGTAAGGACAGGAGAAATGCAATAAAGCTGTATGTATCCCTTGCCATCAATTACTCTCACTCTCTACACTGCCGTACAACCATGGCATTGTTCTCCATAAACAAACTGACCTTTTATGAAAATCAGATGTTACAGGACTGCACAACTTATAACTCTAATATGGTAAACCGTAATCCATATGATTATGTACTGACCTGCAACATGCCCAGTACTGAGTTATGCTGTGGAAACACTTTGTGTGCAGTAAAATCATGGAGTTAGCATTCCTGGCCCTGACACAAGGGAGGAAACCAGCACAGGTACACGAGGATTTGGCCAAAAACAAAAGTGGCTTTGAAATGGACATGAATTTGGTGAGTGCCCCAGAGCAGGACGTGGTAATAAGAATGTACCTGTGTGTTTACACTTGCCCTCAAGAAGTTCATAAGTCGTTGGAGAAGATAGACACGTAAACAACATAGAAAAGTAGGCATGAGAATACTTGGGACAGGATACAAAGTGAGGTCATTATAGACCAAAACAAAATATGAATAAAATGGCTTCTGCCCTCTGTGAACTTACAGTCTGTTAGAGGAGATCATTCACAAACATAAATAGGATACAAGGCAGGTCATGTTTAAAGGAACAACATGGCAACAGGTATTCAGAGATGGAAGAGGCCACATCCACGTGCACTGGGTATGTCTAACCTATGGTTTTTATAAAACTTTTTAAAAAATTTATTCACTTATTTATTTATTTATTTTGGCTGCGCTGGTCTTAGTTGCAGCACAAGGGATCTTTGTTGTGGCACGCGGGATCTTTTAGTTGAGGCATGCATGCGGGACCTAGTTCCCTGACCAGGGATGGAGCCCAGGCCCCCTGCACTGGGACTGTGGAGTTTTACCCACTGCACCACCAGGGAAGTCCCTAACCTATGTTTTTTAATGTCTCGTTTGAAACTCCTGGCTCTGATGTACCCACAAGCTCACACCACCTGTATTTTAAATTTGTCTAAAGAATTTACCGAAGTGTTTAAACACCTCCTACGTAGCTCTTTGTTTGCAAGTAGATTTGCTGCCTGACTTTTGTTTCTGTTACACCTATTGCAAAGGCCCGTTGTATAACAGAGGAGAGGGAAGGATGAAAATGAGTATCTATTAAGCAGTTACTATGTCCCAGCCATTGAACTAGACACTTCCAACTCTGTTTCTCAACTTATCTGTGGAGAAGAGTTTCACTTACTCCTTGGTTCCTAGTTCCATCAACGGTTATAAATACATAGTTTCTCCTATAATTTTTTGAAGTGTACATATATTATCTTCATTTTAAGAATGAAAGATGAAAATGACTTCCTGTTTGTGAGAAGGTCACCTTGACATCTGATGATTCTCGATAGTCAAGAACAGCACAGAGTAAAGACAAGACACTGAAGGAGCCTGTACATATGACATTTGATTTGGGGGGCGGGGAAGGGGGCAGTGTCAGAGAAGTGCCTCAGAAATATACTTTTTTCCTGATAAATATCTAGCAATGATCAAACTTATGGCTTGAAGATCTTTAGAAGAAAAGGATTGTATAAATGAAAACTAAATATTGCTCTACTAAGAGCATATTAACATAATTTATATGATAAATTACTATTACTAATGATCATGATGACATAGCAGTAAAGCCCATTACTTATAATGAGGTTAAATAATCAATTCTAAAAATGTTTGTATTGCAGTCTCTCAGTTTTCCAGAGCTGCCATAACAAAGTACTACAAAATGGGTGGCTTACAAAGAAGAAACTTATTAGCTCACAGTTCTGGAGGCCAGAAGTCCAAAATAGAGGTGCTGGCAGGGGTGCTCCCTCTGAAGGCTATGGGGAAGGATCTGCCCCAGGCCTCTTTCCTGGCTTCCATTTGTTTGCCAGCAAGCTTTGATGCTTGGAGCTGCATCACTCCAATCCTCCATGTTCACGTGGCATCCTCCCTGTGTCTTCACAACATCTTCCCTGTGTGTGTGTCTGTCTCTGTGTCCGATTGTCCTTTTTGTTTTTGTTTTTTGCAGTACGCGGGCCTCTCACTGTTGTGGCCTCTCCCGTTGCGGAGCACAGGCCCTTGGACGCGCAGGCTCAGCAGCCATGGCTCACGGGCCGAGCCGCTCTGCGGCATGTGGGATCCTCCCGGACCGGGGCACGAACCCACGTCCCCTGCATCGGCAGGCGGACTCTCAACCACTGCGCCACCAGGGAAGCCCCAACTGTCTTTTTTTATAAGAACACCAGTCATATTGGATTAACGTCCACCGTATTCCAGTATGACCTCATCCTGACTAATTACATCTGTAATGACCCCATTTCCAAATAAGGTCACATTTCCAGATACTGAGGGTAAGGATCTCAGCATATCTGTTTGGGGGAAATGTTAGCCAATCCATTTCAGTGTCTATTTTCCAGTGACCTTCAAGCAATTTGGAATCGTATGTAGAATGCATTCCTAATATAATATGTTTCTAATTCTAGAACTAGATCACACTGTGTAATAATTTATTGATATTAGTGATGTGACAACAGAAGGTCCTAAATTAAGAGGAAGTGCATTAAAAGATTCTTCACAAATCTTTCCCTTTTAGTATCAAAAGCCCAAGGTCAAGTCTAAAAACTGCACTATTGGAGTGAGGGAAAGGTGGGCAGGGCTCCAGGATGTGCCCGTTACAGATCACACTACATTTAATGAGGTGTGTGGTCCACATCACTGTGTCTGACACGTCAGGATGAGAGAAAGCCTCACAATCCAAGTCAGCTGAGGTCTAACCTTTTTCAATATCGCACACAAACACACATGTACACACTGCAACAATAAATAGGGAAGGAGAAGCCACTCTGCTGATTTAAGTAAAAGAATTTGGTTGTTAACATGAACGAAAGTTCCCCTGAGAAGTTAGCATAAAGATCTGGTGTTCGGGGCTTCTCTGGTGGCGCAGTGGTTGAGAGTCCGCCTGCCGATGCGGGGGACGTGGGTTCGTGCCCCGGTCTGGGAGGATCCCACATGCCGCGAAACGGCTGGGCCCGTGAGCCATGGCCGCTGAGCCTGCGCGTCCGGAGCCTGTGCTCCGCAACGGGAGAGGCCACAGCAGTAAGAGGCCCGCGTACCGCAAAAAAAAAAAAAAAAAAAAAGATCTGGTGTTCGTTCCCCAGCTATTCCAAAACCTGAGTGTTCGTTCTCCAGCTATTCCAAAACCTGAGTGTTTCATGTTTGCAAATCAAGAAAATAGGGTCTTGATCAAGAGCATACAGTAGCCATTTCAACAATGACCAGGCCCAGTGAATTATAACTGAAGTCCAGAAAAATATCAGTCCTCACATACACAAATTATGTGCAAATTATCCTGATAGAGTTACATAGACCTGATGTAGAAAATAAAATTTTTCCCCATTCTTGGTATTTTTTACAAGGTCAGAACTACTTGTATTTGCTGTTTGTTGTCCAAATATTTTATAATCTCAAGTGTTCAGAAACGCATAAAGTATTATAATGGCATGCTTAATATCTGGTGGTTTTAAAACAGTTGTCACTTAAAATATCTTATAAACCGTAACTATTAAATATATGAATTAATGCAGAACTACGTGAATTGATGCATCTTGGGACTTTTCTAAGGTATGGAAGGCATTTAGCTTGGGTCAATAGTTACTATTAATACCAGTTTTTCCTTATGAAGTGGCCCAGAATAAGCCACTATGGCATAAAAATTATTTTGAGCTGAAAGCATTCAAGTTCCTGAAACCCCTTATTTACCTGAAAGCACTCAATTGTCATAAATTCTCTTCCCTGGAGCAACTCTACTCTCTTCTTGGAGAGGAGTTGGCACCACACCCAAACAGTCATTGCCACAAAACTATCGTATCTCCCATCTATTCTCCCATGAGCCCATTTATCTTTCCAGAAAGTAATTTGCTTTTCTTAAGTGCCCTTTCTCCCTCTCCCTCCACCCTGTTCTAAGAAGTCATTTGTTTTCCCAGGAGTGCCCTCCCCGTCCCCTATTAAAATGGTACATAGCCCCCAATTCCTCCTTGAGTCACATTTTTCTGTGAATAGAAATCTGACTTTTCTCTTGTTAATCTAGCAGTTGTCAGATTTACTTGCAGGCCTCGTACAGAATCTAAGAGGGCAGAGGAAAAGTTTTTCCTCCCCAACGCTTACTCTCTGAAACTCGCAAGCCACTTGTATTAATGTCTACTCTTTTCATGTGTTTCCTTATCTTCACAAATGGGTTTTACTATCCTCATTGAACAAACAAATTAACTCAGATTGAGAAAATAGAAGTAACCTGTTCACAATGGAGGTGAGATTTTTAAAGCAGATCTGACCGTAAGTCCCACACTTACTGCTGAGCCTCTATATTGTTTTGATGGCTGTGTCACATAATTTCAGGTTTTAAAAGAAAAAGCTACATGGTCTTACTTGGGCCTCTCTCTCTCTCTCTCTCTCTCTCTCTCTCTCTCTCTCTGTCTCTCTCTCTGTCTCTCTCTGTCTCTCTCTGTCTCTGTCTCTCTCTGTCTCTCTCTGTCTCTCTCTCTCTCTCTCTCTCTCTCGTTGCTTGTGCTTAATAATTGAACACCACTTTGCATCCAGAAAGACCCTCTCCGTCTATTTGTGATTCACTGACATGCAATGAACCATGTGTTTCTGTGATTGATACTATATATATATTCCACCTAGGATAGTATAGCCTAGTTAGGTAAACCGTCTTCTTTATATACACATTGAGATTGAGCCAATGTAAACATACCTCTGGATGTTACAAAAAAGTAGCTCTATCCTCAAAATGGAGTATTGCGTGTTACCCCAAGCTTGAGCTGTAGTGGCTTTGGGTCCTGCACTTGCCACTAGCCATGATTTTTTAGTGAATCCCTCAGACTCCCCGAACCCCTGCTTTTTCACCAGGCACTTAATATCTAAGTCTTGCTTCACAGGATCCTTGCATCAAATAAGAAAACATCTAGGAATGAGTTTTTTTAAGGGGTAAATCCCCAAAGTGCTGTAACTTTTAAAAAATCATTATGAAACATGTTATCAGAGCTCGTACCTGGTGCTGCCCTAGCCGAGGTGTTAGGTCAGCGAACCGCTTCCTCAGTCTGTGCACTTAAGGGTTTATTTTCATCTAGAAACAGGGACATGCACGGCGCCTTCAAAACTCATGTTAGAAAGCATGGATAATAAATTATTAGGAGAACAAAGGCTGAGCTCATCAAAAAGCTATTGCTCTGTGGGTAAATACAACCCCACTGTGTATTAAACAAAAATTAAACCCCATTTTCTTTTTCATAGTTAAGTTGCCATCAATTCAAATAGTGAGAACAAGGCACTGGACACAGTTAATAGTCTGCAGACCGGCCAGGCCCGGCTTTGAAAGCATTTAAGCTTCCCTGAAGTGCTGCTTGTACCCAATTATAACTTACTACTTACCATCTTCATAATTTAAATCTGTCTGCCCCTTAGGGGGGAAAATTTTTTGCTAATCAAAGCCATGAATGCACCTTTTTCCTTTTGACAGCATTAAATTAAAGCTAAATGGTTGGTTTTGAATGAGTTACTGTGAAGAATAAAGGCATTAATGAGGTAATTTCATTATGGAGACTCATCCAGGCCTATGTGAATACAAGGGAAGTAAGTAGAGGGGAAAGCTGAAAGCTGCAGAGGAAATTAGGGTTCCTTCCACCCTAATTAATGTTTGGAGGCATTTAGTACAGGCACCAAATTAACTGCTCCAAAGAACTCTCTTGAAAAAAAAAAATACATTGTTGCCCTCCCGTATAATTAGAAGACAGTACAAGGCGAACACTCAGTGAGTATAAAGCCAGCCTTTAACTGATGCTGTGGTCACAGAGAACTGGCCATTAAGGATGCTGGAGTTTAAGGAAGCAGTAGGTAGACAATATAGGATTGTTTAGGTCCTTGGGTTCTGTGAGCTGTAAACAGGTAGCCTCTGAATGAGGAATTATGAGACTCCTGGGAGGCCTGTCTTCCCAGCAAAACAGTCTTAAATGCATCCAAAGGGAAGAAAGAAAGGTGAATGGGCCCAGCGCAGTTAGCAAAGAGAATGCCCGATGCTTGTCTTAAGTGATTACATGAGGTTGTGCGGGCCTCTCTCATTGAGTTATCTTTACACGGCTTTTGTCTCCTCTAATTGGAGCTGATGAGGTGCTAATTGGAGGCCTTTTTAAAAAGCCCACTACTTTAATCATTGGAAAATCTGGGGAGACCGAGGGAGTGGAGTTAATGAGACAAAAAAAAAGAAAGAAAACTTATAAAGTGTAGCTTGACAAAAAATAAAGCTGTCATTTGTGTGGATCTAGGAGGGTGAAAGGGAAAGGTTTGATGGGAAAGAAAGGGGAGCAATCGAGATATTTCATGTAAAAATCTTTCCAAAGCATCTTCACAGGTTAGCTAGAAGGGGAATAATCTGGTTAGACTGGCTGTTCCTGCCCCTTTAATTCCCATCGTGGACCTGAATTCAGGCTAAAACCTTTACGTTCCAACTCTGAGTCCCTTTCAAAATTGTAGAGAGAAATTTGTATGGAGACAGGCCGGCGTCATGCTGACCTTTGTCCCTCCTCTCAAAGCGAAAGTTTTTCTTGAGCCTATTGGATGAGACTTGCCACTTCTTCTGGCTGCGGAGAGGACCCTTCCTTTCAGACCTTCCTCTACATCACAGGCATAGAGTGAAACGTGGTTATGAAAATATCTTTAAGGAATATGACTTGGGGAAATGAAGGCAGAATTAACTTACCCACCGTACCTCTAAGAGTTGGGTGTGTTCTGATTTTTAAAAATTTTTTTTGGCGTTTCCTTTATGCTTTCCAAATCTTTAGAATGAGGCTTCATCATTTTTATCATAAGAAAAATAGCACTTTAATATCTTCATTCAAGGTAACGTCTAATTTTTGTAAGTAGCAAAGAAATCAGAATGGAGTGTGTGGCAGGGAGGAGAGAAGATGCTGTGGAAGCGTGTTCTTCCGGAAGCACCTTCCTGAGGGCGCCACACCCGGCTGGCCCGCTCTTGCTCTGTCACAGGACCTCATGGAAAGTAAAGATGCCATGGAGACTCAGAGATAAGCATCAAGCACGTGGGTTACACAGGCTCCCATTCAACTCTCCCTTCCGTGACTGCTTGGAGGACTTATAAAGTATGCCAAGGGATATAGCACTTTATATATTATCTCATATTGTTGTCAAATATTTCTTGAAGGTTTATTTCCTGACACATTATAACTGACTTCAGGGCAGTGACCCTGCAGGATGTCTTCCATTCCCACCTAAGTATTCAAGTGCTTAAGTGACCTTTTCAAAACATGCGGCCTTAATGTAAAATCCAGCCACACTAGAGCTTGTCAACCAATGACATACAAAACTGACATGCCTCGGGTCGGCCTGTAAATACATGCACAGAACCTTGTGGGATTGCACTCTATCTTTGTGAAATGAGTTGATCCACGTCAAGTGCTTGGAACAGTGGCTGACAGTTGGGAGTCAGTCATTTAAAGCTGACACAAGGAGACTGAGAGTGAGAGAGGAAAACCTGGCAAGCAGAGTTCCAAAAGGCAAAAATGATGTGCAAGGAATGAGATGCAGCATTTGGTTTGAAAGCTAAGGAAGCGTTTGGTGTAGGGGGAGATATTTCGAATGAACATCATTTATGGCATTAATGGGCTGAGAGGGCAGCCTGCCAGCATCTTGGCTCTGGTTCGGTGAGACAGCACTCCTCACATGCAGAATCTGAGAATCACAGCACTAAAAGGATCCCTACAGGTGCCACTGTTCTGCAGATGAAGACGTGATGTGCTCACAATCACCCGGGCCGCCATGAGTGGAACCAGACTCCAGACCTTCGACCTTCCAGCTCAGTGCTTTCTTTCCCCCTAATAACACGCAGCCCCACAGGACCAGGAGCCGGCCAGCCACCTCCTCTGAAGTATACACATACGTGCATTTACACACATATACTGACACCTAGACCTACACGTCAGCCCTAAGTTGGGGACAAATCCTTTTTTCATTTTACATGGACAATTCGTACATCAAGAGGAAAGTCTCTGTGTGTCCGGTTGGCTCTCCATCAAATTGATTTATTTGGTCACTCAGGTACCCATGCATTCAGCATCCAGCAAATACTGGGATGCCTGCAAGGTGCCAAAGCCCAAGCTGAGTGCTGGGGCTAGGAAGGGAAGCAAAATCTGACACAGCCTGCCCCCGTGGAGCTTGTTGTCCACTGCAGGAGGCAGGCATTACACAAAGATTTGCACAAGTAGTGCTTTGATTCCCAGTGCTGTGATAAATGCTGTGGAAGAAAAGCACCGTGTGTGATGCCCTAGTAGGTGGACGTTGTAGGAGATGTTTACCAAGGTCTCCAGGTGACGCTGAGGCAGGTGCTTCGAAAACCCTGAGCTACAGACAGCAGAACCTCCCCAACAGCTGCTATCAAAGCATCTTCTAATGAGTTAATGAGCAACCTGAGGATGGAGGGCGACTGGGCCAGGGGAGGGAGGGCATGCGCAGGGCCTCAGCAGATGCTTCAGCAGGAGGCTGGACAAGCTCTTTGCCAGGTGGCTGCAGCTTCTGAAAGAGCGAGCAGGAGGGTCAATCAATGCGGCCTCTACCAATTCAGGGACCATATTCTTTTTTTAAATTTTTGAATTTTATTTTTAAAATTTTTTTATATGGCAGGTTCTTATTAGTTATCTATTTTATACATATCAGTGTATACATGTCAATCCCAATCTCCCAATTCATCCCACCACCACCACCCACCCCTGCCACTTTCCCCCTTTGGTGTCCACACATTTGTTCTCTACATCTGTGAGGGACCATATTTTTTAATAATAATATTAAAAACCAGAACATGTGATCTAACAATTATTTTTTGTTTTACAAATAAATTTGGTAAAATAACTTTCCCAGACAGAAATTAAATTGAACTCTGTAATACAATTACGCAATTGACTTTATTGGATAAACATCTTTATAGGAATTCTGGGGCACATGAGATCCAGGAATTAAGATCTCAGCATTTTAGATTGAGAGGGACATTTAAAGATTATAGAGGCACCCTCCCCCCACAATGTGATAAGGAAGAAATGATTCTAAAAGATAAGTGACTTCCTTATAGGTCATTCCAATGGCAAGATTAGAGAACAGGGCTCCTGGTTTACAGTTCAGTGCTCTTAAGAACAGCCCACCACCTGCCTGGCCCATGCATTGGTTAGCTGCAAACTCAAAATACACCCAGTTAAATACATGAGAAGCCCCTGTACATCACTACTAATAAAAGAAATGCAAATTAAGATTCCATGATTTGAAAAGTTCAGAAAGCAAGAAAGCTATCAAAGATTATTGGGACTGTATCAACAGGACTCAGGAGGCACTGGAATGATTTGAGCATCATTAAGGGTAATAACTGAAGTGGATGAAAACACATCAAATATGTTAAAAAATAAAATGAAACACATCAAATATGTTAAAAAGCCACGAGTTCGGGCCTCCCTGGTGGCGCAGTGGTTGAGAGTCCGCCTGCCGATGCAGGGGACGCGGGTTCGTGCCCCGGTCCGGGAAGATCCCACATGCCGCGGAGCGGCTGGGCCCGTGAGCCATGGCCACTGAGCCTGCGCGTCCGGAGCCTGTGCTCCACAACGGGAGAGGCCACAACAGTGAGAGGCCCGCGTACCGAAAAAAAAAAAAAAAAGAAAGAAAATTATAACCGTCTTCGTAGGTTTTCCTTAGTGACAGCAGTGCTTCTCAAAGTCTCACACACCCATTCATCCCTTGGATCTTGTTAAAATACAGATTCTGTGTCCGTCGGTCACACTCCAGTCATTCCGCGCTTCCTTTCCAGCCCCAGGGACGTTGTGCTTTCTGTCCCTTCTGCCTGGGACACTCTGCCCCTGATCCTCACTTGGCTGCCTCTCTACCCCTCAGGCCTCCAATCAGATGTGTCCCCCCTAGAGAGGCCCCCCAAGAGCCCTCTACCTAAAGCACCGGGTCGCCCTGTCCACCCAGCCCCACCAATCACACTCTCAACCCCATTTCTGTTTGTTTTGTTATTGTTGTTCCTTGTTTTTGCAGCATTTATTGATATCACAATTTGAAATTTTCTTTTTTTCTTTTTTTTTTTTTTTTGCAGTACGCGGGCCTCTCACTGTTGTGGCCTCTCCCGTTGTGGAGCACAGGCTCCGGACGCGCAGGCTCAGCGGCCATGGCTCACGGGACCAGCCGCTCCGCGGCACGTGGGATCTTCCCGGACCGGGGCACGAACCCGTGTCCCCTGCATCGGCAGGCGGACTCTCAACCACTGCGCCACCAGGGAAGCCCCTCGCCGAACATTTTTGATCTGTAGTTGATTGAATCGAAGGATGCAGAACTCACAGATGCGGAGGGCCGACTGTACATCCCAACAGGCTGTTCGTTGTCTCTGCTCTCAATCTACCTCCCTTCCCACCCCAGTGCTTTTATATCTGTTTACAAATAGAGAAAGGAAAACAAGATGCCCCCTTACCTCTGCCTGTTCCATTTCCGTCTGTGAACTCACGTGGCTGCGTGAACATAGCTGAGTCATCTCTTTCCAGTCTGAGTTTCCTGTGCCCCATCTAATAAAGCAGCACATTTTCCCCACTCGAGTGCCTTCACTACACAAGGAAGTGTTTTCAATTTCCCTCGGGAGAGCTGACATCTCATTTTCTCGTTTTTGCCTTTGGGCCTGAAGATTCCGAATTTCTTTGGCCCTTCTTTGGCGCCCTGCTTCTCCCTCAGTGATCTTACTTGGGTCTCACCTCCCCAGAGCATTCTGAACTTTAGTCTGTCAGATACGTTTCCTTCTCTTTTTTTTTGGCAACACCACCCAGCTTGTGGAATCTTAGCTCCCCAACCAGGGCTTGAACTGGGGCCCAGCAGTGAAAGTGCCAAGTTCTAACCACTGGACCACCAAGGGATTCCCATAGGTGTCCTTTGGTCTTTCTCATTTTTTGTCAAAATTGGTCCTTCATTCTTTTATCATTAAAAGTTTCCTAAATAAACATCCAATCTTCATAAATCCCATCAGCCTTTACATTTGTTTCATGGAATCCTAATACTAGTTCCCTATGACTGTGAAACCTGTCCTTTTCCAATTTAGTGCCACATTTAAAGTGAATTCTCTTTCCATTTCCTGTCATCTACACCTGGTCGGTTTGGGCTCACTTTCCTCTCTCACACACTCAAATCCGTCCTGATGGAAGAATTAGCTCAGAAGGATGTATACCTCGGCAGACCCTGAAAACACATCGTGCTGGTCTTATATTCCTGGCAAGGAGGCTAGAGTAAATCTTCACCAAAATATCTTCCTTGCTCCTTACCCTTTTCTACCTTAACCCAGAAATTCACTACTTTCTGCTTTTCTTCTTTTTCTTGACTTGGTGATTATGACCTAAAAGTTTTCACTGCCAGTATGTACTCAAAACTTTTCTTCACAGCGTTGTTGTCAGCCATGCCATTGGCCTTGGTGATAAATCATCTTTCGTGTCACTAGCTCTCTTTCTTGGTACGGAACATCCAAGAATTATACAGCACCAGAGGTACGTCCAGCTGCGTTTACATCCCTCTCAGAGTTCACGATACATTTCTGCTCGCTTACCTGCCTCCTTCACTCCCTTCACTGTGAGGTCCCTCTGTCAGACACCACATTTTATTCATCTCTGTATCGCCGGCATTTAGCATGGTGCCCACCTCACCCTTGAGTCTCAGTACATGTTTCTAGAATACTGAATAAATGTACCATGACTTACAAGCCATGAGACACAAAATCAGGGCAGGTGAAACTGTTAATAAGCCTTGAAACAGAATATACAGTTGAGTGTGAAATGTGGTTCAGTGAACGTTTAGAGAAGAGAAGTAAATAAGGGCTCAAGAGTTGTAGAAAGCTTTATGGAGAACGTAAGACCCAAACTTGGCCACTGGGAAAAATAAAAAGAGAGGAGCCATAAGAAATCAGCAAGGGCACTTCAATTTTCCACTCTGTCCCTCTGAGTTTTCCGAGTGGGGCTGCCTTTGTTTTTCTGCTCATCTTATCCCAGCCTCTCTCATTAGGTCGGCTGCATGCTTCCCTTCCACCTTTACCAACCTGGCCTAAAAATCCTCTTAGGGTGCTCATCTGTGCAACCTTATCTTATTTTGTAGCCCAGCGTGAGATATCAAAGACTCTGATGGATAATGCCACTTTTGTCTCTTCTTCCAAAGGTCCCTTGGGCCACTCTCCCAGCCTGGTCTGGTTACTGAGGCTGCCCCTCTGGAGAAATGAGGCTGTGGGGTAATTAGGTCATAGAAAGCACTGAAACCAGAGGATTCAGCCGGAGATGAGGCTAAAATTCATAAATAAAGATTGGCATAGCTTGAATTCAAGATAAGCTAATTTTAGATCCCTAGGCTTGGTCTAGCAGAACAGTGACAATTATATCCTTTCTTGAAATGTTTTGCCTCTGCTGGCTTTTGAAGCATTTATTTTCTACCACTGAATCATTCAATAGCAATATAATTGTTATTTCCATTTCCCTGGTTCGACCGGGTCTGAGAGCCAGTTACCATTCCCAGTTCATTAACCGACTGGCCTTCGAATTAACAGCCCTTCCATCGGGGGGTTGCCTTGGAGACAAAGCTTCCTGTGGGTAATCCAAGATTATCTAGCTCTTTATCCTGCATGTGACCCTTAATTACTTGCTAAATTAGAATGGTTTTCTGAAAATCACAAGCGGAGGTTAATATGTTCTTCCAGAGCTGGTCAAGCTAAGATGACACTGAATTCACAGGGAATTCAAGTTACATGATCCCTGAAGGCGTCTCTTTGAGGAAGAAGATGAACTCTCCCACTGGGAGGCACTGCCCCCCCATAAAGGCCCTGTCACTCACTGTTCCTCTGCCTGCTTTTCGAGTTGCCCCGTTTAATCTCCTCCCGACAATTCGCTATGTCAATATTGAGCAGATTCATTCTGGTGCAGGAGTCCGCACCCATTTGTCTTTGATAACTCATGCTTTCAACTTAAGGACATATTTTTATCATAATTGCAGATTTTTGCTCTATGCATTTACACAATTACAAGGCTTCATGGACCAGTTATGGACAAACAAGAGAATGGAAGAAACTATTTTTAAAAAAACAAAGTAAACACTTTGGGGGAAAACGTTGGGGCCCTGTAGTATTTTCCCTAACATTATGCAGGCCTCAAAGCAAGATTAGTGGAAAGGAGGGACTCTTAGAATGCACCTAATGGGATGCCTCTTGAGATGGCTTTGGAAATAAGGAAAATACGAGTAAGTGCAGGTATTGAATGAGATTTGTCATGAAAGCGTACATTTAGCGTTACTAGGTTTTTATTCATTTAGACTATAATGAAATTATTGAGTGTAGTTCCAGAAGATTAAAAAAACTGTCTTAAAATCTTAAATATTATTAATAGTCCTCAACATTAAAGTATCAAACCCTAAATAGTACAGAGCCTGGAATCTCACAGGCATCCATCCAAAAAGTGTTTAGGAAGTTGAACTGAATCGAATTAGAAATAAACATCATTGGTGATTCGGCACCTCAAATAATTCATTCAGATTCCTGAAGGAGTTGTCTGCAACCTGCTAAAATCCTAGTCTCTCAGAATGCTTGACTGATTACATATACAGCTTTGTGCGTTCATGATTATATTCCTCAGCTGTGTACCGCCTTTAAACATATTTAAGCATCTATTGTGTATAAGGCATCACGCAGCCCTCATTCTGTTCAACTGTAGTAGTCAGAATAGGAATTATTAGAAAGGTTATATGAGAATCATTTAATTACATTTGTCCATAGCTTAATCATGGTATGTGGGAAAAACCAGGAAATTGACTTTGACTGTGGCACCTTCAATAAGCCATCAGAGTGATTTGCTTTTAGAGAGGTTTGGTAAATCTTGGAGTGGTTACCCATGGAAACTGAGATTTTCTTTGACAGTGTTTTAAAGTAGTTTTGTTCAAGACTTATGGTTGCCAAGGGGGAGGGGAGAGTGGGGATATGGGATGGATTAGGAGTTTGGGATTAGCAAATGCAAACTATTATAGAGAATGGATAAACAAGGTCCTACTGTATAGCACAGGGAACTATATCCAATATCCTGGGATCAACCACAATGGAAAAGAATATGAAAAAGAATATATATACTTGTATATATACTTGTTGATTAAAAACTGATTATTTAAGTGATAGTGTAATCTTGAACTGAAAACTCTTTGTTCTTATAATCATGTTATCACATCCTCCTAACTTAGATCACTCTTTCATTTTGTATCCTTAGTAATCTATAAACTCTATAAGACATTATCATGTTGTTGCTTAAAGAGTGGAGACATTGTTGATTGCCTTCCAGGCTTTCATTTCAACTTTATTCCTTCTGAACTGAGTTCCTGACTTTGGTTAGATATTCACCCCTTCACACATATAGCCCATGTGGCTTGGAAGCCGACCCCATCTTCAGCTCCTAGGATAGACCATGATTTGTCTAGGCTGGTGATTGTCAACACGTAGTCCCCAGACAAACATTATTAGCATCACCTGGAACTTGTTAGCAATGCAAATTCTTACATCCTATCCTCAGCCTACTACGTTATCTAGAAATGTTGGGCATGGGGCTCCCCAGGTGATTCTGAATCCCACTAAAGTTTGAGAACCATTGTTCCTAACCACACCTCCTAATCCCATGCTCTTTACCAGTAACTGAGTCAGTGCATGGTCTTCCCCTGTCTACTGTTAATGTTCCAAAGATGGACATGTAACCTAAGTGGACCTCATCAAATGAAGGGTGGAAATTTTATTCCAAGGTTGGAAGAGAGATTTTCTATCTCTTGTGGAACATGAGGAGGGAACCGCCATCTTAGAACTTGGAGAGAAAACTGAAGACAAAGTCAATGCAAGGTAGGGCCACAGACATTTCCAAGATGCAGAGCAGAGATGGCTTATACCTTCCTGCATCCAGCTCTACCTACCTCTAACTTACAGTTCTGTCCAATGCCAGGTTTCCCTATTGTTTCAAATTGAGTTTTTTCATTCTTGCAGCTGAAAGCATCCCATTTATTAAATTTTTTTTTTTTTTTTTTTGGCTGAGTTGGGTCTTCGTTGCTGTGTGTGGGCTTTCTCTAGTTGCGGTGGGTGGGGGGCTACTCTTCGTTGCAGTGCGTGGGCTTCTGTTGTTGCAGAGCACAGGCTCTAGGCCGGTGGGCTTCAGTAGTTGTGGCTCGCGGGCTCTAGAGCGCAGGCTCGGTAGTTGTGGCACACGGGCTTAGTTGCTCTGCGGCACGTGGGATCTTCCCAGACCACGGCTCGAACCCGTGTCTCCTGCATTGGCAGGCTGATTCTTAACCACTGTGCCACCAGGGAAGCCTCTATTAACATTTTATAACAATTTTTTAAGCTTAAGTCTGAAATCTCCCAGGAAGTTGTATTCCCACTACCTTGCCTCTAGTATAGCGGAGCACTCAATATTTTTCTTTATTATACCAGCAAAGCAAGTTTATTTGGGAGCAGAAAACAACTGCAATTCAAGACACGCAACTATAGTAAACCACATGCAAGTCCAGCAAAGAAGGAGAAGAAACGTTTTGTTGAGGAGAAGGGAAAGTCGGGAGGGGCTGTTATAAACAAAAAGTCCAGTAGAGCAGGGGTCCGCAACCCCCGGGCCATGGACTGGTACTGGTCCATGGCCTGATAGGAGCCAGGCCGCACAGCAGGAGGTGAGCGGCGGGCGAGTGAGCCATTGATCCCCATCACCCTCACCACCGCCTGAGCTCCGCCCCCTGGTGGATCAACATCCGCATTAGATTCTCATAGGAGCACAAACCTGTGAACTGTGCATGCGAGGGATCTAGGCTGCGTGCTCCTTATGAGAATCTAATGCCTGATGATCTGAGGAGGAGCTGAGGCGGCGATGCTAGCGCTGGGGAGCGGCTGCTAATACAGATTATCATTAGCAGAGAGGTTTGACTGCACAGAGACCATAATAAATCAATTGTTTGCAGGCTCTTATCAAAACCCTATCAGTGAGTGGCAAGTGACAGTTAAGCTGCATCTGGTGGCAGGCTTGAAGTCAGAATTCGACACTTATTTTAGTCCACGCATGGCCTGCCCATTATTTTATTTACCACTTCCATCTGCGCCTCTTTCCCCGCACTTGTCTCAGTCACAGTTTTGGTAAGGCCACAAGCTCACCCTAGCCAAAATGGGTAAAAAAAACCAAATGTTGCTGGAGAGCTTCTTTGAAAAGGGGGAAGACCCAATGATGAGACAGCAGAAGACTCTAAGGCTGCCAACAAAAAGAAAGCTGCATTTAAAAGAAAATACCAAGAGTCCTACTTTAATTACAGGTTCATTGCCACAGGTGATTCACATTCTCCAAGCCCCCAGCTATCCAACAGAAACCATGAAACCTTCAAAACTGCTCATCTATCTCAGCTTTCAAAAGAGTTTGAGCATTACTTCCCAACCACAAAAGAGCCCCCGAACTGGGAAGGAATGGATCTGTGACCCATTTGTGAATAAACCTGGTGAATTGACTTTGTCCGTGCTAGAAGAGGATCAACTGCTTGAGATCGCAAATGACGGTGGCCTTAAAAGTATGTTCGAGACAACTTCAAATCTCCGCACGTTCTGGATTCAAGTCACGGCGGAATATCCTGAGATTGCCACAAAAGCACTGAAAAGCCTGCTTCCATTTCCATCATCCTATCTTTGTGAAGCAGGGTTTTCTGCAGTGACGGCGACTAAAACGAGATTACAGAGTAGATGGACATAAGCAACACACTTCGGTGTCACTGTCTCCCATCACCCCCAAAGGGGAACATATAGTTGCAGGAAGACAAGCTCAGGGCTCCCACTGATCCTGCATTATGGTGAGTTGTAGAACTACTTCATTAGATATTACAGTGTAATAATAATAGAAATAAAGTGCACAAGAAATGTAATGCTCTTGAATCATCCCGAAACCATCCCCTCACCACCACGCCCGGTCCGTGGAAAAATTGTCTTCCACGAAACCCGTCCCTGGTGCCAGAAAGTTTGGGGACCGCTGCACTAGAGGAAACTGGGAGTTCGAAGTATAGTGGCTTTCTTTTTTTAACATCTTTATTGGAGTATAATTGCTTTACAATCGTGTGTTACTTTCTGCTGTATAACAAAGTGAGTCAGCTATACATACACATATATCCCCAGATCCCCTCCCTCTTGCACCTCCCTCCCACTCTCTCTATCCCACCCCTCTAGGAGGTCACAAAGCACCGAGCTGATCTCCCTGTGCTATGCGGCTGCTTCCCACTAGCTATCTATTTTACATCCGGTAGTGTATATATGTCCATGCCACTCTCTCACTTCGTCCCAGCTTACCCTTCTCCCTCCCCGTGTCCTCAAGTCCATTCTCTATGTCTGCATCTTTATTCCTGTCCTACCCCAAGATTCATCAGAACCTTTTTTTTTTTTTTAGATTCCGTATATATGGGAGCACTCAATTATATTTGATGAGTAAATAGGAGTAAACACATGCATGCATGAATGGGTAATCATATTCAAGAAGCAAGCAGACAATGCCATTTTCATTACTCTTATCAAATACAATTGATTCGAAGTCATTATGAGGTTCCACTAATGCAAGCAAAGAACTGACACGTAACCGTAGTTTTAACACCATTTTTGCTGCAGCTAAGTGGAATCCTTTCCAGCTAGCTTAAGCAAAAATAAGGATTATCATATCGAATTCTAAAGCTACTGAAGTGTCTCATGGACTATAGATTTCATCCCCGACTCTTTGCTAACAAGAATATGTGCCTTTGGTGAGGGGAGTGTCTGGAAGTTCCCATTTCTCTATATACTAGCCAGTATTTGATATTATCATACTTCTAAATTTTTACTAGTCTGATAACTAGGAAATGGTATCCCATTGTTTTAATTTCAATTTCTCTGATTTAATTCACATTACTTGGGATAAATCTTAACATTTATTTCTTGGCAATTCAGATTTCCTCTTGGGGGAATGGCCTATTGTAATCTCCTTTTTTTTTTCTTTTTTAATTGGGATGTATGTTTTTTCTTACAGATTTCAGGGAGTTCTTCTTCTGTTCTAGATACTGATCCCTTGCCAGATTTATGCATAGAAATTATATTCTTCCTGTATGTGACATTTTCTTCCACTTTGTTTAGTGTACCTTTTGTTGAATAAAAGTTTTTGTGAATTTTCAGTAGGTGAGTATATCAATATTTCTTCCTTATGAGTTGAGCTTCTGTGTTTGTTTGAAAGAAATATTTTCCTACACTGAAGTCATAAATATATTCACTTATATTTTCCTCTAAAAGATTTATAATTTCGCTTTTTCACGTGTAGATTTTTAATTCACCTGGAATTTAATTTTGTCTAAAGTGGGAAGTTTGAAATAATATGGTTTTACTATATGCTTGCTGTTTTGGAGAGAGGAGAGAGAAAAACCCCTAATTCTGACCTAAATTGCTTAAAGCATTTTTTTGGTCTGGTGGGAGATTTGCATTGCTGGAGATTTGTTAGTAACAAATTATTCTGTTTCCAGCATCATCTTGCCATGGGTGCCACAACTTTGAAAGAATTAAATAAAAAATCCTTTACTTATTGAGCTAGCCAGTAGCTGACAAATTTTTGTTATTGCCTCACATGTCACTGAGATTTCTTTCAGTTTCCATATTGAATACACTCCAGCATTCCAAATGTGTACAAAAGACTTTATCTCCAGAGAATGGAGAAATAAACTCCTAAAAGCTCTGGTTCAATTCTTCTTTAATATATAGTGGAGGGGTGCGATTATTCCCTATCTATGTTAATGTCCCCTTTCTTTACATCGAACTTTGACTCCCAATTTAAGTGTTTTGCTTAACCTCCCTTTACTGGTCTTTGTCATTTTGCATTGGGAAATCAGTATCTTCAAATATTTATTCTGTGGTCAAAAATGGTTCAGGATATCACAGTTCAGATAAGAACATTTTCCTCCCCTCTCCAAACATTTCTTTCTCTCTTCTTTTGCTTTCTGTTCTCCTGCCTCCTATGTCTTCCCTTTGTTCCCCCTTCTTAACTTTACCTTGAATTTGTCAAAGGAATGAAAGATAATGTTTTGTCCCAATGGAAGTATAAAGGGTCATATTATGACTGACCTTTTCATATATGAAGAAAAGTTAAACAGTTCTGTTTTATGGTGAACAACGTATCTTCTTTCAAGTGTCAGGCCTGATTTTACATTTACCAAGATGTAATTTACATTTTACCAAAATCTCACATTTTGGTGAAATTCCAATTTTAAAATTATATATTAAAGGTTGGAATGGAGTCAATTAGTCTATTTAAACATCACAGGACCAAGAAAAGTATCTTCACATACACTGACTGCTTAAGACAAATATTATTTGATAGCTTATGGATACCTAACCCACACATGACATATTAATACATAGACAACCGATGTCGACACATACTGTGCCAAATATAGCATCATTCTCCCGTCTCTGTCCTAACCTACACTGCATCCAAGGCAATTCTTACCTATATTTTATTCATTGACTAAAAGGTAACCATGAAGAAATTAAATTGCAAATTTAAATGTAATTGGCAAATTCTTTAGCACTAACTACTATAGCATTTGTAATACAATTAAAATAGACCAAATTAGTCATATTAGCTCAGCTCTTTCCAAATCTGTGGCATGACTCTGAGGCTATTCATAAACTATCTGCTACTTACCTAAAAGATGTCGGGCAGTTTACATTACTATGACGTCACGAGTCCTTCAGTGTTCACTGTTCAAACCTGACTGCAACTTGGGTGTGTTTTCTTACCTTGAGGAGAAAATAAGAGATGGGAAGAAGTGATGGACTGTGTTTCTTGATGAATGCAACCGTGATGTGACTGATTTAATGGGGCTGAGTTAGGCTTCTCTTTGTTATCAGTGGAAAAGGGAAAAGATGTCAGCAGAATAGTTCACGTTTATTGAGACCTTACTGGGTTCCAGGCAGTGAATTCTTTCTAAAATGGAAAATTTTAAATGGCATAGGTACTGTTATTAATCTCCCTTATCTAGATGTGGAAACCAAGCTTTAGAGAGGCTAAACACCTTGCCCAAGACCACACGCTGGGAAAACCAGGGGTCACCCCCCAGTCAGTTGACTCCAAAGCCTTTGTGCTTCATCACTGGTTTATAACTGGCGAAAACTTGGAGAAGAGCTTTTAAGATGTCCAACATGTTATTTTAGGGAAGGCAGTCAAGTACGTTAAGAGGACTGTTTCTTATACATGAAACAGCTAGCAGCAGAGTAAATGAAAACATTGGGTTAATTTCCTCTTAAATGAGTGAATATATATTTACCACCCAGAACAATGCCTGATACATAGTAGCACTCAATGCATGTGAACTATGGTACCAGTTAGGATTGCAGGTAACAAAACCTGGAAACAATGGCTTAAATGAGTGAGAGTCTTATCTCAGAAGATAGAAGTCTGGAGATAGGCAGAACTCCCCTGCCAGAGGGGCTCAAGAAAATTACTAAAGGTGGGGCTCCTCTGGCTTCCTGGGCCATCATTCTTAACGGTCACAAGATGGCTGCTGCCCTCCGTCATTGCATACACATTTCGGGCAGAAGGAAGGACAAACAGGGAAAAGAAAAGCCTTCATCTCATGAGGTTTTATCTTTTTACTTGGTAAGTGACTCCTTCCTCAAATATTTCTACCTACCTCTCATTAGATGCCCAGCAGGCTGGAGAAACAAGTATTTCAATACGCTGTTGTATAAAATAAGCTACAAGGATATACTGCACAACGCAGAGAATATAGCCAATATTTTATAATAACTGTAAATGAAGTATAACCTTTAAAAATTGTGAATACTATACAGTATTGTACACCTGTAACTTACGTAATACTGTATATCAACTATACTACAATAAGAACATTTTTTAAATAAAATAAATAAGCTAATATGTGCAGAGCGCTTAGTGCAGTTTCTGGCATATAGTAAGCATTCATTAAGTGTTTGCCATAAAGATAAACGTTAATATTTCTGTAACATTTATTGATTTTTCACTCTATGCAAGGCATAGAGTTAGTTCCCAGAGATGAAAGAATTGGAGGTAAACTGATTAAATCCTACGAATTGAAAACCCTGAAGAGACTGGAGCAATGACCCACACGTACTATACAGACACTAAATGTTTGTTTGTTCCTGCTGTTGCTGAGGTGGTAATGAGGAGTGTACTTTCATTTAGTTACATCTGGAGACTGAAGAATGGGGAGCCATAAATCCATATTCAACTTAAAGGTTTGATTTGAGCACTAGAAAGAGATTTAATAGTAATGGCCCATGAATCTGGAGGTAAGTTGGGAAGCCAATGAAAAATAAGTTAAAATAATGTGGGCATGCAGCTCCTAGGGCTACTGTGGTACTCAGCCCACATTAAGAGCTAATGAGGAGAGGGGTCAAGATGGAGGAATAAGAGGATGGGCAGTTCACCTCTCCCCACAAGTACATCAAGAATACATCTACAGGGACTTCCCTGGTGGCACCGTGGTTGAGAGTCCGCCTGCCGATGCAGGGAACACGGGTTCGTGCCCCGGTCCGGGAAGATCCCATATGCCGCGGAGTGGCTGGGCCCATGGGCCATGGTCGCTGAGCCTGCGCGTCCAGAGCCTGTGCTCCGCAACGGCAGAGGCCACAACAGTGAGAGGCCCGCGTACTGCAAAAAAAAAAAAAAAAGAGAATACATCTACAGGGACTTCCCTGGTGGTACAGTGGTTAGGACTCCAAGCTTCCACTGCAGGGGTTGTGGGTTCGTTCCCTGGTTAGGGAACTAAGATCCCACATGCTGCACACGGCTCGGCCCAAAAAAAAAAGGAAGAAAAAAGAAATCTACAAATGGAACAATTCGCACAGAGCACCTGCTGAACTCTAGAAGAGCTAATGAAATAAGCTATTTAAATCATACTGCTTATTCTCAGATTTGAAAAAAAAATTCAGTAAGATATTTATGAAAAACAAAACTCTGGATGATCATTAATATTTTGACAATATTTTTTCTAGGTAAGGCAAAGGAGATTCCCTTTTAAAATGCAGAACTTATTTGTTGAATCAAAGACCAATACTATCTCAAATGTCCAGGTTCTATTTCTCCCTCCCTTCACAGCACATTGTTCCTCTTATCAAAACTAAACTCAGTTTCATTTGAATGCCTTATTGCTATGGTTTCAAAATTTGGAAAGCTCTTGGGATTAGATTTTGAGAACGGTAAATGTTGAGTGATAAACTCACACCTGATTCAACACCAACAAAAAGATCTTAGGTTTCTCCGGGCCTGTGGATTGCTGGTTCCCAGTCTGAAATGCCCTAACACAGGTTGGTGGAGCTCAGGGGCTAGGACCATTAGTATTCGTGATTATGCCTTATTTCTGGAAAGACATGATTCTGCAAAGTCCACCTAATGAAAACCAGCTACTGAACAATGGGTATCACATCAAAAGGAATGCTTTTCTTCTACCTAATACTGAAAAGGTTTATTATAGTCAGGGAGGATTGATGTGGTGGTCCACAGGTGTCAGGGCTCGAGAATTCTTTTTTTTTTAAATAGTTAAAGTATTTTATTTTTTTAACCTCTTTATTGGAGTATAATTGCTTTACAATGGTGTGTTAGTTTCTGCTCTATAACAAAGTGAATCAGCTGTACGTACACATATATCCCCATATCCCCTCCCTCTTGCGTCTCCCTCCCACCCTCCCTATCCCACCCCTCTAGGTGGTCACAAAGCACTGAGCTGATCTCCCTGTGCTATGCGGCTGCTTCCCACGAGCTATCTATTTTACATTTGGTAGTATATATAAGTCCATGCCACTCTCCAATTCGTCCCAGCTTACCCTTCCCCCTCCCCGTGTCCTCAAGTCCATTCTCTACGTCTGCGTCTTTATTCTTGTCCTGCCCCTAGGTTCCTCAGAACCTTTTTTTCTTTTTTTTAGATTCCATATATGTGTTAGCATATGGTATTTGTTTTTCTCTTTCTGACTTACTTCACTCTGTATGACAGTCTCTAGGTCCATCCACCTCAGTACAAATAACTCGATTTTGTTTCTTTCTATGGCTGAATAATATTCCATTGTTTATATGTGCAACATCTTCTTTATCCATTCATCTGTCGATGGACACTTAGGTGGCTTCCATGTCAGGGCTCGAGAATTCTAAAGTATGTTAAGAGGCAGGAGGAAGCTCCTGGCCTTGGGGTCTGCTCCTCCAACACTCCACATCGGGTGGGAAGGGTATGTTGCAGTCCCTTTCCCGCCCTGGGAGAGGATAGGAGGAGCGGGCGGACCCTGCCGCCCCGGGCCCCGCCCACAGATGCTCTGGGTCCAGCAGCCTCCTGGACAGCGGAGCCTGGGGGCGGAGCTCACCCTTGCCCTCGGGGTCCCCCGGGCTCCGCCAATCATGGAGCGCCCTGTTGGCCGGCGGCAGCGCCCGCCCCCTCCTCCTTCCGCCGGCCTCCCGTTTCCCTGAATCCAAGATGGCGGGATCCAGGCAAAGGGGTTCCCGGGCTGGAGCTCGGCCGCTGTTCTGCGCTTTGCTGCTGTCGCTCTGTCGTTTCGTCGGGGGCGACGGCGTGGGAGGCCACCCGGCAGCTGCCGGCGCCACGGGCACCCCAGGCGCACAGCCACATCGGCGTTTCGAGTACAAATACAGCTTCAAGGGACCGCACCTGGTGCAGAGCGACGGGACCGTGCCCTTCTGGGCCCACGCGGGGAGTAAGCCAGGGCAGAGGTCGGGGGGCCCGGGTCCCCTCCCCGCCTTGAGCCTCCTCCTCTTCACCTTCTCCCCGCTGCACCCCGTATGCGCGGTGGAGGAGACCTTTCTCAGCAGCCTCGCTTGCACGCCGGCTCTGGTCCGCAAGGTTCCCTCCGCCAGCCCCCCAGTCTTTCCCACATTCTCTCCACCCGACCTTCCTCCTCCCGTCTTTGATGTTGTCTGTACTTTCCGTTTGGGTTAGAGGTTTTTCCGTTAGTTCCCGCACTTCCAGGTACTAACTTGAGCTCGCTTCTGGGCATCACGTCTCACCCCAACGCCACGTCTCCTCCGAACCTGAGACCTGGTCTGGCAGCCCTCCACCTTCTTTCCCGCTCCCCCTCGGCCCTCCCCTGCGTTTTCTCCTCCGGTGTTAGCAGTGGGTAATGCTCCAGTTTGTACCCGATGCCCCCTGACGGCTTTAGAGGTGGCATGTGTTGGCTTTAGAATAATCTTTAAGTCTTTATGTCACAGGACATTCTTCTCACCCTCTTGGAACTGTACGTTAAGTTTGCCTTTCTCAGTGACTTGGTGTGGTCTTTGATCTTTTCTCTTGTATTAACACAGTAGGTAATTTAATAGTCACACTCGTTGCTTTATTTAGTAGAAGAAGGGAGGGGGTTATTGACTGAGAACTTGAGGCTAAGAATAGCATTATACATACAGCTGTTTTGGGGTTTTTGTGGGGGGGAATTGAAATAACCTGTGCGCCATGTGTTACTGATTTTATGTGTTTGGCACTGTTAAGCACTGTTAGTGGGTAGGAGAGCCTTGCTAGCTATGTACATATGTGAAAGAAAACGTATCTACTTTAGTGCCGATGTGTCACCTCTGACTAAGGAATCAGCCGTAGCACTTGGCATGCTGTAAACTCTGTTCAGTGACCATCAGATGCAACCTTTGAAACAAGTGGCAAATGCCTTTATCTGGGGTTAGAAGCACTGGCAGTTTGAATTCCATCTTTATGTGTTATTAAGCAATCATTTATGTAAGGTTTGTATACATCGTTTTAGATTGTCGAGTGCTTGAAACAAAATGTTCCATTTCTAGAAAGTAGTTGCTGAATAGGAAGCATACTCTTAGGAAGTGCTGTTTCACTGAAATTAATGTACAATTAAAAGGCATAAATTTCAATTTGACTTAATGACCAAGTCATTAAATATTTGAAGTAGAGTGCATTTTGTTACTCAGCGGACATTTATTATGTGATCACTCATCAAGGGTATGTAGCTGGACAACTGTTATCAAGGTAGCATTTTTTTTTTTTTTTTTTTTTTTTTAAGAAGATGTTGGGGGTAGGAGTTTATTAATTTATTTTATTTATTTTTGCTGTGTTGGATCTTCGTTTCTGTGCCAGGGCTTTCTCTAGTTGTGGCAAGCGGGGGCCACTCTTCATCATGATGTGCGGGCCTCTCACGATCGCGGCCTCTCTTGTTGTGGAGCACAGGCTCCAGACGCGCAGGCTCAGTAGTTGTGGCTCACGGGCCTAGTTGCTCCGCGGCATGTGGGTTCCTCCCAGACCAGGGCTCGAACCCGTGTCCCCTGCATTAGCAGGCAGATTCTCAACCACTGCGCCACCAGGGAAGCCCCGGTAGCATTGTTTTAATACACAAAGACGATGCAGGTGTACCAAACACAGGTTTGGGGGATTTTTGTTTCTTTTCTTGGAATGATGATGAATTTTTCAGTAGTGGTGGTAAATGTGTTGACATTTTTTCGCTTCTGCCATTCTCCATTGCCGGCTTGCTGTTCTTTTTCTCACGCTCACACCACATACATCAGCCAATTAAGAATGTTAATCAGCTACTTAAATTAGTCACATTGACTTTCTTTTCAGAACCTATAACCAACTAAACTTTTCTGCTGCAGAAATGTCAGATAATGTACCTGGGTGAATGAAAGTTGTATGGCTACATTGAATTTGAAATAAAGAGATTAGAATTTTAGCTAGTGACTTTTCTGTCTGTTGACTCTGGGAATCACTGCTTATGGGTATCCCTTGCTTTCATTATCCCTGTAATTTTTACAGTCTCACAGCTTTCTTAACTCCACTGATCATTTTTTCCCCTTTCATTTTGCCCTGAGATCCATTATTTAAAACAATTTTTTTAATAGAGAAATTTTTAAGATTTAGTTTAAACGTATCTCCTTACATCATCCCCAAATTAAGACCAAATCTATGGTGTTTCTTTTTCTTAACCCTCATGTTCTTTTGTACTGTCAGTACACATCCTTGGGTCCATAAGGGCAAAAATGATAACAGCAATTTGTAAGCCTTTATAGCTCTCAGAGCTCTTTCACCTTCTTCATGCTCTGATTAGATCCTTGGAAGGCAAGGCAGGTGTTATCTGTTTTATAGGTGAAAAAATCTGATGTTCAGAAAGATTAAGGTTCTTGGAAGAGGTTACATAGATAGTGTCCGTAGAATAGTACTCAAATCCAGGTCTTCTGATTTCTATATCCAGTGCTTTTCCTGTGATGACTGCCCCAAACCTTTAAGTGTTTGAAAGTCATGGTGACAAATAGTGGCTGAACTTACTAAAATATCTCAACTTGTCTTTTAGTCAATTTTTCCTACCTGTAAAGAAACAATACAGTTATGTCCCAGTGTGGATGTCAGAATGTCAGAACTGGTTAATATCTGAAAAGGTGTGCCAGAATTGTTCAAATATAGACCTCATAGGTGCTTTAATAATTATCTAGTCCAATAATAGGAACAGCTAACATTTATTGAAATATTTATTTGCACTTATATGCCTATGAGGTTGTTAGAGAAATGGAGTAACTCGCCTACGATCAAACAGCTAGTAAGTGAATGGAGATGCAGGCCATCATTTTGGGGATCACTGTTCTCTCTGAGAATCTCCTGATGCTGAAGAACTGATTATTGACCTGAAATTCAGTTGATTGACCCTCTCCCTAGAAGAATGTATATATGCTCAAAATTTTGCATATAACTTTTAGGGTGCATATAAGTGATTGAGCCCAGCCCCTTCATTTTACAGGTGAATATATGGTGAGCCCGAGAGAGTAAGAATTATTTGCTCAAAGTCACACAGCTGAACTGAGACTAGGAATAAGTCTCTTGATTCCTAGTGGTATGTTCTTTTCACACTGTTTGAGATTTCTAACATTTGTAAACTGGTAAAAAATAAAAATACAGTTTTAAAAAAGAAAATATGCAAAATTTTCAGGTGTTTGAAAAAGAGTATCACGAGAATTAAATAGTTGATTTGCCTTTCAAGCTGTAGTTTCCTCCCTGCTGCCCCTTGAATTTTTAGTGTTTGGTTGCAGCTTTAATTTTTTTTGCAGAGATATTGCACTCTTCCAAAGATAGGAGGGGGGTATCAAAACCCGCTAAAATTTAAAAGCTGAAACTGTCAACATGAAATTGTTTCCTAACAAAGTTACCATACAGGTAACTGAGTTAAACTTAGGTCTCAGTAGGTATATGTAACAGTTTGGTGGTGATTCATTGAGTTTTATCTAATTATAACAAAACTTTTCTTCCCTGATTTCTATTCTAGATGCTATTCCAAGTTCAGATCAAATTCGAATAGCACCATCTTTAAAAAGCCAAAGAGGATCGGTGTGGACAAAGACAAAAGCAGCCTTTGAGAACTGGGAAGTTGAGGTGACATTTCGAGTGACTGGAAGAGGTCGGATTGGAGCTGATGGCCTGGTACGGTAATTTCTTTAACTTGGAAAATTTGTATAAATGCATATACCACTAGTCTCTAAATGTCCCGTGTTATGTATTTACAGGCAATTTGGTATACAGAAAATCAAGGCTTGGAGGGTCCTGTGTTTGGATCAGCTGATATGTGGAATGGTGTTGGAATATTTTTTGATTCTTTTGACAATGATGGAAAGGTATATTTGTTTTCAGAACTATTACCCATTTTAATATATTTGCTAACAAAGTTAGGCTGTGAACAATATAGCTTATTTAACACTTCTGTCAGTTTAATAGTAGAGGACTCCCCAAGTTGTATTTTAAGTGTGATGATTAGTCTTTACATAGCTGGGAATTTATAAAATTAAAGCTAGGAGTTCATGATTTGTCATCTACCAACTTGAGGTAACAGTGGAACCTCAGGTCTGAGAACTTTTCAGTACCCACCTCCCCATCACCCTGTTTATGCTTAATAATTTTTTTTTTTTGCGGTACGCGGGCCTCTCACTGCTGTGGCCTCTCCCATCGCGGAGCACAGGCTCCGGACGCGCAGGCTCAGCGGCCATGGCTCACGGGCCCAGCCGCTCCGCGGCACGTGGGATCTTCCCGGACCGGGGCACGAACCCGTGTCCCCTGCATCGGCAGGCGGACTCTCAACCACTGCGCCACCAGGGAAGGCCTTATGCTTAATAATTTTGATGGATCAGCATGAGTCATTTAGATGTAGGTGGTTAGTGTTTAGAAGATTATTACTGTTTGTTTTCATGAAAATGTGTGCATGACTACTACTAGCTCACATGTTGATGTGTTTTCATATATGTTAATCACACTTTTTGATCAGCCGATTTCTCTAAAACAGTTAAGAGCGAAATGTACTTATGAATTGGAAACATTAACTTGTGCTTTAGCAGCCCTAAAACTGATGATCATTGTTTCATTTAGTAGTTTGTCCGCTGATTATCCGAGGTCATGATTAGCAATTTAAAGGAGAGCTTTAACATTGAGCTTGAATGCTGAGGCCATGTTAGTCCTCCTGTTACTGAGCTCCCATAGGTCCCACACAAGTCCCACGCTCACAGTGTCCTAGGATTTTAGAGGAGTAAGAAAACTTATAGCACACACAGAATGATCTATACTTCTTTGGTCTAAGGACTTTAAAACAAATACATTCTCTTTATTTATAGAAAAATAATCCTGCAATAGTGATTATAGGCAACAATGGACAAATCCAATATGACCATCAAAAGTAAGTGTATATTTTTTACATTATTCCTGATTTCAGCTTCTTTTTAGAAACCTTATAAAATATATTGTTTCAAATCTGAACATTTTCCAGATGAAGTAATATTATTCTTTTCCTTGAGATGATTTTTGTAACTTAGTGGAAAGGTCTTATCTTAATTTGGTTTTGTTTTAAAGTTCTTTCTGCGGACCACCTAGATTTCAAACATAAAAATGTGTTGTAGTTAACCTGAAATTAAATAGTACCTCTAAAGGTTGATAAAACATTCCTGGCTCTCAGTGATAACAATAGTTATGTTTTTCCATCTTTATTAAGAGGGAGCTTTAAAAAATAAAGTTCAGAGCCTTAACCAACCTAATGACTAAGCAATGTGTGCCATGTCATTCAGCCTTTGTATTGCTGTATTGAAAAGATTCTCAGTGGGCTCCAAAACTTCCGAGTGTTCAATATATTTATAATGTGTATGAATCAGGTATGTACATTTTTAATTTTCACGTTTGTTGGGGGGATTACCTTTTAGCCAGTGAACTGTAAGAAAAATTACTTTCCTACCTTAGTGATTTGTAACTCTGGTAGTTCATCATGACCACCCATTGAAATATTTAAACAAGAGGTCCAAGCCTCCCCCTTGTGATTCTGCTTCAGCCGATCGAGGGTGGGATCTAGGAATCTGCGTTGTTGAAAGCACCGTATGTGACTCTGACCCTGCCCTAGTCTTGTGGAGAGGAAGAGTATCCCTTCCCCTTGCCGGCAGGCAGCCGTGGTAA
The DNA here is from genome assembly GCF_008692025.1 of Phocoena sinus. Lineage (NCBI taxonomy): Eukaryota > Metazoa > Chordata > Mammalia > Artiodactyla > Phocoenidae > Phocoena > Phocoena sinus. The sequence continues at coordinate 15,482,551 of NC_045776.1, forward strand.
CGTTGGCTCCTTTTGTTATCCAGAGTCCTTGGTGTTTTCTGCATAAATAACTTCAAATATCCCAAGCTTTGTCATAACTTGATTTTGTTTTGACCTTTCTGGACATTAATCATTTTAAATAGTGAGTTTTTAACATATCGAGAAGCTTTAAGTTTCTTGTTTGTCTTCCTTTCCCTCACACTATAGTGATGGTGCTAATCAAGCTTTAGCAAGTTGCCAAAGGGACTTTCGTAATAAACCCTATCCTGTCCGGGCAAAGATTACGTATTACCAGAAAACATTGACAGTAAGTAACATGCATTTAGAGATAATCAAATGAACAATATTCTAGTATGACTTCTCATTCTGAATCTTTGATAGAAATTCAATGCATTTTAAATTTGGATATTGTTCGCATACTCATCAGTGTTACTCTGAGAGAGCAGAGGTGGCTTCAAAGCTCGGTGTAAGTGGTCATGTGTTGTCAAATTTGCCAGTAGGTTTGTGTTTCGTCGGTGAATGTTTAGGCATTCTGCTATGTGCCACACAAATATGAATAAGACAAAGGTCATTTTCTCCAAAGAGCTTGTCTAATGGAGGTGACATTATGTAACATTATGCTTATGTAATGTTAGTATGCTATGTGGTAAATTTAAGGGATCAGGAGGTTAGAATCCTATAACTCTGTCAGGCTGGAGAGGTGAAAGTCAGGAACAGTTTCTCAGAGTTGAGCTGCACCTTGAAGGAGAAGTAGAAGTTTCCTAGATGGAGTGCATATTCCAGGCAGAGAAAACAGGCATCGGGACTGTTAAAAGATTTGGGAAAGGCAAATAGTTGGTATGGCTGGAGGATAGAGGAGATTTGGAGAGTGAGGTTGAAAGGTTGACAGTAACAAGTCTCGCAGCCCTCTGTATAGTTTATCCCGTAAGGAACAGTTTACAGAGTTTTAAGCAGGAATGTGAAATGATCAGGTTTACAGTTGAGGAAGATGACTTAGGCAGCAGTGTTTTTATAATGGTATTTGTGAAAGGAGCAAAAAATAGGATGATTTTAGCCTTCTTGCTGTAAATGAGCCACGACCTGTACTTGGTACTCTACATGCAGTTTCTCACGTTTTCTTTTTTCTTCCAGTTTTATTGAGATATAATTGACCTACAGCGCTGTAGAAGTTTAAGGTATACAGCATAACGATTTGACTTACATACATCATGAAATGATGACCACAACAAGTTGAATGAACATCCATCATCTCATATAGAGAATTAAATAGAAAAAATTTTTTATATTAGATTGGAATTTTTATATTAGATTAGAATTTTTTATTAGATCATATTTCGTGCATGATTTCCAAACTGAAATAAAACTGCACATGTAAAATAAAATTTAAGAAATAAAATAATAATGTCAAACTTTTTTTTTCCTTCTGATAAGAACTCTTAGGATTTACTCTTAACCATTTTCATATGTAAGACAGCAGTGTTGATTATACTTACCATGTTGTACATTACATCCCTAGTACTTATGTATCTTATAACTGTAAGTTTATCCCTTTTGACTGTCTTCATCCAGTTCTCCCACCCCCATCCTCTACTGCTCGTGTCCACAAATCCAGTGCTATATGTTTGTTTGTTTGTTTGTTTTTCAAGTAAAATTGACCTATAACACTATGTTAGTTCCTGGTATACAATGTAGTGATTCAGTATTTCTGTACATTTCAAAATGACCACCGTGATAAGTCCAGTTATCTATCACCATACAAAGATATTTCATAATTATTGACTGATTTCCCTACACTGTACATTTCATACCTGTGACTCATTTATTTTGCAACTGGAAGGTTGTACCTCTTACTCTCTCTCACCTATTTCTCTCCTCCCTGCCAATTCCCTCCCCTCTGGCAACCACCTGTTTGTGCTCTGTGTCTATGACTCTGTTTTGTTCTGTTTGTTCATTTGTTTTTTAGATTCCACATATAAGTGAAATCATACAGTACTTGTCTTTCTCTGTCTGACTTACTTCACTTCGCATAACACCCTCTGGGTCCATCCATGTTGTTGCAAATGGCAAGATTTCAATCTTTTTATGGCTGAGGAATATTCTGTTGTGTATATGTACTACATCTTTATCCATTCATCTGTTGGTGGGCACTTAGGTTGCTTCCATATGTTGGCTGTTGTAAATAATGCTGCAGTGAACGTAGGGGTGCCTATATTTTTTCTCATTAATGTTTTCATTTTCTTTGGATAAGTACCCTGGAGTGGAGTTGCTAGATCCTGTGGTAGTTCTGTTTTAAATTTTTTGAGAAATAATCTCCATGCTGCTTTCCATAGTGGTTGTACCAATTTACATTTCTGCCAGCAGTGCACAAGGGTTCCCTTTTCTCCACACCCTCACCAGCATCTGTTATTTTGTTGTCTTTTAGATAATAGCCATTCTGAACAGATGTGAGGTGATGTCTCATTGTGGTTTTGGTCTGCACTTCCCTGATGATTAGTGATGTGGAGCATCTTTTCATGTACCTGTTGACTATCTGTATGTCTTCGGACAAGTGTCTATTCAGATCCTCTGCCCATTTTTTAATCTCGTTGTTTGCTTTTCTGATGTTGACTTGTATGAGTTCTTTGTATATTTTGGATATTAACCCCTTGTCAGATATATCGTTTGCAAATATTTCTCATTTATTCCAACAGCCCTATGGGGAAGGCATCCCAGTTTTATAAATGGGGAAATTGAATACGGGAGAGTTTAAGTAACTTGGACAGTGTCTTACCACATAAGTAACAGAACTGTGATTTGAACCCAGCACTATTTTAGCGGCAAGACTCCACTTGTGGTCTGAACGAGGGTAGAGGAAAGAAGAGATGATTAGGAGGTGGAGACTACAGAACTTAGTACTAGTTGGCTTGGGGCTGGGAGAGTGAATATAGTTGTGGAGTCAAAGATAGTTCCTGAATTTCTGGCCAGTGTTCAACTAAATGTTACCATTAACTAGCCAAAAAGCAGCACGTTTCTTTGTGTTTGAGGGAGGAGTGGGAAGGCAGACAGTTGGTAAGGAGTTTAGTTGTAGACAAATTGAGTTTGGGTTAATATTTAGGTTAGGTGGATATACCCAGCAGGCAGTTATGATAACTAAGTTATAATAACTAAGGTCACTAATACCATGTGAACGTTGCATTTTTAACAATACCATCAGTACCTGGTTATATAATGCTTATAAGTAAAGAATATCTTGTATACATTTTTCTTTTCCCTAAATCATGAGCCAGCCTTGCACTCCTTTGTATAAACTCTGAAAAAGACAGTTATTTGGAAAACTTGGTATTGGCTTACTCTTAAATTCCAAACTAATTTAGAGACCTCAGAATAGAGGCACTGTCCAGTCTATTATGACTAACTTGGATTTGAGTTCTGCTGGAATTATTATACATCCTGTACAGTTTCATCAGGGGCATCAGTAGGTCATGCTTACCTTCATGTGGCAGAACCCAGATACCAACCGTGGCGAGTACAGCCACACACCTGAGTACACAGATCACAGGGAGGCTGCCTACACGACCCCACGCAGTGAGGCCGTCAGCCCTACCAGCAGTTCGCAAAACCGTAATCCTGCAGAACCCCCAAAAAAGTTCCGTGGTCAGATAAGATTGGGAGGTCTGTGCATACAAGCACGTTAAAGACGCTGGGAAGTCCCGAAATAAAGAACCTTTATTAAACCCCTCATTCTTTAGGCTTACTGGGCCATGGAATTCTCTTTTCACTTCGTATCTGTGAATGTCTATAGAGCCAGTGTTCTGAAGAATACATTTTAGAGAGACTTGGCAGGACATCTGGTTGTGACTTAACGGTCCTAGCCTTCGTGTGCCTGCTCCGTCCGCTGCCCCTTCCTGTGATACTTTCCCCTTTCCTCTCTGCCTGGCGGAGTCGTGCTCATTCTGGAACATACTAGTTCAGGGTCCCTTTCCATCAGATTTCCCAAACATCAGCTCGTAAGGATCTGTCTCTCTTAAACTCTAAGTGTTTTTTTTCCCTCTGGTGCTTATTTGCCCTTTAAAATATGTTGTCTTGACTTGCTAGTTAATTATGGTTTGTATGTGTTTTCTCATCAGTATGGTTGTACACATCTCAATGCAGGCACTATATCCTACGTTCCTCATACTCCCTAATATTGTGCCCGTGTTTAGTACTCAAGAAATGTTTACTAAATATACTTACATCTTTAGCTCCCAGTTGTTTCAGCTTTGGAGGGAAAAACAAAGCAAGGGGAAAAAAGAAATGCTGTTAGTGGAGGAAATATGTCAAAACAAGATATTATACACTTTTTTTTTTTGGCCACGCCATGTGGCACGTAGGATCTTAGTTCCCCCGACCAGGGATCAAACCCACGCCCTCAGCAGTGGAAGCGTGGGGTCCTGACCACTGGACCACCAGGGAATTCCAAAACAAGATTTTAAATACTGCAAGCATGGTATTTAACAACGGGTCGAAACTATAAGATGAATAGGGGATGTTATCTGTAATCTCAGAGAAGCATTACTGGTATTAATCAGTGGATATATTGTACCTGTACAGTCACAGCCCTAAGGTTCCTCCAAACTCATCGTGCAGTGAATATATTGTACCTTTTTTTTGTTTGTTTAAAGAATTAGAACTGGATAGTAAATACTTCTGATGGATTTTCAATTTCTTAGGGCTCAAGGAAAAAATATTGAAGAGTTGAAAGTTCTTAGTATTAATTTTAGAATATGATTAACTTAACACTTCTTTTTTTTATCTCTCAAAGGCAAATGTCTTACTGATCGGCGATTTGAAACTGTAGGAGAATCAGTTGTACATGCTATAAACTCAAATAGGAACATTACTGAATAGAGGAAACAGAAATATTAATATTGGTCAATAAATGGCAGGTGATTTTTAAAAAATTGGTAGGAGTTCCCATGTTGCCATCCTACGTTATATAGAGATTAACCCTTCATATTGCCCTGTCCCTTACTCTTTTGCTAAAAATTTGGATCAAGTACTGTCACATTTTACCTGTATGACTTTATCTTAAGTGTCACTAATGAAACTTTGCATCTGGAGGTAATGATAGAAGTACCCTTACTCTGGTGCCGTGTACCTACTTACTCCCTTTGCTTCCACTCTATCTCGGTGGCTCTTCTTTAGGGTGGGGCTAGTGGTTGGGTTGCTAGAAGTGGAAGGTATTGAAGAGGCCAGACCACTGCTTGACTGGGCTCATGAGAAGAATATTCATGTGCCAGGTGGATTCCTGTGCTTGCTTAGATTTCCAAAGTTCGTTTAAGACGTGTAGGGTCATTATTTCAAAAATACATTCTGCAGTGTAGAAGCTTATGTGTCTTTCTGTTTTTTTCATTTTCTGCCTTTTTTTGTCTATATGACTTGTCACTTTTGCTGACTCTCTGCTAACTTAGTACAGTCCAGTTACCCCCCTATTTTTTTTTTTTTTTTTTTGGCAGTATGTAGGCCTCTCACTGTTGTGGCCTCTCCAGTTGCGGAGCACAGGCTCCGGATGCGCAGGCTCAGCGGTCATGGCTCACGGGCCCAGCCGCTCCGCGGCATGTGGGATTTTCCCGGACTGGGGCACAAACCCATGTCCCCTGCATCGGCAGGTGGACTCTCAACCACTGCGCCACCAGGGAAGCCCACCCCCCTAACTTAATGAAGAGGAGTTCACTACTTGCTGAGGCAATCTGTTTAATTCTCAACTTGCTATAGTAAAAATTGTCAATTTAACTTATTCGTTGTAGCTCTGTCACTGGAGTTTCAGACCAAGCCTGATCCCTCTTCTGTAGGAACCATTCAGAGAAAGTAATCATGGTTGGTTCCTTAAGTCTTCTCTAGAGAAGGTGAACCACATTCTATTTTAGAAAGATTTTCATGGAAAGTTATCAGATTTTTATTTTTAAGCCTTTGACACACAGTAGGGCAAAAACCATTTTCTGAAGTGAATTATCTCATTGTATAATGATCCCAAATAAGTGAGTTTATTTAATGGACAAGGGATTACAGCTTTTAAATTTTTTTTATTTTCATTTTTTCTTCCAATTTTATTGAGATGTAATTGACATACGACACTGTAAGTTTAAGGTATACAGCATAATGATTTGAAGCTCATAGCTTTTTGGTGGTTATTAGACCGAATATAAAGATCAAATAGTCATAAACTGACTGCTTGAGATTCGTTTTACAAGATCTTTGTAAAAGCTATAGCTACAGTTTGTCTTTCTAGGTAATGATCAATAATGGCTTCACACCAGACAAAAATGATTATGAATTTTGCACCAAAGTGGAAAATATGATTATCCCTGCACAGGGGCATTTTGGAATATCTGCTGCAACTGGAGGTCTTGCGGGTAAAATCTTGGTATCTTTTAATATTGAAAGGTTGTGAATTGAATTTTATTGGGAATAATGTATTTTGGAGATGGGTAGCGTTGTTTGCTTTTAACCTTTTAAGACTGGTTGTAACCTTCCATGATCTGGGGTGCCAGTCTTTTGGGTCTCTTGGGACTGCTGATCCTCTCCTTTCTGTAGGTTTACAGTTGGCTGGGGCTATGTGCAATTATGTAAATTAGACTGTCAGTTTGGGTGTGATATTTTATAGTGAAGGAGACATTTAAAAGGTTAACTGCCAAGTGTTTTAGGATCCTGAGAGCTGTCACAGCACATTTAAATGAATTTGGTAGCCTGAGGAAATATTATTGGGGGCTAAACTTTAAAGAAGACGTACTTACCCTTTTTTTCCCATGAGTGGTGATAAATGAACTTATCATTGGATGTTAACACCATCTTGTGTTCATATTGTATAATATTTTTATTATTTTCAAATATGTGAATTTTTCCTTACAATAGAACAAGGAGGGAAGGAGAAAGGATAGATCATATTTAACCGATTTTTAGGTGACTTGGCCAAGTCTTGGATTAAAGGGCTTTCTAAAGATCACATGGCCAATAAATCAGACCCAGGCCGGACTTGGTTTAGATTTCTGGCTCCTGGGTCTAGGGCTCTGTTAACACTGCATGACTTCTCCTAATGTTACCTAACCTACACTATGGTATTACAATTTTCTCTTTAATCTGACTATATATCTAGGTCTCCATAAAAGTAGCAGAAAGCAAAGAGATTGCTGCAGTGGAAATTCATCTCTCTTGCTTTGTGGATGTGACACTAGCCAGGATGAGTATTGTAGTTCGATGTTATGAGGTTTGATCTGTTAGCTGTTTTTAGCTTAAACAGCTTGAAATGAATTTGATTTTTTTTTTTTTTTTTGCGGTACGCGGGCCTCTCACTGTCTGTTGTGGCCTCTCCCATTACGGAGCACAGGCTCCGGACACGCAGGCTCAGCGGCCATGGCTCACGGGCCCAGCCGCTCCACGGCATGTGGGATCTTCCCGGACGGGGGCACGAACCCGCGTCCCCTGCATTGGCAGGTGAACTCTCAACCACTGCGCCACCAGGGAAGCCCCAAATTTGATTTTTTAATACGATTTTAGGTGAAATAAAATCTGTATGAGGGAAACAAATATAAATAATATATAGAAAAGTAATCATAATCTAATCGAGATGCTTTGGGAGTAACAGGAGATGCTATTAGTAATGCCAGGGGAACACAGATAAATCAGGACTGTCCCAGTAATCCAGGACAGAGCAGTGTCATGGTTAAAACAGGAAAGTAAGGCTGGGACTGATAAGCACTATAAGAAAGGTTCAGAGACAGATAGGAACAGGAAATACCTGAAGAACAGGATTTTGTCTCACTTGACTGGGACGCAGCGCATGAAGGAGATTTGTGGAAAAATAAAGGAGGATCTTGCTGCCAGAATTAGGAGTTTGGACTTGTTTTGACCCTTCATTTGTTTGTTCATTCCCTTATCAGACATTTATTAAACATCTATCGTGTTAAGCACAGCTAAATGTTCTGGTTTAGGATTTTAAAAAGTGAATTCTAACCTAGTTCTAATATAAGTCAGATGAATTTTTGTCTCTAAGCTCACAGAGCACCGTTGCCTTTACCAAATTAGAGCAAATTTTTGTTGTTTCCCTTATTGATTATTATTTTAAAGCAACAGATGTCTATAAAGTAAATTCACAACCATAAAAATAATCTATTACAGAACTTTTTCACATTTTTTTTTTTTTTTTTACTTTGTAGATGACCATGATGTCCTTTCTTTTCTGACTTTCCAGTTGACTGAGCCTGGGAAAGAGCCGGTAAGTATACTCATTTTTTTCCAAAAGTTTATCTGTAGTTTAGTGGTACTGCCTCGTAGCTGAAAACTTGAGAAGACTGACTTAGGTTTGGATCTTGTTTCTGCCAGATATTGCCATTATGACCTGGTACAAGTTACTTAACCTCTGTAACGCTCCATTTCTTAACTGGTAAAACTGAGATGTTTGTACTGGCCACCTTAACGTTGTAAACATTAAAGACAGTGCCCTCTGGCAAGCACTCAATAAATGGTAGTGGCTATTTTTCTTTTTTGTTGTAATATTAGTAGCAAGAGTAAATTAACCTTTCACCTAGTGGTAGAGTAGTTAAAATGAGAAAAAGAACATATACTGAGGTTTATTATTTTGTTTTTAATTTTTTTAATGATCTATTCTTAAACTCCAAAAAAGCCTACACCAGATAAAGAAATTTCTGAGAAAGAGAAAGAAAAGTACCAGGAGGAATTTGAGCACTTTCAACAAGAATTGGATAAAAAAAAGGAGGAATTCCAGAAGGACCACCCTGACCTTCAAGGGCAGCCTGGTGAGTTGGAGCAGAGCTGTCCTCCGCTGCAGCAATAGCTGTGGCGCTTATGTGTCACCCGGCACTTCATTCATTTTATCTTTGCTCTGTGATCTGGCACATTCCAAGTAATTTCGAGAAATAATTTTTAAACAAATCTTCAGTCTTTAAAGGGCTCGGAGATTGATGTTTTTACCGGGAAGAGTATCGCTTAGTGAAGTGTGCAGTCGGGAGTACCTGGATGATGTAGACAGTGAACCGCTGGAGTGTAAGCTCTGTGAGCGCAGGGGTCTTTGTTTGCTGTGTCTACTTCTGTGTCCCCTAAGCCTAAAAAAACAACAGCGGTGCTGACGTAGTAGCTGAGACTCAGTAAATATTTGTTGAATGAAATCGTCCAAGGTTTATTTCTTTCCTTTTAGTGACACACAATTACCTTATAATATAGAGCTAACACTTGAAAACTATCAAGACTTGCGAGAGTAACGTGATTACCGACTCCTCTTACTACTCAACAGAATTCTGGACATTGAAGGTTGAAAATTTTTAAATATTAGTCTAAGCTAATGTAATTAAGAACTTACATGGGCTACATGTCAAAAACAAAACAAGATGAGGCCAAATAGAGGGACTATATATAATCTGCTAACTTTTATAATCTCGGTTCCCTATGAGCACAAATGATCAAGGCTATATTTAATGAAGCCTGGGCTAGCTTTTGAACTAAGTAGTGTGTTAATATAAATGATTAACAGTGTGATTCAGATTTAATGAAGATAAAAATGAAAGGTAAGTTTTATTTTTTCCTTGGATTTGTTTTAAACATCACATAAGATTTGTGAATATATCCTGAAGCTTATTGTAGTAAGTGTTTGAATGAAACGATCTGATTTAAGCATGGTCAGGAATAAAAGGAAAATCAGCTGTTCTCAACTCCATTTCTTAATCTTTTATGTAAGTAAAATGCATAAATTTTAAGAAAATAGTTTGATGAATTTTGACAAATGTGTATACCCCTTTAACCATCACTCAGATCAGTATATAGAATATTTTTATCACCCGAGAAAGTTCCCTTACCTCTTTCAAGTCAACCCCCTTCCAGAGGCAACCAATTAGATTAGTTCTGCCTGCCCCTGTAAATAGAATCACACAGTCTATTTAAAAGACAAAATAATTTTTAGGTGAAACAATTCAGACCTAATTTATAATAAGTATTCAACCACCAGAGATGGTGAAAACAATTAGTAATTTAATCACGATTGAATTAATTACATGCATGTTTAACACTGTGGGAAGATCATAACACTGTGTTGATGATGTTCTTATTCTAGTATATGTTAGTGCTTTGGTCACTTACAGTAATTTGAAAACTATGTGTAGGTGATTCTAATAATTTTGATTTGTAATTTCCATTTCAGCGGATGAATTATTTGAGAGTGTAGGAGATCGTGAGCTGAGACAAATCTTTGAAGGACAGAATCGTATTCATCTTGAAATCAAGCAGCTGAACCGACAGTTAGATATGATTCTTGATGAACAGAGAAGGTATGTCTCTTCCTTGACGGAGGAGATCTCTAAACGAGGAGCAGGAATCCCAGGGCAGCATGGACAGGTGAGCTTTGAAAATATGCAGATATGCCTTAGTTATTAGCCTTTGGTGGCGGAGGGGTAGAAAAGAAAAGCTGTATGTTCTGTAGAATGGGGATTATTGAGCTGGGTGGTCATCTTTTGTTTTTTTCTCCAGACCACTCAACAAGAACTGGATACTGTTGTGAACACTCAGCATGAGATTCTGAGACAAGTAAATGAAATGAAGTAAGTATACAACAGTAATGTCTGAGTATTGCGTGATACCTTTATCCTAAATTCATGACTTCTCTAGATATGCAAGCACATTATTGTTGTAAGACTGCAGCATGAGTAAGAATCACGTTCTAGATTATTTTCTAAATAGGGGAATGTAAAGTATACGGGGACTTTTGATATTTAGGAAACCTGTCTATATTTTTTTATTTGTTCCAAGCTAGAAAAGAAAAAGATGCTTTAGCATCTTAAAAAAAAAAAAAATAGGTTTTGTCACAGTTGTTTGACAGCATTTGTGCATTTCTAAAATATAAAAAGAATATGGGTAATACATAACAATCCTAGGATAAATAACTGGAGGAATAAGCATGCATAGTATTACAGGTCTGTAGAACAAACATACCTGATGCCGGAACTTCTTTTTGATGGAATGAAACCATTTTGAAGGAAATATGCTATGTGTGACTCCCTCTTTTTCATCCTGTGTTGTACCCTAAGAGAGCCTGGGCAAAGGGTTGCTGCAGAGAGGAGACACTGTGTCCTTGGAACATTGAATGATAGGTTTTTAAAAAGGATTCACTTATCAGATAATTAGCATTCAACACCTGAAGCAGAGAAACAGCCGACATGTCACATGTCATAAGCTAATACATTAGGGCACTGCCCCAGCCAGTACAGCCCTTGACAAACTAGAATGTTAAGGTGAGTTCTTTAGGACTGGAAAATTCAACCGAATGAGGTTAAACAGAAGGTGATAACATTTAACACCTAGAGATTACAGGCAGCCTAACTTGTAACTGCAAATTTGTATTTCTTTCAGTTGTACTGTTTGGCACTTTTTAAAAAATCTTTAAGTTTTTTTAAACTCATGATTAAAATATTTATGATGTTAAATGAATAGTTAAACTGTTTTAGAAACAGACCAGATCAATATAACATTTAAAAAAATATTTTGATCTAATTTTAGACTTTAGACATTGCAAGAAAAAATAAGGACATATCCCTCATATAGCCCATGTATCCCTCACTTATCTTCCCCCTGATGTTAGCATCTTACATAACCACAGTACAATTGTCAGAATGGAGAAATTAACATTGGCACAGTACTATTAACTAAACTAATGATCTACTCAAATTTCACCAGTTTTCTACCAGTGCCTTTTTCGTTCTAAGATCCTATCCAGTATTGCACGTTGCATTTAGTTATTTCTCTTGACTTCTGCAGTCTGAAATAGTTCATATTTCCTTGTCTTTCGTGACCATGGCAATTTTCAAGAACATTGATTAATTCATCGGACCAGTTTGGTTCCTGAGTTTGGGTTTGTCTGGTATTTACTCACGACTGGGTGGAGGTTCTGCACTTCTGACAAGAATACAGCAGTGCATCCTGCTCATGTTGTTGGCATGTCTTATGACTGATGATGTTGGCTGTGATCACTTGGATATTGTTGTTTCTTCCCGGTTTCTCTACTTTAAAGTTACTATCCTTCCCTTGGTGGTTAATAAATATTTGGGGAAAGATACTTCGAGTCTTTGTAAATATCCTGTTTCACTTTAACCTTTGGCTCCCTGATTTTAGCATCCATTGATGTTTTATCTGAAACAAGAATGTGGTGTTTACCAAATGCTGGTTTTTCTATTTCCATAATTCCTTCTGTATCTACTTACTGGCATTCTATAAGGACCACTCTTCCTTCTCCCCCATTTATTTATTTAACCTACTTATATCAGTGTGGACGCATGGATTGTTTATTCTGTGGGTTATAATCCTGTACTATCATTATTTATTTTGTTGTTCACATTGTTCCAGCTCTGGTCGTTAGGAACTCCTTCAGGTTGGCTTCTGTGTTCTTTCAACAAACCCCCATCTTTTTAAAATATTTCTTTACTTTCTGGTACTGTAATATGTTTCAAGCTCATCTTGTATTTTCTGTGCCCCAGCTCTAGAATCAACCACTTCTCAGTGAGCCCTGGTTCCTTTTATTGGAGAAAAGTATTTAGAAACCAAGATCTGGGCACTAGGTATACTCATTACTACTGGGGTGCCATTGCTTCTAGGCCCTCTCAGTGGGCAGGTCTAGGGAATATGTGAATGTATACTAATCACACATACACACATATTTTTGTATCCCTTACTCTACATTTGTATACCACGGGATTATACAGATACTTTGGTTGGACTGGACTGAACTGAAAACTGAAGGGCTGATTTTAGCCTTCCTCCTTTCCCTATTTGAAAGTTGTTTCTCCAAAAGGGAGAAACCTGGTTCTTATCTATAATGTATTTACTTATTGGTATAGTTTTAGTGTGTGCATAAAGTATACATAAAGTGGTTTCAAATTATTAAGCCATATCCCTATGAGAAACACATACAGTGATGGATTTATGATTTATGTAAAGCTCCTTTTGCCTCTAGCCTTATAGTATCTAGTCCAGACACTGTTTTCCAGGTAGTTAGTTTAGTTCTCTTCTTCCCTACTCTCTTCAGTATGGTTATGATATTCATTTATAATACAGTTAGGTTTTTTGTTAGTGTTTGCATTTCTCCTACATCCTGGTTGATTTTAATTGTTTATATTTTGGGTATATGAAGGGTATGTGAATGCTGTGGTTCTAGGGGCCAGAATATATTCATTGAGGTATCACTTCCTCTTCATCACTGCTGCCCCACTTCCATTCTCTCCTTCTTTCTGGCTCTCTCTCATCCACCCCCTGTTGGTAACTCATCCCATTAATTTCTGGTTTGTTCTTCCTCTATTTCTTCTCCACATGTGTATTTTCTTAGATCTCCTTCTTTCTGATGTAAATGGTAGCATGCTTTAGATACTGTTTTGTGCTTGTTTTACTTAAGAGTAATACTAGAACATCTTAAGATTCAGTTAGTGGTCAGCAAAGCCTAGCCATCCAGTTGTATTATCCATGCAAACACTTACTTAGGGTAGTTAGCAATCCATGTAAATTCCCCCTTATTAATGAAGGACAAATGTCATGCATGCAATAAGTTAATGTAAAAGCTGAACTCAAATTTCTGAATTTGTCCTCTAAAGCTTTTTCTTCTGAATAAGCTTCAGAAAAAAATGCAAAGAGATAGGAAATATTTGCCTTTCATAGAAAGGGTGGTTTGTGTCTTCATGGATTTTCACGCTCTTAGGGGATCATAGAATTTTTTTTAGCAGAAGCATGTAGTTCAGTTGTCTGCAGTTTACAGAAAGAGGGGAAAAGGCTCTGAATGATAAAAGATCATGATATGAAAACAGTCAGAACTAGTACTCATTATCTCTACTCTCAGGTGCTATTTTTAGCATACCATAAGTCCTTGCCGATTTTTATTTAATTATAGAAAATTTTAAACATACAAAAAAGTTGAGGCTAATATAAGGGCCTTCTCTCAGATCCCCATCACCCAGTCCAGCAGTTACTAATAACCAGATTTTGTCAGCCTGAGCCATTCATTATAAAGTGCCTCCATCAGCCTAAGTTTTAGCCAGTGATGGCCGTAGCCTAAATCCATCATTTCATTAGAGGTTGAAGAAGGATGACACTCTTATTCTAAAATTCCCTCTCCATGTAAAAAGAATTTCTCTGATTACTTACTTGTTACCCTGAAATAGTTCAGGAAAGGCAGGATAAATACTTGATTCTTTTTTATCATTTTCTTAGAATAACGAGTTGGTCCCCTGGCAGTGACCAAGGTTAAATGATGAGATAGTGAGAGGTGATGTTTGTTTGATTGTTTTTCAACTCGTGGAGTTTAACATGTTTTGCTGTTTTACATTAGTCTTTATAATTGATGTTCAGATTGTTTCGTCTTTGGGCGCTAGCTGTCCCTACAGGTTAGCTTCTGCAACCTTTTGATGCAACCCCAGTAGTCTTTGGTAGCTTCCTTCCTTTCAGGTGTAAGACTTTCCAGGTTTCTCTTGTACATTTCTGTCCCGCACGTGTCAAAGGCATTTTTCTTTGGAGCCCTGGTCTTTTAGTGAGAAATGGTATTTAAAGACAGTGTCGTGCTTAATGCTACTGGATTGTCATTGCTTCCGGGCCTTTTCAGTGGACAGAGTTACTAATGTTCTTTGAACATTTGCTATTTGTATGTGTTGGCTGTGTTATTAATTGGTTGTAATTTTTTTAGTAAGTTCTTTTTGGTGAGCAGACAGCATTTAGCATTTCATATTTACCTTTACCAGATTTTTTGAATACCTATTGCATTCTGGGTACTGTGCTAGGCATTTTCACATGAATATTTTCACATATTCTTCTGGGATCTTGCTCCTAATTATCATCTTCTGTACCTTCAGCCTGTCCCTGTAATATAATATTTAAGCTATTCAGTGATCTTTATTCATTCTGTATCTTCACCACTCTCTTCAAGCCCCATAACTCAGCCTGCCATTGACATTCTCCCTGGGAGATGACACTGTCTCCTCCTTCACCTCCTCTTTTGTGCTGCACCCTCCCTCCCTTCACTTGTCTCCATCTGCACAGCTGTTGTCCAGGCTAGTCCTTAGCCCTGGATCCCGTTCTTTCTACTTCTCTGACCCTTGCTCTTTAGTGATCCTTTCTCTGTCTTCTACCTTTAACTTACACCTCATACAAAAGGGCTTGCTCTTCCATTATTGAAAACTAATCAAAACAAAACCTTTAATTGACACTTTCTATTATTTTTACTATTGCTTCTCTTTTTCCTTCCTTTTTAGTGAGTTTCTAAAAAAGTAGACCAAACTGCCTGTCTTCGTTTCCAAACCACTGTAATTTGTCCTGAAAGCACCAAACTGTTCTTTCTGCAGTCAGAGGTGCCCTGTAATGAGTACCTTTCAGTCCTCATCCTGCTGGACTTTCTGTAGAAATTGACACCTTTCCCACCCCCTCTATCTTGAGACATTTTTTTTCCCAAGGCTTCTAGCATACCACTTACTCTTGATGTTCTTGGCCTCTGCTGCCTCTTAGTTTTCTTCATTTGTTGGTCATCCTTCCATTATTCCTTAAAAGGTATTTTTTCTCTGGTGTTCTATCCAGCCCTCTTCACTTGACCTATTCCCTAAGCTACATATGCCCTCCTTCCGTCACAATCCCATCCTCACAGAACCCTCCTTTATCCTTTAACATTCAGCAGTGGGTGCCCAGCTAAGTTAAATGCATCTTTCTTCATAGAACTCTAGATGTGCCTCTATCACATTGCTCTCCTGCTAGTCTATTAGTCTCAGCAGAGCAGGAATTATATTTTTCTTGCACAGTTTATATCCCTAAAAATTGCCTGGCTCGTAACATGTAGCAAATAAACATTAGCAGAATCAAGAGGCAAATGAGTGAATGATGACTCAGTCTTTGTGTATTAAAAAGACATTTATGTATATATAAGCAAGTTCATGCTCTGGGAAGCAATATTTTAAAATGCAGATATGTGAGAAGGTTGTATATTCTGGGATGCTTTATTCTTGGTAAGTATTTTAGAGATAGTAGAATATAATTCTTAATTTGGGTTTAAGTGGAAAAGCTTAGACTCACATGAATTTCCTTGAGCATGTGTGCCATTCAAAGAAGTTTTAATCAACAGATGTCATTTATTCAGAAAGCACTTGAGATATTTTGTAGCAAATTTTTAACTCTTCATTGCTCGTGTAACTCAAGTAGAATTTTTGAAGATTTTTTATTATACTTAACATTCAGCCTGACCTACTAAGTAATTTTAATATTTGAGTTCCTTTTTTGTTGTTGTTTTCTCCTAGCAAAGCTTTTATTGATAAATTTATTTATTTGTTTTTGACTGTGTTGGGTCTTCGTTGCTGTGCATGGGCTTTCTCTAGCCGCAGGGAGTGGGGGCTACTCTTTGTTGCGATGCGCAGGCTTGTCATTGCGGTGGCTTTTCTTGTTGCGGAGCACAGGCTGTAGGCGTGCGGGCTTCAGTAGTTGTGGCGCATGGGCTCAGTAGTTGTGGCTCGCAGGCTCTAGTGTGCAGGTTCAGTAGTTGTGGCACACGGGCTTAGTTGCTCCGCGGCATGTGGGATCTTACCAGACCAGGGCTTGAACCCATGTCCCCTGCATTGACAGGCGGATTCTTAACCACTGACCCACCAGGGAAGTCCAACTTTTATTGATACTTTTTAAACCAAATTTTACTTCAAGGAAATAAGGTAGATAACTTACTTATTCATTCATCCAAATTGCACTGTAACTGTTGAAGGCTGTCAGAAAATCAGAGACATTACTGTTCTCGCGTAGCTTATGCTCTATGAGGGAGAAAACCCATATACAATATTCCCTTCATATCCATGGGATTGATTCCAGGGCCCTGCAGATACCAAAATCCAGGGGTACTCAATTCCCTTATATAAAATGGTATAGTATTTGCTTATAACCTCCTGTATACTTTAAACCATCTCTTGATTTCCTATAATACCTCATATAACATATTGCTATGTAAATAGCTGTAAGTACAATGTAAATAGTTGTCTGTGTGGCAAATTCAAGTTTTGCTTTTGAGAAGTTTCTGGAATTTTTTTTTCTGAATATTTTTGATCTATGGTTGGTTGAATCCGTGGATGTGGAAACCACAGAAGAGGAGGGCTGACTGTATACGGATACAAAGGAGAAAAGTATGTGTGATGTTTAGGGAATGGTTGCATTTGACAAGGAAGCCTCACGGAGAGGAAAGTATAGAGGAAAGGCAGTAGTTTGAACTGGCCCTTCCATTTTAGACCCTCCCTCTTGGAGGGAAGGGCCAGGACTAGAAGAAGCATCCCAGACACAGAGGCTTTATGTGAAGGATATTCTCAGGGAACATCAGGACCAAGACAGGTGAAAGGGAGTAGTAATACTTTCAGGTAAACTGAAATTCAGATATGTTTCTTTCTTAATAAATAGCCCTGTTACATTTCTGCCATTATTTAAAAAAAAAAAATTGTAGTCTCTTACACTATCATGCTTACAACTCATATCCAAAGGGCGTACTCAGTGGTAGAGCTCTTTATCTTACATCTGAATAGTGGAATCACATCTTACATGGGGATTATATTCTGAAGTCAGAGTGTAAGGTAAAATGTGTAAAGTCAGAATTACCCTTCAAAAAAGATACCGTGGTGGAGATTACCACACCATTGCTCAGTATGCCAAACAACCAGTTTTTCCTTCATATCTGAAACAGATAGATGTTCTTTAGTTGGTTTCTGGTTGAAGCACCAGGTATGTATATACGGGATATCTGATAGAACTGTAAAGAGAAATTGAATTATTGATACATTTGTCTTACGAGTCCCTGAGACCGCCTCTAGATTCTGTGGTCTTCTAGAAGTGCTTACTGAACTCAGAAAAGCTGCTGTACTCACAGTCGTGGTTTATTGCAATGAAAGGATCTATAATAAAATCAGCAAAGAAAGAAGGTGCATACAGTGGGGTTAAGGAGAAACCAGGCACAAACTTTCAGTTGTCCCCTCCCAGTGGAGTCACATGGACAGTGTTTATTCCTCTCAGCAGTGATGCGTGACAACATGTGCAAAGTGTTGCCAACCAAGGAAGTTCACCCAAGCCTTGGTTTCGGGGTTTTTTTTTATTAGGGGTCAGTCACATAGGCATGGAGCACCCACATGACTGACCTTAACTGCTCAATCTTCAGTCCCCCTAGAGGTCAGACTGGTACTGCAGCGTAAGGCCCCAGGCAAACAAACATAAATCATATTGTTGGCCTGGCCCAAGGCCCCGGCTAGACGGAGACACTCTTAACAGGCAGGATATTCCAGGGGCATAGAGATTATCTCCCAGGGGCTAGTCATGGGCCGGGTCTGAAAACCTTTGGAATGTGCGGGGTTTGGGCAGCCCAGGCCTGATGGGTTAATCCTTTACTGCACGACATTAAACACTTAGAAAGATTTAAGCCCATTAAGAGTATCATCCAGTATGTTATTCAAGCCATTTATAATATTGTTTTTAAAACAAATTATTTAGTATTATTCTCTGTGGTTAGACAACCTTTAGTAAAAGATAAAGGCATAATCTAGTTTTTATAAACTATTCTCTAATCTTGAAGACAATTTTTAAAAATACTTATTTTGTTTCTGGGGTTTTTTTCTTTGTTTTTTTTTTTTTTAAATGGTCTGATGCATTGGGTTTAGAAATATATCTAACCATTTGAAATCTCTGACTGTAAAAATCATCTTTCTAGTGATTCCATTGTAAAAGGATTTTCTATTTCAGGAATTCCGTGAGTGAAAGTGTCAGACTGGTCAGTGGCATACAGCATCCTGGATCTGCAGGGGGCGTTTATGAGACAACCCAGCACTTCAATGACATCAAAGAGCACCTCCACATAGTGAAGCGGGACATAGATAGCTTAGTGCAGCGAAATATGGTAAGCTCTTTCTTCTTCTAGTTTATGGTTATCACAGTCTTCTTTTGGAAAGGAAAACCACATATTCCACTGAAAATATTTTAACTTTTAAATTAATGCCAGTGCTCCTTCTTAATATTCAAGGTAGAATTACTCCGTATGATTCGAATGTCTACGTGTTCCATATCATGCTTCCATAGCCTACTGAATAGAATTTTTTAAAAAATATATTGCTATTCCAGTTAGTGGAGTCATCACAATCTCAGACTTTTTTTGTTCTGGGTTCTTTTCTATAAGTTCTCTTTTAAAAACATGTCTCTTGTTATCAGTAATGATACCTTTAAACGGCTCTGAACAAGGTAAATGTCTCTCGACACACCCATTTGTTAGACAGACGGGCACCAGGTAATTCATATTTCTCTGTCTAGGCTGTTCAGGAGGTGCAGATCTAAAACTGGCTGACTGATAGCAGCTTTCTTTAGGCAAGATTTTTGTTTGTTTCCAGCTACTTTCCTGTATTACTTGGTTCATTTTTTTAAGTTTTATTTTATTTACTTTATTAGGTCTTTTTTGGAGTGTAAGTCCCACCTACATTTTTGGAGATAGGCAATAAATATTAAAAATAGGTGGCATATTTTTGAAGTTTAACATGCATAGGAGATATTATTTAGAAGACAGATCCCTGGAACTTTTAAGTTTTTTCCTAACTTATTTACTGGCTTTGAAAACCCTTATAAAATTCACAAATGTTTGTAGCATTTGCCTCTTCCCTTCCAGTTTTTCAAATATAGCTTAATAGTTTTCTTATTGACCATTTTACCTCCCATCCAAAGCATTGTCATCTATTCCCTTAGTTCTATTTGAGTTTATTTCCCCCCAACTTTTGCCTTTGTTGCAACGGCCAAGTTGATGCTGTGGGTAGTATATATCAATACATAGTGAAGACCTTGTCCCATAGATGTGAGCATATTGAGAACAACTAACCTTAGAAGCCATTCTGTCTGGATACCTTGATGAAATCTTTGTCCCTGGTATTTAATTACTTGCTTATAATAAAATGAATAATCATGGAAATAGGAAAAGAAACATTTTCCAAGATACTAATTAGTGATGTTGAATGTTAGGAGATTGGGGTGGATGAGAGCTGAGAAAAGGCCATTATCTCTGTCAGGTAGTTCATTGGTAGGGCAACTGTGTAATTGTCTGAAATAGAACACTTTTGAGAGTGAGGATGCTGCTATTAATAGTTGCTCTAGTACAGCAAGTATGAACTGGGAGTGTCGAGGGAACTGGTGATCTGTGACCTTCAAGGACACTAAAATCATTGTCACTGTGATGAAGGTAGAAGCCAGACAGCAATGAGTTAGTGACAGGACAGAGAAAGAGTGGAGGCCTTCCCACGTTGCCTGCTCTTTCAAAAAGTTTGGTGGTGAAAGTTAAGAGGGTGGAAGGCAATTATGAGATGAATTAATGAAAATACTTGAGTTTATACAGTAAACCATGAGTTTTATAAAGATTTCACATTTATTTCCTTTTCTAAAATACTGATTTGACTAATTGTAATAGAAAGTTCTTTGCCTTATAGCCAGCAAATGAAAGACTGAAATGTCCAGAACTACCGCCATTTCCATCGTGTCTATCTACGGTGCACTTTGTTATATTTGTAGTGGTACAAACGGTGTTATTCATTGGTTATATCATGTATAGGTAAGTCTCTAAAATTTGACCCAACATTTTTCTGTATTTATTTAACTTGAGATATTCAATAAAGTTATCAAGGTCCATAATAGAACTTTCAATACCTATAAAATTACGTTCATACAAAGCAAATATTATGTCTAGTCTATTTCAGTTCACATGGGAATACATGTGTAGGACATATGTTTATCTTCATGTATTTCATACTTCAAAAGGCATTTTTAATTTTATGCAATCCTGTTTCATTCCAATGTAAAGTATATAGAACTTCTTTCAGTTTGTTTTTTTGTTTTTGTTTTTGTTCTCTTTTTCCGTAGGACTCAGCAAGAAGCAGCTGCCAAAAAATTCTTTTGACCACCATTTTCATATGTGTACATCATGTATGTATGTACAAAATGTCTTTTTGAGGGAATTTAAGTATTTAAATTGCTTCGTAGTCTAAATTATTAAATTTTGTATAAAATAACTGTTTAAACATTGACTTGAATAAGAATAAACCTTAAAGACAACCATATGTAAATTTGTGCATAGTACATAAATCTATTTAAATTTCAGTGAATTTCCGGCCAGTAGAATACAGCCACTGAACAGAATATTGATAAATCAGAGGGTAAATAACAGAAAGGGGGCACCCCCGTATATGAAAGTCACCCCTAAGTCTCTGATGTTGGAAGTTTCTATCTTTAGCATAAGCACCCTTGCCCTCTTGCCCCCCCGCCAAAATAAGAGGTCTGAGAGCTACCCATCGTGTTTATTCTGTAACCAAAGCCTTTTTTTTAGAGGCCAGGATTTCCTACTCGAAGACTCAGTCCTGCAGTCCTTGAGCCTTAATACAGCTCCCTTTGAAAGCAAAGAATGTTTTGTCTGAGGGCGTTAGGATCTGGATAATAGGCTTCAGAACGTTTATTGAAGTATTTTTTCCCTTCTGAT
Organism: Phocoena sinus; assembly: GCF_008692025.1. NCBI lineage: Eukaryota > Metazoa > Chordata > Mammalia > Artiodactyla > Phocoenidae > Phocoena > Phocoena sinus. The sequence goes on from NC_045776.1 coordinate 15,504,026, forward strand.
TATCAATGATATATTTCACTTTTAAAGGAAGTTGGAGGGGAGAATTAAGAGCTGCTTTTTGCCTGAAAACGCGTTTAGGTGACAACATTCCTCTGACAATGGTTTTTATGGGTATTTTACTTAGTGATGTGTTCATTTCGTGATTGCTCATATTCTTGAATGTCTGTGTTCCAACAGTGTCAGTTCAATATTAGGAAAATTACTCTGCGTTTATATCTCTAAATTCAACTCAGATTGCATGTCCTGAGTATATTTTAAGGTCATTAAAAACTACCACTGCATTCTGATTTACATCACTCCATGCAACCTGGCGTTTGTGATGCTGCATATTTGTGGAAATCAAGAAGGCAGTAGTAGAAGCAGTGTTAAAGTTTTTGAAGGCAAAATTTGAAAAATAGTGTTAGTACTTCTGATTTCTTTCTTTAAATGCCAGAACTAAGGATATTGTGAAGCACTTGTTAGTAAGTTAACTTTGAAACATCAGGCTGGAAGGGGTTGTTGTACATAGTTCTAGGTATAGTAGAAACAATCTGTAAATGACATTTTGTTTTCACGACTGATGTAGACTTCAAAATATTCTTTTTTTTTTTTTTTTTTTTTTTTCCGCCCCGCATCCCCGGGGCGCAAGAACCGGATGGCCACCAAGTCCAGTCCTCCGGTCCCAAAATATTCTTTTACTTTACCTCTTCCAGCTAGCTAAAACGATACCTTTCATTTGTCACAGAATCGAAAATAGTACTGTTTTGTAAACAGCACTATCTGATTCTTCACAACCTTCATAAATTTGCTCTTAGTTGTCATTTACAGACTGGACTAACTGCTGAAAACCCATACAAAGGCTCTAAAGAGCTCTGCATCATAGCAGTACCTAACGAGCACTACATATGCAAACGGTCCTAGCACAGCTTTCTTACAGTAGCCTTTATCCTGGAACGCCGAACAGGAACATTCTAAGGATCACTCTCGTACCAACAGCCACTCCAACACAGAACTGCTTTGCTAGCATTTTTCCTTGTAGTGTTAGCATTTTGAAATTCATATTTCAGAGACATCATCATCACAGAATTTACTCTTAATTCCATGAAAAAAAAATTAATACCTTCAGAAGAATGTTTCAGTTGTAGACTACGAGACTTGGAAATCCTCTTGAGATAAAAGGTTGCAAAATACCCAGTATTATAAAATCCATGGTCACGTGTGCCTGAACTTAAAGAAATGTTAGACCTATGCGGTATACGAGCATGAACCTTCTTTTCTTTCGTACTGATTTAATTTGCTGAAAATCACTCAGTAAATCGGTTCATACAAGTTACCATATTATTGGAAATTTGGTTTATTTTCCTCAAAATCGTCAACTTTAAGTAGCTCATTTCTGTAGAAAAATGTTTTCTCTGTGGAAAAATCAGTCACTGCCAGGATTCTTTCATTTCTGTACTATTTTATATAATTGAATTTAACTTCTCTCACACCAGCAAGTATTTTACAGGTGCCTTGGATTAAAACAAAATTGATTTTACAATTTTAGTGTAAGTCTTTGTGCTTATGCCACTTTAAAAAAGAAATGCAATTATATTCAATATAATGGTTAATACTCTTATTTAATGTAACTCTTCGTGTTGTAATTGTTTGAATGTTTTATTCAGCTTGAAACTCTATGAGGCCACAATATTTTGTTACGTATTAAAGGGATAATAGTGTTTCTCAGAGTGTGGTCTGTGGTCCATCTGGATCCTGGAGTGCTTGTTAAGAATACCGATTCCAGGCTCAGCTCCAAACCACCTGAAGCAGAACTCAGGGGTGATGGCTTCAGAATATCAGTATTCAGCAGGCACCTCGGGTGATTCTGAGCACACTGCTGTTGAGAAGCGCTAAGATGGGGGGTGAACAGAAGTCTCTTGTTAACTTCAAAGCTGAGCTGAGAGCTGATGTAACGTTTTCATTGTCAATGACATTAGCAAATGTGCACTGATTCTCTTATACTTACAGTTTTTTACTTAATGTTCTTTTTACTAAAACTCCTGGTTTATTACAATTACAAACTAAACCCAGATTGCTGCTTGTAGCTCTTGGTACTTTGCTTGACAGCTCTTAAACGTACAAAAGCATCTTCAGATCATGGTCAAGCCATGAAAACCCCCATCTTCAAGATGGCCTGCTAAAGCTTTTTGCTTTGCTCATTGTGATTTTTGTGACATTTTATCTCAGACAGTTGTACTTTTTGATAACTTGGGGAAAACAAAAATTACTTGAATAAGAGATTGCCTGACCCGCTGCGTTGCAGAGATACAATCCTTGTAAAGAACATAAGTGACAGTTGTGAATATTAAGATGTGATTATCTTTTCCTGTCCATGTGCTTATCGCAGGGAGATAGTGAACAAATGGTTATATTGGGGATTTTTTAATTTATAAGATCTAATGTAAAATCACCACTTGCAACTTTTTAGATCTGTATGTTGCCTGTTTAATATACTTCTTTTAAAGTTTAAAAGGGTTTTCTATCCACTGTTGATTTCAATTGGATAACATTTTGTCAAGTGTTTTTTTCTGATTGTTAATTTGATGCTAGCTGGAATTCAAGAAATGACATTGACCTTATTCAAATAAAGAAATATTTTAGTAAATTTACTTTTTTCCTTCATGGGTCTCGGGTAATAAGTAGTTATTTATTTCCCAAGTAGGCCCCGATTTGTGATAGTATTTCATGTGTCACGTGCTTTGCGTTCTGCCCTAGGTGGCCTACCACCTGCAGAGTCAATACATGGAAGCATAAGAAGAGAATAAGAAATGATAATGGATCAATGCTTACCCTTGCTGGTAATGAAAAACACAAAATAATTAAAACAACGTATTTGATGTTTTCATCTTTAATAACCAAATACCGGTAATAGTGTGGCTAAGCTGGAACTTTTAGTCATTAGTAATGGCAGTTTTATAAAAATCTTTTCCTCTCTTTGGCAAGCACCATTCAACCAAGTAATTCCAATTCTGAGAGTCCACGTGGTATAAAAAGGAAAGAGTAGAGCTTTAGCGTCAAACAAATCCGAGTTTAAATCTTGACTTTGCCACTTACTAAAGATGACCTTCAGTTTCCTCATAATACTTCCGTCTCAGGGTTGGTAGCTTTGTAAAGATGGTCTTTATAAAGTGGTTTCAGAATATGGAAACTAACGTAATGGACCCTTGTGCTATAAGCCCACAGAAAATACTGAGTAATGTAAAATTAAAGAATTAAATTAGATAGGTTTGAAAGAAATCAGAGGAAACTTAAAGCCTGATCAGTGAGCCTTCTGTTGGGGGTGGGGGGGCAGTGCTGGAAACTAGACACTGGTTGGGGCACTGGGGACATGGCCATAGTAAAGATTTGGGATTTTGTTCAAGTATGATGAGAAGCCTTTGGAGGAGGGGTAACACCTAGTCCTGTTTCACCTGGAGTATTTATTTTCCCTTTCTGGAGGATTCCACACACAGCAAAGAGTTGCTGAATGTCCAAGTGGAAAGGCCATTATAATAAACTGAGGAATAAAAAGTTTTTAAAGATGTGATCCCACTTCCAATGGAATCATCTTTTGGGAAGACAATGGAAGATTTGATTTCATAAAGCACCACCAGGGAGTATTCATTTGTCACACTGATGTAGTTACCACGTAAGAGTTTCTGTGATGCTTGACACCCACCCCTCCCCAGCCTACCCCCATCCCACACACACAGACAGACAGAAGAGGACTGGACAGGGAGAGGCTGCTTCACCAACTGGCTTTGGAGTTTAGAATTGAGACCCTCACCATTCATAATATTTCCTAATTCCTAATAAAATGGAATTTTAATAATTTTATAATCTAATAATTTTAGAATAACTTATAAAATGGATTTTTATTTTAAGTAATAATTTAGAGATCATGGTTTGAGTGTATTAAGTCCCAGGCAACACATCTTAAAGTGGAAGTGGAGCTAAGTATGAATGTACATTCTCAATCAGAGAGCACCGAGAAAAGTTTCTATTTCACCCTAAATCTTTGTTAATCTTTCAAATTGAGACCATTTTAGCAACAATTTTAAATTGGTTAGTAGGATGAAAAGCAGATCTTAAAATACATTAAAAAAAGCATTTTAGGCAAAAATCCAGTTTGTATAGTTCTGTACAATCTGAGGGATAGTCATCTATTTCCTGAAAGGGCTCATGCCTACAGATAAAACAATAAGCATAGGTTACTAAAAGGCTGTATCTTTCCCCTCTGCCCCACCTGCTCTTGGAGTGCTTTAATTAGAAAGATACTAACATAGATTAAAGTCTTAGCCATGCTCAAATTCCTCCCTTGACCTGGAGAAAACCACAGCCACTGAGAATCTGTGTTACAAAACATTGTCAAAAGTTTTCTCCAAGTAACACCAGTGAGCTTAAATAGAGCACCCAGGAAGTGACTGCGTGTAAGAGGAAAAGGTGACCTCGATACACACTGATGATTTGACTCGTGTTCTTACCTTCTGGATCAGAGCAGTTAAAGTATCCAGCGCGTCATTTCCATGCAGAAGTGTAACGATTCAGGAGCAGGCTAGGGTAATCCAGATGTAAGCGGAGGACCCTCTTGCCTGTTGCCTCAGTTGGGTATTTATGTACAGGACACAGTAACCGCTGAAACAGTATAGAATTCAAGCAAATCCTTGCATAGTACTTAGAGTCCAATGAGATAAAATGATGGATCAAAGGATTATTTTTGCTTAATGAAGCATTTCGGGTTTTGAGTCTCATTGGACTCAGTTTTCAACAGGATGTTGTCCTCAAGGGCTGGAATTTGGAAATTCCACTACAGCCATATAATCGGTCTGCTCTGATTAATTTAATTGAACCAACTCTTGATGAAGCCCTGCTGGCTTATAATTTAGAAATGGGTAGGGAGAGGGATGGATAATGTGAAGGATTTTTTCCCCTCTGAAATTAGCTTAGTGTATTCAGAAAGCAGTCGGCTGCATCTGGTTGTATGCTTTAGTCATCTGAACCATCTGCCTCTCTATACTAAGGAGTTCACCTCTTTAATCCAGCTTACAGCGCACAAACCACTCTTCTGTATCATTATGCCCTTGAACAGATGAGCCTGTGCGAAGTCCTCTGCTTTTGAATGTGTTGCTGTTGTTGAAGATATTTAGAGGTTTTGTGGGGGTTTTATTTCCTTCAGGTTTTGTCTTGAGTTTTTGGTATTCTTTTTCTGGGGCAGAAACAATGGCTTTCCTTATGAAAACTATGATAAGTAGTCAGGTAAAGAATTTAGGACTTGGTGGCAGGTCCGAAGAAAAAAAAGAAGAAGGAGGTACATCTGATCCTGCAGCAGCTCAGGGGATGACTAGAGAGGAATATGAGGAATACCAAAAGCAAGTGATCGAGGAGAAGTGAGTACATGCAACTTCATTTCCTTTTAAAAGCACAGAGAAATTCATTCTGGCCAGACTGTCTTCAGCTCCCCAGTTTCTACCTCTTTGCTCTTTAGATGCCTTTCCTCGTGCTGTTTGCTTCTAACCTGAGGAGAGTCTGTTCTGCTAGAGTGAACCATTTCCTAGCATCGGCAGTTACTATGTCCTACTTGTATGAAGGGAAATGAAAAATACGAAATAAATCTGCATGTTGTCCTGAAAGCCACTGAACACTTTCTGATCCAGACACATTTTAACTGACCTCAGTTGTTCAAATGAAAAACTGTGCCTAAATAACTTTACAGTCGTGAGGAAATTCACCCTCCTAGCAAGTAGAAAGCTTTCAAATTGTGAGAATTCAGACTTTGCACTTGGAAGAGGGCCTTAACGAACATAGAGTACGGTGTTCTTGATCTTACATGTGCAGGGAAAAAAGCCTAGAAAATACGACATGACAATTATGTCATAAAACTTGCTTCTCAAAGACTGAATAAATGTGTAGACTGCCTATTATGAAAAATTTAAAGATGGAGAAGAGTACAACAGTATAATGAATGCTCACATATACCTACGGCATAAAACTGACAGTTGACATTTTGCCATATTTGCTTATAGATGATCATCTCGTTAGATCATAGATAGATACGTGGAAACGTAGATAGATACAGAGAACCATTTTTAAAGTAAATTACAGACATCACGATACTTTACCCCTAGATACTTTGGCTATATACCTCCAAAAAATAAGGACATTCTTCTGGCTGTATAAAATGTAATAAAAATAAAACAGTAACATTTCAGTTGGGTATTATGGAATGTGAATATCACCAATTTTTCAGTGCTGAAGACTGATCTTTAAATAAGTGTAATATAGATGTAATTTTTTAAAGTTTAAGGTAGAATTAATTTGAGTCTTAAATCAACTTGAGTATTGAAGCATCAATCTTGAAGTTCAATGTACATTGTATGTTACAAAAGTATTTCTTTTTGCCACCATGGCTATTTTGCTAATGATCAATTACATAATAGTTGCCTAGGTCCTATTGCTAAGATGATTAGAGGTGAAAGGGTTAATGACCTGGAGGAAACCAAGAAAGCATAAAAGCCTGCATATAATGGAAACCTTGTCTATTGTATTTTTTCCTGAAAGAAATTGTGACTTATACAACTACCTAGAATGTATTATGCTTGGCTCTGCGGTAAATTTAAGATCAGTTTTTTTTTTTAAATGCAGCTGCAAAAATAATGTTTGTGCTAAAATAATACTTAGGCAAAAAAAGGCATCATTCCTTGGCATGTTTAAAAAAAAAAAGAACACATGTATAATGAAACAGAAACAGAATAGCACCAAATGTTCTCAGCTCAAGGGGCCCAATAAAAAGAAAATGGTCAGAAATATAGACTATATACCTGATATTAAAATATCACTCAGTACGTCCCAGCAATAAATCTGGTCACAGATACGGCATCTGTTTGATTAACTAATGACCTTGTTTTACTTAATTTTACATCTGGACAGATGAAAGACTGAAATAGTCGAATGGTATGGTCAGTCAGTGGATTGGGTTGTTTACCAGCTACTCAGGGTGTGTGTGTGTGTGTGTGTGTGTGTGTGTGTGTGTGTGTGTGTGTGTGTGTGTGTGATACATTTATGTGATCAACCAATTGAAGCAATAGTATCAGGACGGTGAGGCCAGCCTGCTTTCCCATGGCAAGAGGCATGACTTCCTGTCCATTGCTTGAGTTTTCAAGAGCTTCATCACCTAGAATAGAATACAACATAAAGAAGTAGGCATCAGGGAACTATACTCAATATTTTGTAATAACCTATAAGGGGAAAGAATCTGAAAAAGAATATGTATATATATAAAACTGAGTAACTTTGCTGTACACCTGAAACTAACACAACCTTGTAAATCAATTATACTTCAATAAAAAAATAAAATGCGTAAATGAGAGCAACTATTACAGTGAAAAAAAAGATGATTCCAAAACTTGGAGTCAAGAAATAGAAACCAGTTTAGCCACCTGAAAATGAAAACAGGGAATTTATTTTAAGGCAAATCATGCTTCATGCAAAGATGCTTCACCAAACCCATAACAGAAATCCCCCCAGGCCTCATATGGGCCTGAACCAGGACCAGAGCATTGCTGAGAAGCCACGAGCCCAAGTTTTCAATCTCGCCGTGGCTTCCACCTCAGTACGGCTGCTTTGTTCTTTCGGGGCAGTCAGCCCTCTACTTGGTCCTCTACCCAAACCACGTGGCCAGTGAAAAATGGCAGCCGACATCCCCCGAATTCACCCATTACAGCTCGAGCCACACTACTGGTCTCTTTCTCAGTCCCAAACCTGAATTCCCAGAGAAGAAAGTCCATTTATCAAGCTTGGTCCAATCCTGTACAGCCAGAGGGCGGGGCCGGGTACATAAATATAGCCTCCAATAATGCACTTCTTTGGGCAGCTGGGAGAAGAGGTGGTGAATGTGAGCTTCACAGACGTCCCCGAAGGTGTCCACTTCTCTCTGGATCATCTTGAGCAAGGGAGCCCACTTCAAACCAGCACCATCACAAGTCCAATTAGGCCGCCCGCAGGGCATTATGGAAATCCATACCCTACCTTGTTTGAGGATGCCTCCCTCCAAACAGGGAAGGGAACACTGAACCTAAGTTGGGGCTTAGAAGGTGACCTTGTTTATTTTATTTTATGTTTTTACATTTTTACTGGAGTCTGGTTGATTGACAGTGTTGTGAAGGCGACCCTGTTCAGCTTGTGTAAGAATCGCCGAGGGAGTTTGTTAAAAGTGTTGCTTCTCAACTGTGGGGCTACGATGGAAGCAGGGAGATCATTTAAACGGCCAGGGCCTCTCCAATCAAGTGGGCCGGCATAGTATTTATGATAGAGAAAAGTGGACAGGCCATATTCGCTGTTTCCATGCCGGGCAGGGAGATTGCTGAATTCAAGAGCAGCTGATTTAAACAGTGCTTGAGAAAAATTAATCTTCCAGCCAGTGATATGCTGGAGCTGACCTACAGCAGCCTGCACTGACTCATGAAAGCTGACTGTGTTCATCTCTCCCCAATTCCTCATTCAGCGACATCAAGTTGATAGTTTGAAATCCGCCTGGGTGGGAGTATTTACACCATGGAAATTGGCAAGTTCTACAAACAGCTTCTTTCCCCAAAGAGCTGGTTGTGATACGTTTGCCAGCACACCACTGCTTCCAGCTCTTTTGATAGAATACTTTAGTCAACAGACGACTATTTAAAGAATCACTGCACAAGATACGGTATGGAGTAACAGAACATTAGTGAAGCTGCTATAGTTAAAATGAAAGGGATGATTATGAGAGACGCTGGGAAGAAAAAGTCTGCAAGACTTGGTGGTTTATAAATGGCAACAATGGGAAGAGAGGAGATGTGTTTTCTCCCCTGGACGAAGGCATCGTTTCCAGAACACATCTCTCTTTGGTAAGATTACAGAGAGAACATTTCACAATTGGATTCCCTGCCGTATGTTTAAATGTCCCTGCTTCAGCTGTCAAGGATTTCAAGTGCTTTTTAAAAGTTCCACATTATTGTAGCTCAGAGTTCTGAATTCTATCACAATTTATTGGTGAAATTAAATGAACAGAATAATAACTGAATCTCAGGCTCTCAGTCACTGAGTGTAACTGTCTTGTGGAAACAGTTCTGCAGAGATCTGAAGGAGAACATCCTTTAAAACTCAAAACTGGGGACTTCCCTGGTGGTCCAGCGGTTAAGACTCCACGCTTCCACTGCAGGGGGCGTGGGTTCCATCTCTGGTCAGGGCACTAAGGTCCCGCATGCCGCATGGTGTGGCCAAAAAAAATTAAAAACTCAAAAATGTCTTCCACTTTGGGAATGTTGCAGAATCAAGGCAGCATGGGTGGAGACGGACTCAGACCTTAAATAGATACGTGGAAAGTCCACATAAGGGTTTAATAAAGGGCATCAGGAAAGGAAGTAGAAGGAGATGCTAGGGGTTTGCTCCAAACATTTTTTTCTGTAAAAATAAGTGTTCTGTAGAATTTAAAACTTATGTCCCAGGTACAAACTATTATGTATAAAATAAGCTACAAGGACATATTGTAACACAACACAGGGAACACGGCCAATATGTTATAATAATTATAAATGGAGTACAACCTTTAAAAATTGTGGGAAAAAGGGGGGAGGGGGAAATTCCCTGGAAGTCCAGTGGTTAGGACTCTGTGCTTCCACTGCAGGGGGCACGGGTTCAATCCCTTGTCAGGGAACTAAGATTCCACATGCCACATGGTACGGCCAAAAAAATAAAAATTGTGAATCACGATATTGTACACCTGTAACACAATATTGTACAGCAACTATATTTCAATTTTTTTAATTTAAAAAATAAAACTTATGTCCCAAGAATAACACTCAACATCCTTTGTCATCAGCTCATACACCTAGCATTTCTAGAAGAACTAAATGTGTTAACCCCTAATAAATATAATAAAATAAGACACAAAATGATTTTTAAAATGTAGCTTCTCTCCACAGTGCAGTCGGACTGGGAAGCTGCATTCTTAATGAGCGCTCCGGGTGATTCTGACGCTTGTGGTCTCAGGTTGTACTTAGAGAAACATAGTGAGGTCGGGTCTACATCAGGAGTAATCACCCTGCCCCTCTCCCGGGGTGCATCAGAAAGAGATTCCCAGAACTGAGCTGTCTTTGGGATTTAGGGTCTGTACTGAGTTATGATAGTGGAATGACAGACAGAGAGGCAGAAATTTGGGGATGTAGGAAAAACTCCCCTATTTCCCATTTGTCTGCCGGCAGTGGGAACTAAGGTGTGTCCCAGTGTTTGGCTCCCCTGAGCAGGGGCTGGAATGGCCTTAGCTCTCTTCGTCCTTTGATCCTTTATTCTATTCTTTTACTTTTAGGATGGAAAGAGATGCTGCATTTACACAAAAAAAGGCAGAGAGGGCGTGCCTCAGAGTTCACCTCAGAGAAAAATACAGACTCCCAAAGGTGAGACACTCAACACAGTAAACATCCAGTCATTTTTTACGTAATAAGAAATGGAAAGTGTTTGATTATCAGCAAAGGGTCACACTCATGGGTATATATATATATGTATAACATGTATATACACACACATAGATGTACATATATATAATACATAAATATATTTATATGCCTTAATCGTAATTGAGGCATATGATATAGTGAAAATAGCATTGAACTTGTTCATAAAAACTAGATTCCAGTCTATTAACCTCTGAACTTGCATTTCCTCTCAACAAAATGGAGTAATACCTGTTTATGTAAATTTATGTAAAGACTATAGAACATTTATATATAAATGCACAATGGGGGTAATCATCACAGCTGACATTTCTTGAGCTCCTTCCTAAGTGCCAGGCACTGTTTTAAGTGCTTGGCACATATCAATTCATTTAATCCTCAGGACAGTCTTGTAAGGTAGGTTTCTTAGAGGAAACAGAGGAAGAAAGAGAGTAACTTCCCTCCGGCCAAGGGCCATGCTGCCAGGCAAAACAGAGCCCAGGGTCTTAACTTCTATGACATTCTTCCTCTACGTCAGAGGAACAATCCGTTCCTTCCTTTTGGAGATGATGTGGTGGTGATGGTCATCACCGAGCACCTGGCTGAGAGGACAAACTCCTGTGGGCTTTGGTCAAGTAGCTGGTCTCCAAAAGGTCTGACTCGTAAACTAAAAACTGCTTGCAAGGACTTCCCTGGTGGTGCAGTGGTTAAGAATCCACCTGCCAATGCAGGGGACACGGGTTCAAGCCCTGGTCCGGGAAGATCCCACATTCCGCGGAGCAACTAAGCCCATGCGCCACAACTACTGAGCCTGCGCTCTAGAGCCCGTGAGCCACAACTACTGAGCCTACGTGCCACAGCTACTGAAGCCCGTGTGCCCAGAGCCTGTGCTCTGCAACAAGAGAAGCCATTGCAATGAGAAGCCCGCGCACCACAACTAGAGAAAGCCCGCGCGTAGCAACGAAGACCCAACGCAGCCATAAATTAATTAATTAAATTTAAAAAAACAAAAAAAACTGCTTGCAGTGCCCTCTACTGCACAACTGTTTTCCCTTTGCTGCCTGGGAGGTGGGAACAGGATATGTTGACATGATCTGGCACAGGGCTCGGATGCACTGCTCCAGGGCTTGTATCCAGGGGTGACCAAGGGCCTAGTTCCCTGCTCCCGACTCGCTTCTCATTTCCCCTACCTGGGGATCGCCCAGCTCCTCTAAATGACTCCACCTCCACCTTCTGGGTTGGCTGTCCAACTCCCCCTTCCAGAGGGGCACCCTCCCTGAGAGAACATCTTCCACCTGGAGAAGGCAAAGAGATCCTTCCAAAGCACATGGTCTTCTCGCAGGGATGAGAGCCAGCAGGCTGGGCGGTTTAGAAAGTGCAGCTAAACCAGTTGCTTCAGTGGGTCCCCTGCAGATCCCTGGGAAAACTGACTTCAGAAGCTGCAAGCTGTAAACAAAGGGAGCGAGCCCATTGCCCACAAGGTCACTGCTGAAGCCACTGAAAAGGTATAGAGCCCCGCGCCCGGGAGACATTGATCCTAAGACGGACGTGCTCACTGAGGGGGGAAAACTCACAATAAAATTTAAACTCATGTTTATTTGCAACCAATGAGTTTCGAAAAGAGTGCCTTGCTTTTTGCCCACCTTATTCCAGGTTAGTACTTTTTCCCACCGGGACTGCATTTGGGGAGTGTGGAGCACTTCTAACACGGTCCCTCCGCTCCTGTTGCCTGAATTTCCTGAAGCTCCCTGGGATGGCCAGGCTGTGTTTAGCAATGTGGCAGCAGATTCCCGCCGCTCAACTGAAGCCCCGCCCTCCCGCCTCCCGCCTCCCGCCTCCCGCCTCCCGCCTCCCGCCTCCCATGCATCTGATGAAAGCACCACACATCTCGTTTGGAAGGAAGCAGAAATTAAGTGCACTTGCGTGCTTGCGCACACACCCACACACACCATCAACTGGCTGTGTCTGTTCCAGAAAGGTGGGGTTTTTTTGTGTTTTTTTAAATTTTATTTATTTTTGGCCGCGTTGGGTCTTCGTTGCTGCACGTGGGCTTTCTCTAGTTGCGGCGAGCAGGGGCTATGCTTCCTTGAGGTGCATGGGCTTCTTATTGCGGTGTCTTTTGTTGCGGAGTCCGGCCTGTAGGCGCGCGGGCTTCGGGAGTTGTGGCTCATGGGCTCTAGAGCGCAGGCTCAGTAGTTGTGGCGCATGGGCTTAGTTGCTCCGCGGCATGTGGGATCTTCCCGGACCAGGGCTGGAACCCGTGTCCCCTGCATTGAAAGGCGGATTCTTAACCATTGCACCACCAGGGAAGTCCCAAAGGTGGGGCTTTTTAAGAATACATATATATCTGTTGTTGTTGAGGATATATTTTTGACGACTGTTCTGTTGTTTGGTGAAGATATAAGGAGAACTGGCTTTCAATTCTGGCTCTGACATCTGCAATCTCAGATGTTTTTTTTAGTATATCTGAGCCTCCATTTCCTCATCTGTAAAATGGGGGCAGTGATACCTACTTCCTGAGGTCTTTGTCTGAGATAATAAGGTGTGCCTGACAAGGCGAGTGCCTGACGAGTGGAAAGCGCTCCATGGATGACCGCTCTAATTGCTGTTATTATCTCCATGCACAAAAGTTTTATTTCTTGATAATAACAACCAGGGGTCTTGGAGGCCTGGGGTGGGCACCCTGATGTTTGTAAACAAGGCAAGAACTGGAGGTCCCTGCACCACAAGTATCTGAGCTTTGTTGGTGAGTCCACGGTCCTGCTCACCTCAGTTCTCAGGGGTGGATGCCTTCGGGCTTTGTAAAATGAGTTTGATGCTCTTCAGAGAAAAAATAATTCCCAAATCTCTGAGCCAAGCTGTCCTTTGAAACAAGAGCCTTTCCAACAGAAACTATGGGAAGAAGGGAGAATTATAGCCGCATAACGTACAGATTCATATCCTCCGTGGAGCGATAGTGACTCTGTCTGCATAGGCTACTGCTCCCTAAAGCCAGCTAGAGGAGGGGGACCCCAAAGAAATCTATACATTGTTAACGATGGAGCCCAGTGTCTTTCGTTGCATGGGTTACTGCTGCCCGTGTGCCCATTTTTCTACAGCTCTTTCAAGTGCACAATGCATGAGAACCCACCTGATGTTTTCATAGACCCTGAAGGAGACCTTTGAGTTCATCTAAGAATCTAATGCCGCGGCCTCACTTTAGACCCGTGGAAACTGCAGCCAATGGGGGATGGGGGTAGGGGAGCTGTGGCTAAGGGACTTCACAAAACCCCACAGCTGTGGAGTGACAGAACCAGGATTGGAACTTGGGCCTCTCAACCACACAAAAGAGCATCTTAACACACAAAAGGATTTGGATGTAGCTCCTTCTGGCCCCAAGGTCTCTTCTATTTCTACTCTTAATATTTGAGGTGTCCCAAAAGTTTTAGAGTGGTTTGGAGTTCCCTGTGGTTTAAAATTATCCTGAGACTTTGGGGGAAACCGGCACTGCTCACTATTTCAGCAAAGTGTCGCAGAATCCATCCCCCAGAGGACCAGGTGCATCACTTTTCCTGCCCCTGTGTCAGCTGGTGGCTTGACCGGAGACCTGGGAGTTGCTGACGCAGTTCCAACACAATTCAAGTAAACAGTGATAGTGTGACTTGAAAGCATTCCACGTGTCATCCTTCACTGCAGAGTTTACTTTCTGGTGGAGGCCTCCCTAGGGCGCTTTATAACATGGCTGGACTTCATAAAAATGGATGCTACACATAATGTTGCAAGACTTTGCTTATGGTGTGAAAAACCCCAGCAACACAACTGCCTGCTTTTTTGTAAGCACACGATCTTCTATCTAATCCGGTGTGCACTATTCATAACTATTCATAACAATGGTAATTAATAGGGAGAATGCCATAAGACGTCACCTGGATCATATTCTGCCTTGTCCAGTTCTCACCAGATTGCGGCCGACGACACCCCAACCTCAATGCAGGCCTTGGGCTTGGAGTGCAGACCTGCCCCACTTCCTTTGCCTTGAGTGGCTGTCACAAGTTACATGCTCTCCTCCCACCCCTCTGAGGCACAGGGTACAGGGGGCCTTCAACAGCACCCATGGCTGGAAAGGGGCAAGGAGGGACAGACACTTTGCCCAGGCCAAGATCAGCCCAAGGGTGGCTGCTTCCTGTCTGTGCAGGACAGGTCACTCCTGTCCAAGCCAGATTCTGGCTTTGGTGTGGTACTCGTGGTAGGAGCCGCTGCCCGCACAGGGACAGGAAGCTGGGTCCTTTCAGCTCCCTGGTTGTCCCCAGACGCAGCCACAGGGAACTGCACCCGGGCTGCCCCAGAAGAACCACCCCCTCAGATGTTCTCAGTTCTTCCCCGGGGACTGTGTGCTGTAGCAAGGGCCGTGGTGGTGCTGAGGAACAGAAATAAATTTCTGGACATGACTTTTTTTTTATTTAAGCCCATTCTTTGATATTAAGGACCAGATTGTACATTTTGTTCTAAAGCGGTCGCCTGCACTAGCGAGCCTGGAAAGGCCTGGTGGGCTCTGCTTGTGAGCACTGTCCCGAAGCAGGAGGTGGCAGCACACGTGAGGGACAGTGGCGGGTACAGGCTGGAGAGGGCAGTGTCTGAGCAGCGGGATCCTCCCCTGGCACGCTGGGAAACAGCTAGAAAACCAAGCGCTGTAGCTGTCTCCGCAGCAACCAGGATGGTGAGAGATTTTAAAACGACTGACTGTAATTGAGGAAGCATTGAAGGAATTGGAATATTCAGCCTTGAGAGGAGATGACTTTGGGGAAATGACGACCATGGGGGATAGTCATTTCCCAGGCCCAGAATGTCATGCTTTGGTTCTAATATTTGTATCAAGCCAGCTTCTCTAGAGGGGCCCATGCTGCTGGCTGGTATGGAACTGGCTGTAACTCTTAGGTCTTTCTTTAATTATTCAGAGGAACCCTTCATAGTGGAACCTTTAGAAAGCCTTCTTAAAAGCATCATGGGAATATAAGTGGTAGGTTTTCATCTCCTAGTTGTTCCAATAAGGAGCAAAGAGGCCCAGGAAGGCCAGGCAGTGCCCATGGGCATCACTGTGATTGGGAAAGGCCAAGGCCATGGCAATGTGTACAGTGAATTGGAGGGAAAGGGATGAGGGGCTGGCTGGTCAGTACTGGACCATTATGGCAGCCTGAACAGGGCTGAGGGTGGCCTGGGCCAGCGAGGAGGTGGGGAAACAGATTCCCAAGTCATTCCTTGTATCCCCTTCATGGGGCTTGCCATCTTGATTACTGCACTTATTGGATTACTCATCTGATTACCACGATTAAAAGATGGTCATCATGGTATACATAGACAATGGATTGTTATCCAGCCATAAAACAGAAGGAAATCCTGCCATTTGCGACAACACGTATGGACCTTGGTGACACGATGCTAAGTGAAATAAGTCAGACAGAGAAAGATCAATGGAGATCTCACTTATACGGAGAACCTAAAAAATCCAAGCTCATAGATACAGAGAACAGGTTCGTGGTTGCCAGAAGCAAGGGGGGGGGGGCGTGGAAAAAACTGGGTGAAGAGGGTCAAAAATACAAGCTTCCGGTTAGAAGGTAAATAAGTCCTGCGGATGTAATGTATAGCATGGTGACTGTTTAAAGAAAAAAAAAAGGGACTTCGCTGGTGGTGCAGTGGTTAAGAATCTGCCTGCCAGTGCAGGGGACACGGGTTCGAGCCCTGGCCCAGGAGGATACCACGTGCCACAGAGCAACTAAGCCCATGTGCCACAACTACTGAGCCTGCGCTCTAGAGCCCACGAGCCACAACTACTGAGCCCGTGAGCCACAACTACTGAAGCCCGAGCGCCTAGAGCCCGTGCTCCGCAACAAGAGAAGCCACCGCAATGAGAAGCCCGCGCACCGCAACAAAGAATAGCCCCCGCTCGCCGCAACTAGAGAAAGCCCGCGTGCAGCAACGAAGACCCAACGCAGCCACAAAAAATTAATTAATTTTATTTTTTTTTTTTAAAAAGGTCATCAAAAGACATGAGTAGGACAGACATGGTATCGTCATTAGCAACGACCATGACCTCAGGATAGGCGGGCACATGGGAGAAGCACACACTCCGCCCCTTCTTCTGGCCTCTCTAAACTCTTCCCAGGGCAGGTGTGGATACCTGCACTGCCGCGGCGCTTTGGCTGCGTGGTCCCAGGGTCTGAGCTGCATTTCTCTCCCTCTTTTTTTTTTTTTTTGTGGTACGCGGGCCTCTCACTGTTGTGGCCTCTCCCGTTGCGGAGCACAGGCTCCGGACGCGCAGGCTCAGCGGCCATGGCTCACGGGCCCAGCCGCTCCGCGGCATGTGGGATCTTCCCGGACCGGGGCACGAACCCGTGTCCCCTGCATCGGCAGGCGGACTCTCAACCACTGCACCACCAGGGAAGCCCTGCATTTCTCTTTTTATTAAACATTTTTGATATACAGAAAAGCACATATCATGGGTGTACACTCGATGCATCATCATGAAACTCATGCAAATCAAGGGACTTGCCCAAGGACTCACAGTTCCCCTGAGCCTCTTTGGTCTTTTCCCAGTACTTCTTCATGCTCCATTCTTCCCCCACCCCCTCCAAACCGTGTGTCTCCACCCGGGATGGCAGACTTGAGAACTGAACACAACCGTCTAACAAAGAAAATGGTGCTGGGCGGAAAGCAAGGCTCACCAGGACCCTATGGGGTTCCTGATAACAACCTTCCCTCCCCTCGTGGTTTGCAGAATCCTCAGCCCTGGTGCCGTCTTATAAAATCCATGTTGGGTAAACAGCCGAGCTAATAGTATTAACAGCCCACAGGCGGTTGGACACATTCACCAGGTCCTCCAGCTAACAAGGGGGAACCCCTGGGGGCCTCATTCACAGCTCCTCACGGTCACTCGCAGCAGTTACATAACCGGCAGGAGCCGATTCTGGGCCCGTCCCCTCACCCAGGCCCAACAGAGAGCGGATTTGAGGAAGATGTCTTCCCAGGAGCCGTCAGGTCTAATGAGGATAACTGTGTCACATTTTGGAATGAGAACTGTATTTTCTAAAGAAATTATTTGGCTGGTGTTTCCTGTGAAAAAGAGTTTCAGTCGATTGCCAACGGAGCAAAGGAAATGTGGCCTCTGAAAGGAGGAGTGTAGCCCTGGTGTCCGGCAAACAGCACAGGCCTCCTCTCCGGGTTTATTGTTCACCGTCAAGGTCAACCCCGTTGGTCGTACCCTTGTCTTTTGATGACCACTTTGCACTCATCACATAAGGAGTCAAATAAACGCAAGCATCAAATCACAGTAATCGGACGTGTTTGTGGGAAAGTATATGCGTCGTGAGGACGTTCACATCCACCCTTATGTTGGTTTCCTCTGGTTTTCAAATTCCAGGTAATCAAGGGACTTCAACTGCCTAAAGTAACCCATGATGTTCATGTTAGATTTAGGTCTCATTCCACTAATGATCGTCTGTCCTGTGTCTTCAGGGTTTCCTCCCTATGGGCCTCTCCTTTTTAAAAGAGGTCAAGTCTCTCCCAACTAAAGCAAACAGCACTTTGAACGTGGCTTTCTGGGCGTCTTCCTAAATGACTTGTTCCCACTGCTCTGCCGAAGGCTGCCTCCGGCCGACGCTCGGCGGTTGGTCTCAACGCGGTAGATGGTTCCTCTCTTTCCTTTGGGGACCTCCTCCTGGAGCAGCTCTTCCTGGGGCAGAAATTTCTTTGCCTCCTTTAGCTCATTGCTTCCTCCTTGGAGCCCTCTCTCTCCTCAGCTTCTGGATACGATCCTTCTCATTCTCCTTCTCCTGAAACTGTCCCTTCTCTGTCTCTTTCAAGGGTTACCCTTCCCCTGACTGCCCCCAAATTTCCGAATATCCCAGGGTGTTTCCTCCATTGCCCTTTGTCCCACTCAAGCCATCACATTCTCCCTGAATGGCTGCGTCTTCTATTGCTTTCAGCTGCCACTTAGGTGTTGATGACTCCAATCTATCCCGCCTTCCTAGACCTTCTCCCTAAATTTCACCACTGCGTCCACCTCTGCTCGGGCACCTCTTAGCTCGATCCAGAACAGACACCGATCCTCCCCCAGCCCTGCGCCTCCTGCAGGCTCCACCTCCACCGAGGGCTCCCCCCCCAGCACTCCCCCTGGAGTCACGCTTGCCTCGTCCCTCCTCCTCCAGCCCCACATGCAGCAAAGCACCAGGTCACCGTCATTTCACCTCATAAGTCATTCTCAGCTCACCCCCAAGTGCAGGGCTCGTCACTTCTCAGCAATTTTACTACAATACGTCAAGTAGATCATTCGTTGTCTTGCTTCCCTCAGAATTGCAGAGTGAGGTTTCCAAGATGCAAACTGATTCTGTTCCTCCCGTTTTTTATATATATATATTTTTTAAATTTATTTATTTTTTATTTTATTTATTTATCTGTTTATTTTTGGCTGCGTTGGGTCTTCGTTGCTGCGCGCGGGCTTTCTCTAGTTGCAGCGAGTGGGGCTACTCTTCGTTGCGGTGAGCGGGCTTCTCATTGCGGTGGCTTCTCTTGTTGCAGAGCACAGGCTCTAGGCGTGCAGGCTTCAGTAGTTGTGGCACGCGGGCTCAGTAGTTGTGGCGCACAGGCTTAGTTGCTCCGCGGCATGTGGGATCTTCCCAGACCAGGGCTCGAACCCGTATCCCCTGCATTGGCAGGTGGATTCTTAACCACTGTGCCACCAGGGAAGTCCCCTCCTCCCCTGTTTTTATTAAAAACAAAAACAAAAACAAAACACGAAGGTTTACCATGACTTTTCAGAATAAAGTCCAACCCCCTTGGCCTGTACACCACGGTGTGGCTACTAGCTTTCCAGCCTCACTTCTTGCTACCCCTCGCCTGGACTATACTACTTTCCTGCTTTGCGTCCCCTACACCCTGCTCCCTGTGACCTCTTTCCTTCCTGTAAGACGTTGGTCTAGTGCCACTTCTTCCAGAAACTTCCATGACCTCCCTCCCCTCCCCCTCCTCCATGCTCGCGTAATGCCTGAGTGCATGTCTCTTATGCCACTTTCCAACCTGAATACTCTCACCTGCTGGATTGTGTGCTTCTTAACAAAGGGGCTGAGGTTTTGTCTCTGTCATCAGGGCCTTGCATGGTGTCTGACATGTAGAAGCTGCACATACACACACATGCACGCACACACACACACCACGCACACATACATATGCACATACTACACACAAACACATAGACACACACAAGGTTTGCTGAATGATCGATGTCATAGGGAAAAAAGGAAAACAGAAACACACCCAAAGAACAAAGTATCAAAAACAGCAGAAGGAATCTATCAGCCATAAGAGCTACATTAAAATCAATTTTCATGAAAAAAACAAGACTGGATTCGACATTATGATTTCGTATAAAATACAGAATTACTTTATATAATAATTAAGATGTCATATTTTTTTGCAAATAGAGGCAGTAATACATTTTAAATAAAGCCACAAGATTTTTCTCTGAAAACAAAAGTGCCCCTCTTTCTAGCCAATTCAAAATGTATATGTAAGTCAAGCCAAATTAATAAGAGAAAACAGTTCCACAATGAACCCTAATCCTATTAACAGAATTGTCAGTCTAGGTTAGTCATTGAAAAATAATGTCATGCTCCCTGCTGAGCTATACGATTTAGTTACACCTGGTGTTTGTCTGCTGTAATAAGGGCATCGTTCACTTTGAACAAAGATGAAGATAGAAGAAAATCTATCGGTAGAGTTTCTTTAAATGTAGTGCATTGAAAGCTCCATTAGAACTGAATTTGAAAGTTGCCTCTTACAAACAGATTGGATTTTGTGAAGCTTTCTTTGCCCACCTCCTTCAGATCAGGGGCTCTCAGGGCTGCCTGGCCGGGTCCCAGACACTGAAACCTCCTGCTTCTGAGCAGCTGTTTCTGGTGGCAGCACAGGGAGGCCATCAGAGGCCCGTTAGGGGCTGTCCCTTCCCGCTCCTCCCTTTGCTGCCCTAGTTCAGTTGCTCCTTTCACTCGCGCCCTTGAAAGAGCCGTGGATTGAAGGTCCTGGGGGGAACCTGGGAAGGGAAGAAAGTCATCGGATTTGGATGTGTCGCTTAGCCGCACTTTCTCACTTAATCCTCACAGCCACCCTGGAAGGTAGGTAGATATCATCTCCCCTCCATAGATAAGAAGAGTGGCTCAGAGAGGGAATGGGACTTCCCAAGGTCACACAGCCGGTAAATGGCAAGATTCAACTCCAAGCCAATCCGACCCGCTGGCCACATTTTCCTGCGAGACCTGGCAGCAGGGCTGGTTTCTTGTCCCCTAACAAGTAGAATGACATTTATGCAAGTATCTTCACCTCCCAGGACCTCGGTTTCCTCATCTGTAAAGGAGAGGCTTGGACAAGCGGCCTCTAAGAGCTTCTTGAGTTCCTCTGGAACATCTGCGTAAAAGAAAGAAGTTTAAGATATACACAGTGGGAACATTTCATCCCACGAGGGGCCCTATGTGTGCACCCTCTCAATCAAACATTAAAAACTGACGGCTGGGAGACTTCCCTGATGGCGCAGTGGTTAAGATTCCGCGCTCCCAGTGCAGGGGGCCCGGGTTTGATCCCTGGCCAGGGAAAACTAGATCCCACATGCATGCCGTGACTAAGAGTTCTCATGCCGCAACTAAGGAGCCCGCCTGCGGCAGCTAAGACCTGACACAACCTAATTAATTAATTAATTATTTTAAAAACTGTATTCGAGGAGTCAAATCCACAGCCTCTGTCCCATTCTGGGTGTGCTGAGGGCTCTTTAAGTAGCTAAAGAGGGAAAGACGGGTGTGGTATAAGCAGAAGTTGCAGCTAGCAAGCCCGGGACAAGGTCTCAACACCAACTCATGCGTTAGAATCACCCGGGGAAGCTTTTTAAAAACTCTATTGCCGGGCTTCCCTGGTGGCGCAGTGGTTGAGAGTCTGCCTGCCGATGCAGGGGACACGGGTTCGTGCCCCGGTTCGGGAAGATCCCACATGCCGCGGAGCGGCTGGGCCCGTGAGCCATGGCCGCTAGGCCTGCGCGTCCGGAGCCTGTGCTCCGCAATGGGAGAGGCCACAACAGGGAGAGGCCCGCATACCGCAAAAAAAAAAAAAAAAAAAAAAAACTCTATTGCCTGGGTCTCTGCCACAGATCCCTAGAGCCAAATATGGGGGTGGGGCCTGACCATCGTGGTTTTCGACACTTTACAAAGGATTCAGAGGTACGGAGAGGGTCGAGAACCACTGTCCCCAGGGAGAAAACATAAACTCAGTTCTTCAGCAGCATCTGATCGGAGCAAGGCTGAGGCTTTCTGCTGAAGCCTAGCCCCCAAGGGCCTCACACCCCCCTCCCTCCTGGTCCAGCCCGAATTCCTCCTTACTTTCAGCAAAGCAAGCCATGCCCCCTTTTCCTCTCTATAGAGGCGTTTTTTGACTGGCTGTATCCTTCGATCTACACGCCACCCTCCCAATGTCTTGTAAGCTCTGGCAGGATGGGAGCCAGGGGATGCTGTCACCTTGCCTAGGGGCCAGCGTGGCTGCCTCACTCATCACCAGGACAGTGAGGGGTGGTTTGTGAAAACAGGTAACTGCTGACACTGGAGATCCTCAGAATAGGTAAAGCATCAAATATTAGATCCACTTGTCCACGGGAAAGAAATCCATTAATCCAGCGGTTTGGTATCCTGTAGACCAAAAACAAGGAAACAAACCAAAACCAAAACCAAATCTACCTTGTATCAAACAGACGGGTGTGTGCTTGTACACCAAGCTTGACTGACTGGACTCTTAAGTGGTAAATAGCCTTTTGATTGTAGAACCGTGTAAGATAGTTTATCATCATATCTCCAGTTTGGTACAAGATGAAGTCCAGTTTATCAAGATGAGGATGTAGGAAGTCTGAATCCAGGGTCGTGCTTACCCTTCAGAGAGAGGTCAGAAATCAGTCACAGGGAATAGCAATGCAGGCTATGGGGCTATTTAAATAATGGGGCATTCAGCACTGGCAATTAAGATTATAAATCTGGTTAAAAAGCAAGAGATTAAAACTGATTCTGGTCAGCCAGCATAAAAATAATTAGCTCTTAACTGCATTAAACAATAGCGCAAGTTGATAAGCTTTCTAGAAAAGAGGAGACTTCTGAAACAGAACCCCGAAGAATGAAGTATAGTCTATAGTTCCTCTTTATATGCTGGTTCACTTCACTTTTTCCCTCACTCACTCACTCATTCATTCATTCATTTATTCACCTACACCATGGTTCTCAGCGCCAAACTTCCCCTCCCTCCCTGGAGCTGATTTGTATTGGCTGTAACCGCGTTTGTGCTCGTGGGCTGTGATGAGGCATTGCTGCCTTTTCCTGATGCGTGAACTCTGTCAAAATATTCCTAGCATTCCCAACCTGGAGCAGCAGAAAGTCAGGAGAAGACTTTCATTGTGTGGATGGTAGACAAGGTCCTATCGGCAGGGTGGTTTGTCATGCAAGGGAGAGACAAGGCCCAGGGTCCACTGTATAAATCCCATAGACGGGCCTGAATTGCTTGCTCTGTCCCGATTTTTTTCTTAAGGGCTGGTACTCTCCCACCCTCTCTTTCACTGTGCACGCCTCCTTTCTCCCAGGGATCCTTTCAGCAGGGATCTTGACGCCGTGCTGCGCTTTTTCCTCTAAAATATTAATAACCACAGCTACTGTTTGTCCAGAGCTGAGACGCTTACGAGGCCGTTTCACAATATGTCTCGTTCAATCTGCTCAGTAATCCTCTGAGGGTCCCACCTGGTGGGCATCAAATTGTAAGGTGACTTGCCCAAGGTCATGCAGTGGGCGAAGGACAGAACCGGTCTCCCGACTCTAAATCCCACAGTCTTCCCACTGTCATAGCCACCTCTGCAGGATAGGGGTCGGGGTTGGCTGCAGCTTTTTGCAAATGGGAGGGACCCTAACCCTTGGCCTGTCCTAGGTCTACAGCTGACCCACAGTGCTAACGAGTCCGGGAGTTCAGGTTTGGTTCCAGAGGACTTCATTTTGTCCTCTAGACCTGCCTGGTTGGCTTACGCTTAGTTACGATGTGCCCAGGGCACAGGCTGCAGCCCAAGAAAATTGATTCCAGGACTAGACTCGTCACTTGCAGCCATGGTGCTTTGATGCACAGTCAGTAGCGTTGTCCTTCCGGAAGGATGCTGGTCACAGGACTCTCTGACCACAGCCATTGACCACACCCAGTGCCGCCCTGAGCCCGGACAAACAGCACCACCTGCCCCGGGCCCTGTGCTTTAGAAGACTCTCCTCTGTTCCTCCACCGGCCACATCTTCACAAGGGGTGAGAAGTCTGCGGCCAAAGGGACAGGCCTGCCCACACCCCTCTTGTAGACCACACTCTGGCTGCCCAATGCCCTGAACTCCCTGCCTAAATGCATTCTGGGGCCTTCCCAGGCCTCTGCACCAGGTCTGTCCTCTCGAGGGTACACTGAGCTGCTGGCCTGAGTACCACTGGGCCTGAAAAGTAGGGTGGCGGTCTGCATACTGGAAACCATACACACAAGCTTGCCATGGAAGGATGGAACCAGGGACTGGGGAAAAAAGAGGTACAGGTCTAAGCCAGGGACCTCTATCAGTATTTATCCTCTGTGTCCCACAAACAATAGGGTGAGCCTGACAAGGGGTAAGGGGAGCTGGACCCTCTGGGCAGGTTTCTCCCAAAATTGAGGGCCTAGTGCTAAAAGGGAAATGAATAGGCCCAGTTTGCTAGGAATGCTGATCCTCTGGAGTGAAGGTAGGGAGGGTTCATTCCCAGGCCAGAGGTAAGGGGCCAAGAGAGCGAGGCCTTCTGATGGGGCTGAGCACCACGTGCAGAGTCAAGACTATCCAGTGCAAATGCCCCTCCCCCTCCCTCTGAAGGTCATTTCATTCAGGAGTATCTACCTTTAATTATATATAATTATATATATGCTTAATATTTTCCAGATAATTCAGTTATCATTTAATTACTCTTCTGTAACTCTTAGGCAAATAACATAACCCCAATTTATAAATAAGGAAATAAAGCTCAGAGAGGTAGTGTTAGGTGCCCAAGGTCACACAGCCTGTAAGTGGTGGCAGTAACCTTCATGCTCAGGTAATCTGATTCTCAAACCAACACTTGACCTCTAGGCTGCACTGCCTCCAGCGGAGCGTAAAGATAAACAAGTCAGTAGCTATGAAACAGAGCTCTTGACAGTAGAGAGGGCCTGCACATTCAAGTGTTGTTAAGGCTGCTATAGCCCCTGACAACGGGCTCACCGAGTCATTCAATAAACATCTATTGTCCGTGGCGACACGCCAGACACTCCGCTGGGTTCTGAGACTTACTGATGAGTAAGTTACAGCCCCCTGTCTTCAAGGGAGGTGGAGTGGGGCTTCTTAAACTTTAGCAAGCACCAGAATCACCAGGAGGGCTTGCTAAATCACAGATGGCTCGGCCCACGCCCCCAGCTTCTGAATCAGCAGGTCTGGGTGAGAATGTGCTTTTCTAACAAGACTCCAGGAGATGCTGCTGTGGCTGGCCCCGGGATCCCACTTTGAGAACCACTTGGCTAGAAGTTGTGCCGACCCAGATCCCCTCTGTGAGTTGGGAGGCAAAGTGGAACCCCACTACCCTCCCTTCCCTGGGCCAGTGGAAGGAGGTAAAAATAAATCCGAACTGGTCCAAAGCAGCAGAGGCAGAACAGTGAGCTGCCCGGTGAAGAGGGTGCTGGGGAGCACCGGCCGGGAGCCCTCCTGAGTGCCTCGGGTCTCTTTGGGCACCAACTGGCTGGCTCGCTGGCCCTTTGGCCCCTCTAGCTGCCTGTCCCTCCAGGCCCCCAGCAGCTACTCTGTCCATGTGCAGAGATCTTATTACGAACCAGAGGGGCCGGGGTACCAGGATTCCCAGCAATGCCTTTGCAAATCGTGTATGTGTGGGCAGGGGTCCCGCAGTTACATGAACTGAGAATCACCAGGAGGCCCTGCTTTCCCTCCCGTCCCTGTAAAAATGCCCTGAGGACCATCCTCAAAGGGATGCCTCAAAGGGCAACCTGGAGGGTAGGTAAATAAAAAATAAACAGAAATGGAGGATTGGCTGGGAGCCCCTGGGGATTAACTAATTAATCCCCACACCAGTTTGACAAGGAACTAATTAATCCGTTAAGCGCCTTGAGGGGAAGAGGCCTGGCCAAGTGCACAGAGAAGCTTCTCTCACCTGGGGAGTCGACACTGAGAGTCGCCATTCCCAGGGGTCTCCAGGGAGGGCCTGGTGAAGACCACGCTGCCCAAAGGCATCCTCGTCTTCTCAGCATCAGAAGTCGGCCTCCCGAGGTGGGGAAAGAAAGCAAGGAAGTAAATACGAAGAGGGAACTCTGTGTAGGGCAGGGCAGGTAATCTAGAAGTTTCGCGTTGGAAGGTGAGCCGCTGAGCTCCATGACGGCGTGTGGACAACACAAAAAAAGAGCTCAGAGCTGGTGAACAGGATCGGCAGAGACACCACGTCAGATCATTCCAGACAAAACTGAGACTTCTCTCTTTGGCTGGCTAACTGCCTCTGTGAAGCTAGCTCCACTGGGTTTGCAAAAGGAAAATAACTGAGCAGGGGCCAGCGATGGGGGAACCTGTCCATCACGGCTGAGCTGAGGTATCTGCCCTGGTGCCTCACATCCTCATCTGTCGATGGTGCCCTGGGGCTGCCAACATGATGGCATACCCTGCCCAGAGGGGGTTTTTACAACCTCATCCTGAGTGAAGTTCACATTGTTTTTGCCTAAACTGAAGTTTTCTGGGGGGAAAATATCAAAAGTCCTTTGCTGCATTTTGTAACAAATTATGTCAACTTTTAATGTTTAGAATAAATCTTTTTGAGTTAAAAAAAAAAAAAAGTTGGCCTCTCAACCTGTTTCTGGAGCCAGGCTTGCTGTCACTTTACCCAGAGAACCAAATAAAAGGAGCTCTGGGGAAAGGCTGTGGTCTCCAGCCTCTCGAAGGCCATTGGAGAAGTCTGGAGCTACAGAGCATCAGAAGTGGGGACTTGGCAGGTGCCCAAATCTTTCTCCAATCAAATCAATGCAGTCTGCTTAAGACTGAGATGACCATTTTGCCTTTGTGTGGTTTTTCATGCCCTTTGGTAACAAATTCCAGGCTGGTCACAACATCCTTGAGGTGGGCCCTGCAGTCTGCATAGATCTTTCCCACCACTTAGACCACAAGATCACTTAGATCTTTCCCATCACTCGCTTTTCTGGTGCTCTTTTTAAACTTTTGTGTCCCCAAAGCCCAGTTTCCCTCACGTTACAACCTCAGAAATTTATATCTGAGACCTCTCAGAAAATTATATCCAAGAGCAGCCATCTGAGAAAGGAAACCCTTGCCTTTCCCAGAGAAACTTTTTCTCTAGATTCTTCTCTGTTACAAAACAAAGGGCTCTGCAGCCTAAGGGTAAAGGGGTTTCAGAGGCCAGGCGGCAGGAACTAAGAGATCGTGGGACAGCCACAACTAGGACCACAAAAGGAAATTGTAAGGCATCGGCGACAAGCAAGGCTAGACGGTGCTGGCCTATTCACTCAATAAGCTGGTTTGTGCGCCAGACTCGCTTCCAGGTGACAAGGATATAAAGTTGAGTTTGAGGTGATTCTGTGTCTAGTAGAAGGGAGGGAAGGGGCGATGGTTAAACAGACGTTGCCCCTGAAGAGAGATGGCTGGATCGAGGGAGCACTGTCTGGCCCTGTGAACCCAAACCCCACCCTCCAGAGTGGGGTCCCTGAGTCACAACAGCCTGGGGCTGATAGACAGCAAAGCTTGCAGAGCTGCCCTGAGGCGGAGTTGGTTAAACTTTCTCGGCATCAGCACGACAGGAGAGGGATTCTTCAAATGCAGATTGCTGGACCCCCACCCCAGAGTTTCTGATTCAGTAGGCCTAGGGTGGAGGCGGAGAATTTGTCTTTCTAACATGCCCGGTCCAGGGACCACACTTTGAGAACCACTGTGCTAGAAGGTTCCAATCGACCCAAGTGCAGTGAAAGGTGGGGGGGGTGGGTTCTCAACCGGGATGTCTGGCCTCCATAACTGGTACCAGGCCCAGGCTCTGCTGCGAGGTGGCCAAATGTGCCATTCCCTCCATCCATCCGCAACAGACCTCTATCTCCCTGCTGCTTTCAGGATTTGTGTGTTTGTTTTAGAATGGCTTCTCCATCTCCGTGTTTGTTTTGCCGCACAGAGTGAAATGGACGAGAACCAAATCCAGATGGCTGGAGATGATGTGGATTTGCCCGAAGATCTCCGGAAAATGGTAGATGAGGATGAAGAAGAGGAAGAAGATAAGGATTCTATTCTCGGGCAGTTACAGAATCTCCAGAACATGGACTTGGATTCCATCAAAGAAAAAGCCCAGGCCACCTTCTCGGAGATCAGGCAGACAGCGGAGCAGAAGTGTTCTGTGATGTGAGGGGCAGGGCAGGCATGGAGGAGGCGGCCAGGTGAGGGTGGAGGTGACCCCTCCCCCGTGGAGCATTTCAAACCGCATAGGCTTTAACGCAGTGAACAGTTAGGAAAACCATATGAAAAGCTCTCTACAGACACATAGCTTGGTTGTTCTAAATGTTCCTGGTAGAACGATTAGCTAGCACCTTACAGCAGGAATCATACTGTCCTTTTAGTTATAAATGTGGTCAAGCATGACCTTTCAGCCGTGAATGATGCAGAACATACCTCTGCTTAAAGATCTTCAGGATAGCCAGGAAGAAACAAAAGCACGTGGCATTTCATCCGTGACTTCCTTCTTAGAGGGCAAGGTCTCACCCTGTCCAACAATTAGCAGGACTCCAGGTCCCTTCAGAGAAAGATGTGGAAGGTCAGGGCGCCCACTGGGGAGCCCAGGCTGCAGGCTCAAGGGCTGTCAAAGATCACACTACCTCTCACTCCAGGCTTCTTGATGTCATTGATGCTTCTCGTCAAGTTTTGCGTGAAGCCAAGGAGCAGGGATGGGGTAGAAGACGAGAAGGAGGCAGAGACTAGACTTCGCCGGCATCTGCATTGGAGACCATCACTCTAGAAGCATGTGAAGAATGGATTTGGGTGGAGGTGGGAAGTTGGGGGGAAGGGGAGGTGGAAGCTAGAGGCAGGGGTGCAGCTGGAAAGGCTACCGCTGTTTCTGTATTCAGTGTCATCTCCTCTTGAACTTGGTGATAGCATGGGGACCAAAAGGGTGGACAAATAGCTTTGAGATGTTACACCCATCTCTGTGTGTGTGTCTCTTTATCTCTCTCCTCCTCTTTTCTCTCTCATCCTCTTCTCCCCTTCTTGCTCCTCTCTCTACCTCTCCTCCTTCTTTTTCTTTCCTGTCCCTCCCCATCCCACCCCTTCAGACTGGATTCCAATAAACCATGCTATTTTCATTCTGTGCCGCAGTCTTCCAGGCTACAGTCAACCCTCCGTCTCCACAGATGTGGAACCCGTGGATGCGGAACCCAGGGATACGGAAGCCGATGGTACTATGCCATTTTATATAAGGGACTTAGCATCCTTGGATTTTGTATACACGGCAGGTCCTGGAACCAATCCCTGGCAGATACCCAGGCATGACCGTATACATGGATTTCTTTTGCCTAACGTTTGCTCTCTTTCAAAGGAAATTACCCAGAAGAGTTAGAACTTTTACCTCTGAGGCACTTAGAGCTGTTTAACCAAACCCAACCCAACCAAAACAAAATACTGTTTTCTCCATGAACCTTCACAGAATAAATAATTCTCAAAGACCAATTTTATCAAGAAGAACTGCTCTATCAGAGGAGAAAGGAACTAAGACCAAAAAGTTAGGGGCTAATCTGTTCTCTACCCAGAGTTCCTGAATGTGTTGTATAAGAACAAGTTTCATGTTTTGAAAATATGCAAATAAAACAGATTATTAGCGGTCCAGAATCCGTGGTCTTGGGCAAAGTGTAGCCCCTCTCAGAAGTTCCTGGGAGAATTCTGGTACAGTGTTTAAGGATAATTAGCCCTCAAGTCCACTTAGTCCATTCAGGCTCAGTCCATTGTAATAAAATACCAATAGACTGGGTGGCTTATAAATGACAAACAGTATTTCTCATAGTTCTTGAGGTTGGAAGGCTGAGATCAGCACGCCAGCATGGTTGGGTAAAGGCCTACTACTGGGTAGTAGAATTCTCATTTTATCCTTACATGGTGGAAGGGGCAGGGGAGCTTTGGATGAGGGGGATCTCTTTTATAAGAATGCTAATCTCATTCATAAGGTTCTCTACCCTCATGACCTAAGCGCCTCCCAAAGGCCCTACATCCTAATACCTTCTCCTTGTGGGTTACGACTCAACATGGGAATTTGGGGGGGACACAAATTCAGACCATAAACCCCAGATACCATGAACATTTTTTTTAAATCATGTTCATATTTTATGAGAACTGGCATGTGAGTTGTGATTTGTTTTATACCAGAAACTTTAAAACATTCACAATTTTTTAAAGACAACTTTTTAGAGCAGTTTAAAGTTCACAGCAAAATTGAGAGGAAGGTACTGAGATTTCCCATATGCCCCCTGCCCCACCCCCAGACACACAGCCTCCCCCACACCAGCATCCTCAGAGTGCAGACATTTAAAACACTCACAATTTTAAAACTATAAATAATAGATAAGATTTATCTTCAGTTCAATACCTGACTCTGCCCTATAATTGACAACGTTGGTGAATGGGTGATGCACGTGACCCTACTCTGTACGATTTGTTGGGACATAAAATACTGTGACTGCCAAATTATTCCCAGACCAGTTGCAGGATGACGTAGAAGCCTTGCTTTCTTGTCAGAGATGTAGCCAGTGCTGCTCAGAAAAATCACCAAATTGGCACTTCACCTTGACAACCCAAATTGCTCCAGTACCATTTGGTCCCTGCCCCAGTGAGGCTGTATAACTCCTAGAAGACTCTGGCCATGGTTATCTGATTCCTATCATATGACAACACACCACACCACTTTACACCGTACAGCCCCACACCATGGCGTATCACACCACACCACAGCACACCAGACACCACCACCCCATCAATACAGTGTCTCAGGTGTACGGGGTCGGGGCAGGGAAGGGCCTGTATTAGGGCATTCAGAAGGCCTTTTTCCCTCTAAAGGGTAGATGTGTCTATGCCATGGGATGGACACAAAACGTAGACTCCAACAACTGTAAAGGACCAGGAGGGAATCTATTCTAAACTCCCACCCAGTAAAGGGGCCTCTTCTACAACAGCCTAGTTGAGGCTTATCTGAAAGCTCCCAGTGGTACAGAATTCACCATCTGCTGCTCCAAGGGAATTCAGCCACCACCCCTTCCATCTGTGGACACCTTTCATTGTTAGAAAATCCTTCCTTGTCTTAAGCTGAAACTGGCTGCTTCTTCGGCCCCTTGGTCATGATTCTGTTGTACGGTGCTCCACAGCTATGCCTCAGTTCTCACTCAGTTTCCTCTTTTCCAGTGACGACATCCTCAGTTCTTTTCTCAATTCTCATCACACAGTATCGACACTGTTAACCCACCAGGTGATCCTGCTCTGCTTGCCACTCCACTAGTGAAGGCAACCTCGCAGAGACTCTGATGCTGTCGCTCTCCACACCTTGCCACCGGACATGATGCTTACAGCCGTTCCTTTGAGCCAACTGGTAGTCAGGATTGGGATTCTAGCACAAATTCTGCTAGTGTGAGACCTTGAACAAGTCATTGATCGTCTCTGGAAATTCATTTTCTCAATAGTAAAAATGAAGGGGCTGGGTTACTTTACATTCTATGATTCATGCTATGGTTTCGGGGCTGGTCAATATCCAATGCAGATTTATCTTATGAAAGAGAGCAGACTGGCAACAGTCACCGTCACAGAACTAGGTTTCTGTCCCTTACTAACGCCAGCTGAGCAAAGAGACAACAGGCCCCAGGGGTGGTGAGGGGACAGAGTTTTGGTAGGTACTAGAAGGGAGAGAGCCAGGAACACAGAGGGTTGCCTGTGGAGAGAAAATCTGGAGGTCATTTCTAGCTGGGAGGAAGGAACCACAGTGGCTCTGGAGAGAGGTGCAGAAGAACGAATTCCAAGAAGACAAATTAAATGGACTTTCCAGTTTGCCAGGACTTAGTCTAGTCCTCAATTAGCTATGCACTCTTACAGCATGATGAAACAGGAGGTCTTCTTTTGAAAGAATATTGACATAGTGAGCTCAGCCATTCAGAGGCCAACTAATCCAGTTTGTGAGTTATATAAGCACTTCAGTTTTCGCTCCTGATGCTAGAAATCTGCCAAATCACCGCTTACAAACTGAACCATCAGAGACAGGGAGAGGAGTAAGATTAAAAATGAACAAACTGGGACTTCCCTGGTGGCGCAGTGGTTAAGAATACGCCTGCTAATGCAGGGGACACAGGTTCGAGCCCCGGTTGGAGAAGATCCCACATACTGCGGAGCAGCTAAGCCCATGGGCAACTACTGAGCCTGCGCTTTAGAGCCCGCAAGCTGCAACTACTGAGCCCGCGTGCCACAACTACCGAAGCCCGTGCTCCACAACAAGAGAAGCCATCGCAATGAGAAGCCTGCGCACCACAACGAAGAGTAGCCCCTGCTCACCACAACTAGAGAAAGCCTGCGTGCAGCAATGAAGACCCAACGCAGCCAAAAAACCCTAAATAAATTTATATTTAAAAAAAGGATCGCTCACAATCCCACCATCAAGAGTCAAAAATTTTTTTAAAAACCCACAAAAACCATGTATCTGACAAAAGACTGGAATCTGGGAGATATATATGTCTTTTTTCAGGTATAATTATATATAATATATAGTTTATGTATTTTATATAATTACATATATATATCTTGGATTCCAGTCTTTTGTCAGATATAAATTATATAATTTATATAAACATATATATCTGAAACTCTTACAACTCAGTAATAAAAATTTTAAAAACAGAAATAGAAAGGCAAAATATTTGAGTAAGACACTTAACAAAGGAAGGTACACAAATGGCTAAGCATATAGAAAGGTGCCCGCTGTAATTGTCAGTTAACATTAAAACCAATCACAAAATGACATTTTCTTTCCTTTTTTCTTTTTTCTTTTTGGACGCGCTGCTTGTGTTGCTTTTTTTTGGCTTGTGGGATCTTAGTTCCCCAAGCAGGGATCGAACCTGTGCCCCATGCAGTGGAAGCATGGAGTCTTAACCACTGGACCACCAAGGAATTCCCTTTTTCTTCCTTTTTCCTTTTTGTTTTTTTGTTTTTTTTTTACAGAATGACATTTTACCAGAGACCCACTAGAGTATTTAAAATTTTAAAAACTGACAACAGCCTAGTGCCGGTGAAGATGTGGTGCAACTGGAACTTGTATATTGTTAGAGGGAGTGTTAACTAATGCAACCACTTCTGAAAAAAGTTCTGGAAGTTTCATATAAAAGTAACATACTAAACTAAACTGCATCTGACCTAGCGTTCTACTCGCAGGATTTGAAAGCACATGTCCTCAAAAAGATGTGTCTAATCACCAAGGGGTGAAAGTGGTGGGGGGGTGGGTGGTGGGATGAACTGGGAGATTGGGATTGACATGTATACACTAATATGTATGAAATGGATAACTAATAAGAACCTGCTGTATAAAAAAATAAATAAAATTTAAAAAAAAGATGTGTCCAAGAATGTTGACAGCAGCTTTATTCACAGGAGTCTGGAAGTAGAAACAGTTCAGGGGTCCATCAATGGGTGAACGGATAAACAGCCATGGAATATTCTACAACTCAGCAATAAAAATGAATGAACCTCTGATACACAAAACAGCATGGATCAATCTCAAAAGCATCAAGTTGAATGAAAGACGTCTTGGGCAATGTACGTGCTATACTATTCCATTTGTAAGTTCTTGAACAGGTTAACTGTCATATGTTGAAAAATACCGGAACAGTGTTTGCCTCTAGGGGAATGGTGGTGAGCACTGACTGGGAAGGGGCAGGCGTGAATTTTCTGGGGTGATGATAATGCACCCTGTCTTGATAGGGGTTTGCTATAAAAAAGCATATTAAGCCATATGTCTTTGTGAAACATTAAATAGTACACTAAGATGTATGTCTTTCACCATATGTATGTTTTACTGAAAAAGAAAAGAGAATCCTTAAAAACTATTGAACTCTAGGTCTTCCCTGGTGGCACGGTGGTTAAGAATCCGCCTGCCAATGCAGGGGACACGGGTTCGAGCCCTGGTCCTGGAAGATCCCACATGCCGCAGAGCAACTAAGACTGTGCACCACAACTACTGAGCCTGCTCTCTAGAGCCCATGAGCCACAACTACTGAAGCCTGCGTGCCTAGAGCCTGTGCTCCGCAACAAACAGTAGCCCCCGCTTACGCAACTAGAGAAAGCCCGCGTGCAGCAACGAAGACCCAACGCAGCCAAAAATAAATAAATTAAAAAATAAAAACATATAAATATTAAAAAAGTTTTTAAAAAAACAAACTATTGAACTCTAGCCAGTGATATGCTTGCACTTGTGTATTTGGGGCTAAAATGCACTGAAACCTGAAACTTACTTTAAGAAATACAAAACAAAAAACAAGAGATTGATGGGTAGATAGAGGGATGGGTAGATGAATAGATATGATAGAACAATATAGAAAAATGTTAATTTTAAAATCTAGGTGGTGGATACATGGTGTTTACAATCCCTTCAACTTTATTATATGTTTTTAAATTTTCTAAATATATGTTTCATATTTTATATTTAAATTTTGGGGGCAGAATGAATAAACCTCTCTACTTTAGCAGCTCTAGTGAAAAATGTATGATGGGAAGAAAGGCTGAAACAAACGAGTGAAACAAAGTTGTAATGTAAATTGATCCAGCCACTGTGGAGAACATTATGGATGTTCCTTAAAAAACTAAAAACAGAACTACCATATGACCCAGAAATCCCACCCCTGGGCATATACCCAGAGAAAACCATAATTTGAAAAGAGACATGTACCCCAACGTTCATTGCAACACTATTTACAATAGCCAGGACATGGAAGCAACCTAAATGTCCATCAGCAGAGAAATGGATAAGGAAGATGTGGTACATATATACAATGGAATATTACTCAGCCATAAAAAGGAACGAAATTGTGCCATTTGCAGAGACGTGGATGGACCTAGGGATTGTCATACAGAGTGAAGTAAGTCAGAAAGACAAAAACAAATATCGTATATTAACACATATATGTGGAATTTAGAAAAATGGTATAGATGAACTTATTTGCAAAGCAAAAATAGAGACACAGACATAGAGAACAAACGTATGGATACCAAGGGGGGAAGTGGGGGGGTGGGATGGACTGGGAGATTGGGATTGACATATACACACTACTATATATAAAATAGATAACTAATGAGAACCTGCTGTATAGCACAGGGAACTCTACTCAGAGTTCTGAGGTGGTGACCTAAATGGGAAGGAAATCCAAAACAGAAGGGATATATGTATACATATAGCTGATTCATTTTGCTGTACAGCAGAAACTAACACAACATTGTAAAGCAACTATATGCCAATAAATAAATAATAAATAAAATACACTCAATGAAAAAAATTAAATTAAAAAAAAGTTTGGGATTCTCCGTGCATTTTAAGTTTTCACTTTCTTCTCTGCCTAAGTATTCAAATAAAGGACAGATATTTGTTTCATACTCTTGTGTTCATATGTAGGACTTTCATTTAAGAGTTCAAAGCATTGAACAATATGTAAATATTGCTCCCACAAAAAATGAAAGTTTCTACAAGAATTTAATATCTCTTAATGCAATTAAAATATAAAAGTTAATTCACCCCAATGTTCATAGCAGCACTATTTACAATAGCCAAGACATGGAAGCAACCTAAATGTCCATCGACAGATGAATGGATAAAGAAGACGTGGTACTTATATACAATGGAATATTACTCAGCCATAAAAAAAATGAAATAATGCCACTTGCAACAACATGGATGGACCTAGAGATTATCATACTAAATGAAATAAGTCAGAGGGAGGCAGATATCATATGATGTCGCTTATATGTAGAATCTAAAAAAATGATGCAAATGAACTTATTTACAAAATAGAATCACAGATGTAGAAAACAAACTTATGGTTACTGGGGGGGAAGGTAGTGGAGGGATAAATTGGGAGATTGGGATTGACATATATACACTACTGTATATAAAATAGATAACTAGGACTTCCCTGGTGGCGCAGTGGTTGAGAGTCCGCCTGCCGATGCAGGGTCACACGGGTTCGTGCCCTGGTCCGGGAAGATCCCACGTGCCGCGGAATGGCTGGGCCCGTGAGCCACGGCCGCTGAGCCTGCACGTCCGGAGCCTGTGCTCCGCAACGGGAGAGGCCACAACAGTGAGAGACCCGCGTACCGCAAAAAAAATAAATAAATAAAATAAAGGTAACTAATAAGAACCTACTGTGGAGCACAGGGAATGTGCTACTCAATACTCTGTAATGACCTATATGAGAAAAGAATCTAAAAAAGAGTGGATATATGTATATGTATAACTGATTCACTTTGCTGTACAGAAATTAACACAACATTGTAAATCAACGATACTCCAATAAAAATAAAAAAGAAAGAAAGAAAGGGTTCTAAGAGATAAATGAAGGGTCCTGAGTAGAATCTGAGTAGAATATGTCTGCTACATAACAGGTATTCAAGTTACATTTGGTGAAAGAATGGATAAACATTATATATATATGTTAAAATAAAATAAATATACTCACTGTCTAACCACAGGAATTCTGGAAGGAAAAATCATGTCTTCTTGTTCTCTTAGGGATTTAAAAGACTAGCGCTTCTAGGTGTTCAAGTCAAAAGTCGTGTTTTGTGTGGACTTTCAGATGCAGTGCAACAATAAATGCAGAATGTGGCTACAGCAGTCTTTCTGTTTCCCCTCCCTCCTCCTGCCCCACTTCCTCCGGACTGGCTTATTTCACTTAGCATAATGTCCTCAAGCATGTGTCAGAATTCCCTTCCTTTTATGGCTGAATAATATTCTGTTGTACGTAGATACCACATTTTGCTTATCCATTCATCCACCGATGGACGCTGGCTTGATTCCACATTTGGGCTATTGTGAATAATGCTATTATGAACATAAATATCTATTTTAGTCCCTGCTTTCATTTTTTTTCAGTGAAATTGGGTGGAATTCCCCCCAGAAGTGGAATTGCTGGATCTTCCTTACATTTTTGTCTACATTAGAAATGGCAGTTTGGGGAGCCACAAAAATTGTTTGGAGGAGGTAAGAAAATTTAATCTGAAAT
This sequence comes from Phocoena sinus, assembly GCF_008692025.1. Taxonomy (NCBI): domain Eukaryota; kingdom Metazoa; phylum Chordata; class Mammalia; order Artiodactyla; family Phocoenidae; genus Phocoena; species Phocoena sinus. The sequence continues at coordinate 15,540,809 of NC_045776.1, forward strand.
TAAATTCAGATTCAGAAATCTTGACATTTGTTTTGCCTCTTCAAAAATCTTTTATTATGGAAAACTATCAAACCTAACCAAAAGTAGAAATATAAGTATAACAAATCCACTTGGACCCAAGTTTAGCCTCTTTACCCTACTCTAAAGTGTTGCTATTCTTGGAAAACTCTATATTGTCACAATTTCATCTATAAACTGAAGACATCATTCTTAGATGGGGTCTAAGTCCTTGAGCTATAGAAGGATAACACAAGTGTGCACAGTGATGCTTGCTTGTTTTCTTAAGTCATTTTAGAAAGCTTAAAAGATTTCCAAGTTGTGTTTCTTTAAAGCTCATTCCTTTAACTTACAACACATACACCCTGCAGTAAGTGTGGGTCAGCTCCTGACATTTGAATAAAGATAACTTCTGGGGAGCATCTTGAAAACCCTATTGAAAGCATCTGGTGGTTAAAAGGGGCTAATTAGATTGGTCAGGACATATAAGATCAGCATTTTTAGGGCTTAAGGGGTCAAAGGAGAAAGTACAACAAAAATTGACAAACAAGTGTCCATAAAGTTGCAGTCAACTGTAAAAGCTAATAGTCTGCAGTAAAGATGCAGGGGCCACTCTGGAAAAAGAATGGCATTCCCTAAGATGGTGCACCCCGGCAAGAGAGAAGCGGGATGGCGGGGGCTCTCAGCAGATGACAGAGGCACTGCGTAGAGCCCTGTCTTCTCATGTGATGAACACTCACATCAAAGGCCTTGGAGGCAACCCCGGTCAGAGCTGATGCTAACAAGACTGGAGTGGACTGAACTGACTTTTGAAAGTGATCAAATGATTTCTGTGGACTATTTGGGAAGGAGAGCAAAGCACTTTGACATTTCCAAACATCTGGGAAATAGTATTTTAGAAAAACTCCAGAGGACTGATTAAAAGAATGTGAAAGAAAATGTATACTCATGCTAATTAATAGCTGTGTGAAATGAGACAACTTACTTAATCTGTTTCCTCATCTGTGAAATAGAGTTCCTTGCAGTTATTCGTTACATCAACCACCTCTATGCGCCACATATGTTCTAGATGCTAGGGATCTAAAAACAAGGTCCCCGTTCTCATGCAGCTTAGATTCTAATGAGGGGAGACAGGTAACGAACAAATAAACAAATAATAAGTAAAATAGTTTTGGAGAGGTGCTATGAGACAAATAAAATGACAAGAACGATCATGTAAACATTTGGGTGAGGGTATCGCAGGCAGTGAGAATAGTCAGTGCAAAAGTCCTGAGGCAGCAAGGGGCTTGGGTGATTTCAAGAAGAGAAAAAAGGCCAATGTGGCTATAGCTCAGTGAGCAAGTTGGAGCAGACAGGAGAGTGGTCAGAAGTATTCAAGGAGGCCATGTGAAAAGTGGGGAAGAGCTAAGTCTTACAGAGCTAAAAGGGCTTATGGATTACCGGTGGTACAGGGGAAAAAAGCATTATAATAATATTGACCTTACAGGGTGCTGTGAAGATAAAATGAGAATTGGCTCCCTGGTAACTGTCCTTTCAAAAGAGGAGGAGAGAAGAATCCTGGAGATGGCCAAACTCTGGGTGGGAGATGGGTCAATGCTGCTGCAAAATGGGCATTCTCAGATTTGCCGTTCTTAGCACTCTAAGAGGATTGATGGCCTTCAAGACCATCATCCCCTGGAGATAAAAGTCTCTGGTACTTCCCCTAGTCACTCCGAATTCAATTAGTTTAATTAGAAAACAAGTAAAGAGGAATTATCTTAATATAGCTTTGCTTCTAACAACTCAAAAAAGGCCATTTCTTTGGCAGAAATCCAAGTTTCCCCTTATTTACATATTCTGAGATAATGATGTAAATGTCCCATTTTTTGGCAAAAGGTGGACATCTCTTGCCCAAGAGATCATATTTTAGTTTTAATAGTAATGATACTTTCTGATTTCTTCACTCCTTAATGGAGTAGGAATATTGATACACTAGTAAATATTTTGAAAACGTTCATGGGGGTTGGGGAGGAGGGAGAATGTCCTGATTTTTAGCGCTTGCTAATTTCAGTGGTAAAAATACTCCCACTATGGCTGATTTCAAGCTACTAATGTGAACTCAGAGCTGGGAAGAGATGCTAACTGTTGGCTCTCACAAGCCAGGACGAGCTGATTCCGGCACACCAGTGGGTAGAAATATCAGTTGTTTGCCCAAACGCCCTGCAAATCTATTGCCAAGGGAAGTTTTCTCCTCCACAGAGGCTACTTGAATCTGCATCAGCTGTAAAAGCAAGCTCAGGACCAAGGTAACCGTGTTGATAAATGACTGGGGAGTAGTGTGAGGAGTAACTTCATTGTATGTGTGCAACAAGCATATTGCTCAGGGTTCAAGCACAGACTTGGTCTGCGTGCAAGCATGGGGCATCCAGGGGAGGCTCCTGAGGGCTGAGCAGCAGTGGGAAAGCCGCAGCAGCCTGGCGGAGTCTGGAGACTGGCCTCTAGCCCAAGCCCTGCTGCAGATGCCCTGTCTCATCTGGGGCAGATCGCTTAACTTTTCTGGGTCCACATTTCCACGTCAACAAAGGAAAAGTGGAGGCTAGAAGTGAAAGAGCAGACACGATCCTCACCAAGCTTCCTCTTATAATTCTTAAGCCTACGGTCCTCTGAAATAACAGAAAACTAAATCAGAGGCGAATTTTAAGGATGTTGTTCCCAAAATATTGTAATTGGGCAACAAGGGGAGTGCCAGAGGAGGACAGACATCTTGCTAATTACTGGCTGGTCTGCAGAGAGCTGTGGTCCCTGTTCTTACACCAAAGGAAGCCTTGCAGACTCTAGGTCCATCCACCTCACTACAAATAACTCAATTTCGTTCCTTTTTATGGCTGAGTAATATTCCATTGTATATATGTGCCACATCTTCTTTATCCATTCCTCTGTTGATGGACACTTAGGTTGCCCTAGAGTCTGTCATACAGAGTGAAGTAAGTCAGAAAGAGAAAAAAAAATACCGTATGCTAACACATATATATGGAATCTAAGAAAAAAAATAAAAGGTCATGAAGAACTTAGGAGTAAGATGGGAATAAAGACACAGACCTACTAGAGAAGGGACTTGAGGATATGGGGAGGGGGAAGGGTAAGCTGGGACGAAGTGAGAGAGTGGCATGGACATATATACACTACCAAATGTAAAATAGATAGCTAGTGGGAAGCAGCCACATAGCACAGGGAGATCAGCTCGGTGGTTTGTGACCACCTAGAGGGGTGGGATAGGGAGGGTGGGAGGGAGGGAGACGCAAGAGGGAAGAGATATGGGAACATATGTATATGTATAACTGATTCACTTTGTTATAAAGCAGAAACTAACACACCATTGTAAAGCAATTATACTCCAATAAAGATGTTAAAAAAAAAAAAAAAGGAAGGCTTGCAAACAGGGCATTACTGCCGGAAAACACAACCACTCCCAACTACCCTACATTTCATTTTTGTTTTTAGATGAAATGTCTGTTTCCATATGCCCTTCCAATAGGGCTCTCAATTCAGCCAGAGATGCCTGTGAGGCCCATCTCTTCACTGATTTATGTATTTTAGCCACAATTATGTTATGGGATTTTTATTCACTGCAGATCAGCTTGTGTGATCTTTGTTCCCAGGTCGAACCCATGCCCCCTGCAGTGGAAGCCTGGAGTCCTAACCACTGGACTGCCAGGGAATTCCCAATACTTATTTCAATTTAGTCTGAAAATGGTAGAGAAGATTCAGGTGTTCATATTGACTAATAAACTGGTATATAGGAAGGGTGTTGATCATTTGTGCCAATTTTATGGAAGTGACAAGGGATATAAGTTGTCTACTTATAAATATGGAGTTTCTGATAAGCATCTCCAAGGACATTTTCTTGATATACCTTCCGTCCTGCTTCTAGTAGGGAAATGTTTCATCAATTGGGAAGATCTGATAGTGAAAGACGAACAAGCATAGTATATTTTATCTCTGGACTCAATATGTCAATATTAAAGAGAGTTTAGCTATTGATTTTTTTTTTTTCAAAGACTGTCAGCAGCTTGTGTACTGTGCTCATGACATACGATAATAAACAGTAAAGGGACTTCCCTGGTGGCACAGTGGTTAAGACTCCACGCTCCCGATGCAGGTGGCCCGGGTTCCATCCCTGGTCAGGGAACTAGATCCCACATGTATGCCACTAAGAGTTTGCATGCCACAACTGAGGAGCCCGTGTGCCACAACTAAGGAGGCCTTGAGCCGCAAATAAGGAGCCCTTGAGCTGCAACCAAGGAGCCCTCGAGCCGCAACTAAGACCCAGTGCAACCAAATTAATTAATTAATTTTAAAAAATAGTAGAGTATAGAGGAGAATACATTGAATCAATGCTTAAACATATATTGTTCACAAAACCCTAAGAGTGAATTGGAACTCTGGGAACAGAGAGAGAATTCCTTAAACTTTATAAGGCAGCCTTGGGAAGTTGAATGGTATACTTATTTTTTAAGCATATCTGGCATCATTATAATTGACCAGATAAATTATTAACTGCCCATCACACCTTTTTCACTCCCACCTCCCTCAAACTCTGAACCACATTATTCCTGTGCCCTTTGACTCCAATTTTTTTACTCTATCTGCTAGTTCTCATATAGCCACAGGAGAATCAACTGTGAATATGTATATACACCCACCATATTGGGAGGTGGTATACGCAGTGATTAGATGGATATTCCTGGAAAAACACCAGGGTTCAAGTCCCGGCTCCACCTGAAACCAGCTGTACAACCTTAGGTGAGTGACTTATCCTCTCTGAGTCTCAGACGCCTTATCTGTAAAGTGGAGATAATAATCGCGTCTACCTCACAGGGTTATTGTGAGAACAATTAGGTAATCTACATAAAGGACTTGGAAGAGTGCCCACTGGCATATTGTTAGTATTCAATAAATAATAACTGTCATTATATAGACATATATTTTGCTTAACTCTTGACAGCTGAATTTGTTGAACTTCAGTGTGTGTGTGTGTTTAATGATTGCATGAGTTGAGTTTTGCTTCGGTTACAGCTAAAGTTAAGTTGCTTTGGCCGAATGAACGTGTATCAGCTTGTGGGAGGAGATGGTCCTCCAGTGTGGTATGAGACAGATGGAGTTATTCCAGGATTAAAATACATCTACTAAGAGGATAGTCTCCGTGCAGACATCGAGTTGGTTTTATACACTTTATGGAGTGATAACCCATAAGTCCTCCAACAGACACTTTTCTCGCCCAAACCTAAAACATTGCTTCAAGGTGAAATTACTAGACTCAAATGCCATGAGCTCACTTGTGAGTATGCCCCCTGCCCACCCAGGGTACAGAAAATTCACTCCATATATGCCCATTTTCTCAAGAGTGCTGTGGGTGAAGCAGTCCACCTAGAATGCTTCTAGAAAAGGGACCTCCTGTATACATCCAAGATAAAAGAGCCACCTTGATGGCTGGTTATGTTTAGACTTTGTTTTCTTCCTGCTAGCCGGTACCTAGCCCCTTTCTCCTCAAAATCTCCCCAGTCCAGTTGTCATTCTAGATTGTCTACCCCACATCAAACTGAGCCTCCCCTTCTTAAACATCCCTGCAAGCCTCAACCACTCTCATTTTCCTTACTTCTGGAAATGTTTCTCCAAACCATGCCAAGTTGAAAGGGGCTCTAGCTGCCTAAAGTTCAGCCTGTGTGTTGGCAGCTGTGAGGAGGGAGTTTTCTTTGATCCACCTAATGAATTAATGAATTAAACAGAGGTGGAGTTCAGAAGCCAGGCTCCTTACTTTTGCCGAAGCTGGGTTGGGTATGAGCTGGCGTAACTGCTGGAAAAATGCAGCTTTGGGCTAGAAGAATTAAGGACATGGCCGAACCCATTCATCTTCCCTAATCGAGTTCTTGGGAAATACACATGTAGATTAGCCCCTAACAATGACCCCCGGCTGATTGCTTGGAGTACCCTCCGCTGTGCTCACAATAGTATTGACTAGCTCTTTATGTCACGTACAAAAGAAGTCCCAACCTCCCCACGTCCTGCTTTGCCCTGTTTCCCCCGTGGTCCCTCGCCAGTGGCTGTTGAAGTCTTTGCTGCTTTCCTGAGACTCTGAAATAAACAGTAAATAAAAGCTAACCTCACCTGGACCTATTAGGGAGAGCTGGGCAGTTCCAGAGGGAATTAACTTTGGAAAACAAGGCCATAAGCCCCTTAGCGTGTGGGCAGGAGCTTAAGAAAATGCTGCCAATCTTTGTTTAGCAGTGATTATAGAGATCAATTTAATATTGGGGGAGTTTACATAAAAAGCATACTCAGAGGGGAAACAACAAATACCAATTAATTATCCCTATGGCTGCCCTCTGGTCACCAAGGCGGCAGCATCTCAACCACCTGGCCTTTGTAACTGGTTCGTGGGACCTTGTGGGGTGCCTCCAGATCGTTTGCGGGGAGAGTGTCTTTGACAGCCTAGAAAATGCGAAAAGAGGCCAAGTGGCAGGCTTCCCCTGCACTGGGGCGGGAACCTCCAGAGGGTTTGTCCTGTCGTCCTGGACACCAGCGCCCGAAGGCCACTGTCTACAAGCTCTGACTGCGTTTCTTTGGGAAACTAAGCTGCCTCTTCCTCAGCCTCTTACGTGCAGGATCCAGTCTCCAGGAAGGATTAAAGACGGACTGCAGACTAAGATGTGTTTTGATTCTGTTCAAAAATATCACACCCTGCCGTAAGAATTACAAATGAGGGGCAGCCAGAGAGCACTGGACAAGGAGTTGGCCACTCTGAGTTCCAGTCCTGTCCCTTCCACTTAAGAGCTGTATCACTTCGAGCCTCAGTTTTCTCTTCTGTAAAATGGGGACAAATATATTTGTCCTGCTCACCTCACAGGGTTGTGAGGCTAGGATGGCATGAAGAATGTGCTGAATACCATAAAGTGATACACAAAAACTGTAGTGTGTATTGATTTTCATTAATTTAGCTTTTACTTGAAAAATAATTTCTCACTTAAATCAGTTAGCTTAATTCTACCTACTGTAAACTCACATTTGCTGTTTTAATACACCTTTTTACAGTTTTATTAAAAATAGAGAAATTGGTGTACTGAACCCCTCCCATGCGCCCATCACGGAGAAATAACCATTTCCATTTACAGATCCTTAACATAGTTACATGTCCTTTTAAATGTCCTTCTAACATTAATTTAAAGGTGGAGGACCCTAAGATACAGGTTTTTCTTTGGTTTCCTTTGTCTTGTCTCTCAGGCTGGACGTTAAACTCCTTAAGGTTTGTGGCCCCAGCCTCTCTTTTCTTTTGTGATGTTGACAAGGCCCACATCAGTGCCCGACCCTCAGAAGGGACTCATGAACTGCTTGTCTCAATGCAAAATGAAGTCAACCAACGTTGTAGAGGCAGGGGTGGGGGGAAGGGGAGACGCCCCCGCGTGGAGATCAGAGGGCCTCTGCAAAGGAGATTTTAAAAATCTCTGTTTTGTATCTCCGTGAGATGATGGATGTTAACTAAACTCACTGTGGTCATCATTTACGTGTGTATGTGTCAAATCATCACGCGGCACGCCTTAAACTTATACAGTGCAGTATCTCAATAAAACCAGGAAACAAAAAGAATCTCTGAGTCCTGCAGATTTTATTAGGAAAGCATTTTGGTTCACATTTCCCGCCAACATTTCAGTGAGGGCAGGGGCTGCCTCGGGTCTGGCATCAGCTTTGAGAAGAGCCGGCGTTTACAGTGCTGTTCACAGCACTGGGGGGATGTGAAGAAACAAAACAAAACCATCCGCCCGCACAAATCATCTTCCCACTTGGCCTGTGAGTCACTCTGGGCCTCGGAAGCCTCGCGGGGTCCCCTTTGCCAGCGGATTGTGCCTATAGCCCCCAGAGAAGCGCGAGGCCTTGCACCCTGACGAAGGTCCTTCCCCCCTCAGCCTGAGGTTGGGTCATCTCCTTGGCCTGGAAGATGGTTTGGAGGGAGGGTTCCCTCAGGACAAATAGTCTGCGAGGGTGACAACCCCTAGCGGGTCTACCACCGGCTTGAGCCCGGCAGCGTCTCCGATTCGGCGCCTTCCAGCCTCCTGCTGGGCCGTGGGACCCTTGAAGTCGCCAGGCCTGCGAGCACAGATGGTCCCACCGTCTCCGGGGGCGGGCGCCGGGGTCAGGGGGCCTGCGAGCGCGCAAGTCCGAGGGGGCAGGGAGGAGTAGTTAAGTCATATATAGACAAACAAAATAAACCCGAAGTCCGAGGCTTCGGACTACGGAGCCGAAAGAGGATTGCCGGTGGGGCTAAAAAGAGGAAGAAAGAGGAGAAAATTCAAACTGGGAAGAAGCGTGGACTGACTTCCAAAGCCAGAAATCCGGGGAGCCTGCTCTCGGTCTTTCCAAGGGTCGCCCCTGGCGCTCAGCCGGGCGCAGGAAGCGCGCCTCGGGGCAGAAGGCGAGCCTGGGCCGAAGGAGAGGAGCCGAAGGAGGGAGGCAAGCCCGAGGGGTAGGTGGGACCGAGGGCGTCGGCCCCACTGAGGCAGGACTGCGGGGAGCGGGCCCTCGGACCCGGGTCCCCGGGCCCGTCAAACATGCCCCAGCGGTCTCAGCAGTGTTCGGAGCTGATCGAGAGGTGGGAGGTGGAAGGTTCGGAGTGCCGGCCCAGCCCGGGGTGGGTGGGCGAGGACCCTGAGGCTGGGCGAGGGAAGGACCCGCCCCGCTGCGGGGGGAGGGACCAGGGAAGAGGCTGGGTACCGGGCGAGAGGGGAGGAGCCGGGGCGACCCGGCTTGGAGCCTTCAGCTCCCGGAGACCCAGCCACCGGGAGTTGAAACTCCGACTCCCGCCGGGACCTAGGCGGCCGCGGGCCGAGAGCTCGCCCTCCTCTACCGCGCGCGGCCGGGCCCGCATCGCCCGCGGAGCTTGACCTTGAGTCAGGACCCCTCGGGTTGGACGACCGCACCCGGGAGGGGCCGACTTCCAGCCTCTTGCTCTCGGTCTTCCAAGCAGGCGGCGCTGCGGAGAGCGCGGGCCGCGCCCTCCGGCGTCCCGGCGCTCCCCATGCACCTGCCCGGCTGCGCCCCAGCCATGGCCGACGGCAGCTTCTCGCTCGCCGGCCACCTGCTCCGCACCCCGGGCGGAAGTACCTCGCGGCTGCATAGCATCGAAGCCATCCTGGGATTTACCAAGGACGACGGGATCCTCGGTTCCTTCTCGGAGGAGCGGGTCGCCCGGGGTGCGAAAGAGCGGGATAGGAGGCCGGGCGCGCGGACCTCCTGCCCCAAGGCGCCTGCAGGAGGCGCCGAGCCCTCCACGCCGCCCGCCCCGGCACCGGCTCCCGAGTACGAAGGTGAGTACGCACCCTGGCTGCTCCGAGACCCTTAGGGCTTCCAAACTTAGGAGCTCTGCAAGAGGAGAGAGCCCTGCCTTAACTTTTATTAAGGCATCTGGGCGCAGGGGTGGGGGCTATATGCGTAGCAGGAGCTTCCAACTTGCGTTCAGGGAAAGTTAAGGGGACCCTCGCAGCCCTGACCCCCGACCTCCCTGGGCCATCACGGAGCCCGCATGGGTGGGCGGGGTGGCCTTCGGATACTCCGAGGAGTGTCCCTGACCGTGCGGGGTCTCGTCGTCCCAGCCCCTCGCCCCTACTGCCCCAAGGAGACAGGGGAGGCGCGGCCGAGCCCTGGGCTGCCTGTCGGACCCCCAGCCCCCAGCGACTCGAAGCTGTCAGAGGAGGAGCAGCCCAAGAAGAAGCATCGACGGAACCGCACGACCTTCACCACATACCAGCTGCACGAGCTGGAGCGCGCGTTCGAGAAGTCCCACTACCCCGACGTGTACAGTCGCGAGGAGCTGGCCGGCAAGGTCAACTTACCCGAGGTCCGGGTCCAGGTAAAGCGCCCATATGGGCCCACGGGAGGGCCGGAAGCTCAAGCTGCAGCCAAAGCTCCCTTGAATCCCCGGGCGTCCACGCATTTATTATGGCACTTTTCCCACGGGCCTTGCTGCGCTTGGTTCGCCCAGAGCCCCACAGGAGCGTCACAGATTTTCCATGCGCCCCATGCCCCGTCCCTTGGACAGTCTGTTCCAATTTGTAGTAGCATCTCCCCTTTGGGGGTCTCCCTCGTTCTAAGCTAAAAGAGAGGAACTGGGAATGGCTGGCAAGCTGAAGAGGCGACAGCGTCCAGGACCGGGGCGGGGGGGGGGGGGTGGGAAGCACTGAGTGGAGAGGGAATGTAGACAGCGGCTCGAGGGTAACCGGATTGCGGCCCCAAATGCCACCATAGTCAGTTACGGCGCTCACCTTTTTGAAAACGAAAACCCTATCTTCTTAACGAGAGCCTGGCGCCTCGCAGTTGAAACTTTCGGTGGATTTGTTTAAGAAACTGACTTTTGCTTCTCGGGTGCACATCCAGCCAAACTTCCCACTGCTGCAGAGGCCTTTTCTTTTTTATTTAAAGGGGTTTTCGCTTTAATTAAAGCTGAATTATCTTTAATCCCTGATCATTAAAATATTTGAAAGCCTTAAATATTTGCTAGTCATCTGTGAAAAATCCGGGAGAATTTCCAAATTGGGAGAGTTTACAGAGGCCTGAAAGGGAGACATTCGGAACAAATTTCACCGCATCTGAAAGGCAGTGGAACTAAGATGGGATTTTGTGTGTGTCTAATGAATTAGATTTCCAGGAAGTGAGGATACTCAGATGTTTGGGGCTTTTAGCCTTGTCTTAAAAGTAAAAGCGGACAAGCTCCTGCCTTTTGTCTTTTCTGTTTAGTTTAAGGGGTTAAAGTAATGAGTAAATGTCATGGTTTTAAAAAATAGTTCCCTAATGTGACTCAGGATTAACTGGCAAGGACAGTTCAATTTCTCCTAATTTGGGGCAGTAGAGCTGCAAAGATTTCATTGAAGGGGTGGACATTTTAGCACCTGCTTTTCAGGGAGGAAGGATGGGGTAGGATAGAGGGAAAGAAAACAAGTGAAAGAGGAAGAAAGAGGAAAGGGCAAAGCCCTCCAGTGCCCCTCCAGAATACAGGGGCTCCCTTCATGCCTCTGTCCCACGTTCCTTCCTCTTTACTTGTTCCTTCCCTCTCTACTTGTTTGGGGATGTTTGCTTCTTGTTTAAGATGTGAGCTTCTTGAGAACAGTGTCTGACTTCTCTGTGATCACAGGTCCAGCACAGTGGCCCAGCATATGGTGGGTTCTTAACACATGGGTATGATGTAATCAGGTTGCAGGGGAGGGGGCGGGTAGGCAGAGTCTCCCACTGTGTTGAGGACAGCAGTAGAGCAGAAGAGCAGACTATCCCAGGTTTTAGCCCTCTGACTCTGGATACTGGATCTGAAGCCTTAGCTGATACTTTGGGGGATGGAGTGGGATGTTGGTGTGGGGGAGGGAGAGGCAGTGGGATGGAAGCCCTCACCTGCGCCAGTGTTTCTCTATATAGCTAATGTTTCTGGGAAAATCAGGGCCTCAGATATGCTGATGAATCTTTTATTGAAAGGGACCCGGGGTACCTGCATTTTTGTTCTTTCTCTCTCCCCCTACCTGCCCCCCCAAATCCCAGCCTTGCAGACAGTTGCCCTGCTCTGCTCAGGTGCTGGATGGTTTTTTCTCAGTTTTCCTATGAGGTCCCCTCTCCCTATAATTAACTCAGAACTGCTGTCTCCCTTCTGAGGTGGTAATTATTCCCACACTTTCCTTCATAAATTTAACACTGAAGCCCCCCCCGCCCAGTTTGGCCAAAGTTCTTTCTAGATTCCCCACTAAACTAGACCAGTTCTCTCTGTTCTGTTCCTGAGGGTGGTAACTTGGTAATGAAACCTTAATTACACCCTTTCTTGTGCTTTTATCAAATCAGTAATGGAAGTTGCAGCCTTAAGAGACCAGACTTCACTCTTGGTGTGGACTTTCTCTATGTAAAGAAAAAAAGAAAAACTTGAACTCATTGAATTTATCTTAGGCTAACGTCAAAACTAACTCCACGGAGTAAAAGTAGATTATTAAACTTGAACTATTGTAATCATTGAAAGCCATTTTTAGGAAATATCAGAAATATTAGTCAGATATCGATTAAATAAAAATGAAGATCTCACGAACAGTAATATGCATATTAAATATGCCTGGGATAAAATCAACCCACTTTGTTCTATCAGTAATTTGTGGAAATAGCTCTATTTTAACAGCCAATGTTTTCAGTTACAGTACTTAGAGTATTTGTTTATACATATGTTTATAACAGGCAAAATGTGGGTAAAACACAGAAAGTCTGCGACAAAAGCGCAGCCACTGTACCACACAGGGAGGAAGCCGGGTCTAAAGTGAAGGGTCGGGAGGGACCGCCAACCAGCAGGTCACAGAAATTTGGTGAGATCTGGTTTTCCAAGTCCCACTGTCCGATTCCAGGGTTAACTTCATTTTTTTTCTGCCTGCTCGGTGCCAGGAGTTGGAAACAGATACAACCACAGCTAAGGGTGAGGTAAACAGGAACAAGGGTGGGAACACCACGGAGGACAGGGATGGGACAAAGAGACTCGGCGCGAAAGAGGAGGAGGGAGGAGACTGGAGCAAACGGGACAGACAAGAAGGATAAGGCGGGTGGGGAGCGGGGGTGGCGGCGGGGAAGAAAGGAGCAGGTGAAACAGTCGAGCCCCGTCCTTCTCGGGGGTGGGGAGTCCTGCCCCCGCCGCAGCCCGACGGCGCTGTGCTGCCTTCCGCAGGTGTGGTTCCAGAACCGACGGGCCAAGTGGCGGCGGCAGGAGAAGCTGGAGGTGTCGTCCATGAAGCTGCAGGACTCGCCCCTGCTCTCCTTCAGCCGCTCCCCGCCCGCCGCGGCCCTGGCGCCCCTCGGGGCGGGCCCGGGCGGCGGAGGCGGCGGGCCTGCGGGGGGCGCCCTGCCGCTCGAGTCGTGGCTCGGGCCGCCGCTGCCGGGCGGGGGCGCCACGGCGCTGCAGAGCCTGCCAGGCTTCGGGCCGCCGGCGCAGAGCCTGCCCGCCAGCTACACGCCGCCGCCGCCGCCCTTCTTGAACTCCCCGCCCCTCGGGCCCGGCCTGCAGCCCCTCGGGCCGCCGCCGCCGCCGCCGCCCGCCTACCCGTGCGGGCCCGGCTTCGGGGACAAGTTCCCGCTGGACGAGGCGGACCCGCGCAACAGCAGCATCGCGGCGCTGCGCCTGAAGGCCAAGGAGCACATCCAGGCCATCGGGAAGCCGTGGCAGGCCCTCTAAGGGCACCAGGGACCAATTCAGGCCAGACGCCCGTCCTAGGAGCCGACCCCGAGCCGCAGGCGCTCACGCCTTCTCCCTGGGTCCCCCGGACTCGGCCACTCTTGCCCTGCGCCGCCTGAAGACCTGGGTCTAGGATGTGCATCTGCGCCCGACTCACCGCGGAGGGCTGACCCCCCAGGCCAGCCGAGACCTTCTGGCCACACCCACACTCCCACGGACCCCGGGCCTTGCTGCTGGAGGGGGACAGGCGGCCACGCTGCTGCCACCCCGGCGGGCGCCGGAGCCTCCAAGTTCAAGGCACCCAAAGCGCCTGACCTCGGCCGCTCCCGGGCGGCGTGGCAACCCCAGAAAAGGCCGACTGGGAGGAAGGGGAGGCGGAGAAAGTGTTTGAGGGACTGTCTGTACAAGTAGTTTCGAAGAATTGAGGAGGAGAATTAAAGATTTACCTGTTTTGGTTTGACTCTGGTTAAGCGCGCTCAGGACTGCGGTGGCGGGGAGGAAGATGTGTGTATGAAGGCGGCTTCTGGAGGGGCTGCATGTGGAGGGTGCGGGAAAGCAGAGGGCTGCGCAGGAGCTGGGGCTCCCTCCTGCGCATCCTCCTCGGGGAGCTGTGCTACAGCGGAGAATCGCCAGCGTCCCAGACACAGCGACGCCCTAGACCAGAGCGCCCCTCTACCGGCACGGCGGGCGCCTGCGAGTGTGTGGGGTTCCGGGTGTCTGGAGCCTAAGGCTCAGCTGCCTGCGCGTTCCCAGACCCTCGATACCCCAATAGCCGAGCTGCAGCTGCTACTTTGAAGGCCAGACCCTAGGAAGCTTCTACACCATCTTCCCAGGGTAAGAGTTGAACTCCTCGAAGCTCCTGGCGGCCCCGCCTCCCTCTTTCCAGCCCGCCGCGGCCCCAGGCCCCTCTCAGATCATTGTCCAGGTCACCGGCTCGGGGCCCGCCCCTGCTACCCAGGGTTGATGACATTAGTGCTCCGAAGACTGGGGCAGAGCGACTTTTCCTTTTCTAAGCCCCGCGCCGCCCTTTCGCCTCCCCAGCTCGCTCCGCACCCGGCAACCCAGTGCTTCCGCTTGACGCGCGTCGGGCTAGCAGTCGCGCTCGGGGAGCGTGTCCTGGGGCGCTCTGAGCCGCGACCCGGAGGGCACATTCTCGCGGGCGCGTTGTGGACAGTATTGTGGCTCTTTGGCGCCGTCTCTGGGGGGCGGGAAAGCAATCCAGAAGTCTCCGCGGGCTTCCGAAGCTCCTGGGATACTAGCGGCGTCCCCGGGGCGAAGGAGAGCCCGGAACTCCCAGCCTGAGAGGCCGCGGTATGAATCGTCCGGATTGCCGCCGCGCAGGTCCTTCCGGCCTCCTATCTTTGAGTGCTCCCGGGAAGGCGCGGCCAGAGCCTTAGCGTCAACCAGCTACTTACTGTCTATAGGTCGTTAGCACGTTAGTGAACCACCACAGCCCACTTTCCTCCTGTAAATGAGCCCCACCTCCCTGGGAAGTGGGAAAGATGGGTAGTTTACCACATTGTGTAAACTATACCAATGATCTGGTATGAAGCAATACACATTGTGATCCCGATTCTCTGATCCCGAGTACCCCTGTGCTGTTCTTGGGTTCCTGAAACCTACCTGGGAAAAGGAGGATTATCCCGGGGCTGGGAGTAGAGGGAGTGTCGTCACAGGATTCAGTCCCTGCCATGTGGGTCCTTAGAGCCTGTGGCATAACCAGAGCTGTGTACCCCTAGACCTTCACCTGGAGCCTAACACATAGTAGGCTGGTCAGGAAGAATTTATTGAATGGGTTATTTCCCCCAATAGGTAGGGAGTAATATATTGATACTTGCGCTTTTCTCTGACAAGGAGGTTCCATAGGGAAGTGAATGGAGTGGCCCAAGCAATATCAGATCTTGGCATGAAAAAAATAGGTAAACTCAGGATGGATGTGTAAGTAAATTTCTTTCACTTTGGCCTATCTTCTCTTTCATCCTTTAATGCCCTCGTTTTACTAGGAATGATTTATTCAGAGAACTTCCAACTTCAGTGGCCCTGAAGTTGGAAGTCCAGAGGCGGCCGCAGCCGCGGAGGGTCTTCCTTGCTCGGTGTCCTGGAGCCCCGCGCTGCGACCCCAGGCCGGTCCCGGCTGTTCACACTTGCTCCGCCCTCTTTCTCCTTAGTCCTGGGCACCTCTGACCTTGTGCATCTCACCATCAGCAACTTCTTCGATTACCTTAGATCATATCCACTTTTCATTCTGTCTCCTTCTCTCTGCCATTTTTCTTCCTATCTTTTTGCATCTGCAGTTTTCCACCATTTTCGTCTCCTCTTTTACTAGTTTAGTCTGAGAAGGGATATTCTAAACCATCTCTTTAGGCACCAACAGAGTGAACCATACCTGGACTTAGGGACAAGTCCTTGGAAAATGATCAAAATACTAATAGCTAATGATCATTGAAAGCTTACTATGTGCTTGCACTCTTCGAAGTGGTTTCATCTCAGTTAAGCCTCACAAGGACTCTACTAGGAAGATTCAACTAGCCCCATTTTATAAATGAGGAGACTGAGGCACAGAGAGGTTGCACCAATTAACTCTGCTTGTAAGCGTTGGAGCTGGAATAACTATAAGTCCCGTTCGTTCACGATCATATTGCATACTCGGGAAATAGTTGCTGAATAAGTGCTCCTTAATTCCAATTCCCAAGAACAGCTCATTAGGCCACATTGGGAATTGAGATGCTGAGGAATGGGTGCTCGTTGTGAGTGCCTTCCTGGGCTACCTGGGGGAGGCCTGGACAGAGCATCAGCCCCAGCGTCCCTCCTCGCCCTCTTCCTAAAGGCTGCTTAGTAGGGCAGCTCCACTGGGCCCGCGGTGAGTCAAGCTCCCAGCTCCAGGAGGAGGGGTGCAGGTGAGGCGGGCAGGCGGTACTGTACTTAACTCCGGTAGGAGGTGAGAATGGCTTGTGATAAAGAGCGTTAAAGCCCCAGACGATCCAGAAGCACCTGGGGCCGCTGCTCAAGCTCACGGCTACGGAAAGCAGTTTGCAGAGGTGCCGGTCAAGGTGCGGCACTGCCTTCCGAAACTAGGCTGTGCTGGCTCTGATTTGGGGCGGACACACGCCTTTCAGGGACTCTGGGGGAAAGGACTCCCCCAGTAAATCCTCATCACCTGGGAAATGGTTCTTGAGTCTTCCATGATGAGGCTGCGGGTTTGGTTCAGGCTACCACTGTCCACTGAAGGGAAACAGGAACCAGTTGGGAGTGGTCTTACGGGGTTCGGGGAGAAAAGACACTGTGTTTCTCTAAGCAGGCCTTGCTTCAGGCCGACGTGGATCCTGTCAGACTAGGAGGGAGGCCCTGGGGACCCTCTCGCAGGAAGACGACCCCTGTTCTGAACGGCAGCCGGCGGAGGGGTGGGGGGGTGGAAAGAAGGTGGGACGTCAAAACCGCTCCTCCGGGCTCCTGGGAGCTGGGGTAGGAGCCACCAAGGGGCCAGGCTGTGTGACCGCGGGGGCGGGGCGGAGAAGGGCGCCTCGGATTGGACGGCTCCGAGGGAAGGGCGGAGTCAGGCACGGCTAGCGGTGCAGCGGGCGCAGACGGTCTGGCGCTCCCCCTGGACCGAGGGCTGATGCAGAGATCCCGGGCCGGCGCGGAGCTGGGCGCCCCGCTAACCTAGCCGCCATCAGCTACCCCCGCCTCGTTGGCGGCATTTCAGTTTTGGCATTTCTCCCTTTATGGAGGAGTCTCTTCCTGCCGGTGAGAGTGACGTGACCGTCCTGCGCGCCGCGGCTCCGGACTTCTGGTGGTGATTTCTCTCTCCCTCGGGGACGCAGGGCACTGAGGGCTCCGCCTCTCCAGACCGCCGGTCTCCAGAGTCACGGAGTCCAGAGGCGGCCGCAGCAGCGGAGGGTCTTCCTCGCTCGGTGTCCTGGAGCCCCGCGCTGCGACCCCAGGCCGGTCCCGGCTGTTCATCCGACGTGGGTTTCCCTCTCTCGAAACCCAGTTCTGCCTCCTGCGGGCCCGAGCTCCCACCTCTGCTGCCGGGAGGGTGATCGGGACGGGTGTGGGTGAGAGCGGGTGGGAGGGCTGGGAGAGACCCCTCGGGAGGGGCAGGATTCGGCCCAGAGGTCAGCAACTGAACAGGGGCGGCCCCGCTGTCTTTACTTATTTTAAACGTATAGCTACTGTTTGGGGAGATGGGAAATGTTACACCAGGGGAGACAGTCCCTGCCCGTCCCCGACAATCTAGAATCCGGCGGGAGGAGGCAGGGGATCCTCATCCTTCCTGCTCTCGGCCAAGTTCATCGGTTACTTGAAAGCCTAGGCGGAGAGCCCTCGGTGTAGCCAGGTTTGGGAAGCGAGGGCAGCGCGGGACTCCGCTTGCAGTGAGCCGCGTCCTCCCCGCGGGAGGTGCACGGAAGGGACACCAGGAGTCCGGACGCAGCCGCCCCCAGGAACCTAGCATTTAATGTGACGCCTCCCGCCCGCTCCCGCACCCCCAGCCTCGCTGCGCACCCTTCTCGGTCTCAGGTCCAAGCGCGCCTTTCCGCCAACAGAACCTTACTACACGAATGGAATTCCAGCCTCCAGGAGGCCAGTAAAAAAAAAAAAAAAAGATTTTCAGGGAAGATAATATTAATGTAAAGCTGGCCTTTCCTTTCCGCTCTGCAAGCGCGAGCTCTGCCTGCGTCCTGACCCGCCTGGGAAAGGGGAGGCCCGGCAGCCGCAGGCAGGCACTCCTGACTCTTCAAGAGGCCGATGGTGCGCTTTCTGGCCAATGTCGTCCCCCTAATTGGGAACTGGCTCCAATCATCTGGCCTCAGCTTGTTAGCTGTACAATAGGAGGCAGAGTTAATGACTCATTAGTGATTAATTCCTTAACTGTGCCTTAATTGCTCTCTGTAAAACTCCTTTCGTAAAACTGGATTAAATAGTCTAGATCCTTGGCCACATCTCTCACAGGCCTGCAAGACACGGAGTGGGCCGTGTTCCCTTACCTTTGGCGGGTCATCTTCTTTTTTTTTTTTTTTAACATCTTTATTGGGGTATAATTGCTTTACAATGGGGTCATCTTCTTAAAGGCAGGTGCAGTGTCACCCCTCAGCCTGGAAGTCAGGAGATCTCTGGTCCAGTCAAGGTTGTGACACTGCCTGGTCATGTGACCCCAAACAGGTCCCCCTGTACAGCTATATCTCCAAAATCTCCCTTTATCCCTCATCACCCACCATAGACTCCTGAAACAGAACACATTCTATTCTATTCTAATTTTATTCTATTCCAGGGAAGTCCCCGGAACACCTCATTTTTAAAAGCAGTGTTCTTCTGCTCTGTACATGGTATAAGTGTGTGTGTGTGTTTAGGTTAGTAGGTTCTGAATGAACTGCGTAGGAGGTTACCTTCCTGTCCAAAGTGGTCTGAGAAAGTTCTTGTCCAGTGCTAACAGTGGCTGGGTTCTATATTCTCCCCATTTGTACTTGAAAAACTTAGCTGTTAGTTTTTTCACCTTCTTGATTTTCCTGTCATCTTTATCCATTCCTGAAACTTGCAAGGTGTGGTGGACATGTAATGATGAATAAACAAAGAGTCTCCATCCTCAAGGAGCATAGCCTAAGTAGAGGAAATAAGAATGAAACTGTACACACGTTTGCAAGTGCCTACTGGTTTTCTCCACCTGGCGTCCCACAGGCCCCCAAAACAGATACGTTCAAAACAAAACTTATTTGTCTTTACAGTGTGGCTTCCCAAAAACCTTCTTAAACGCTCCTCTCTCTTTCTGCATTCGTAGCCACCCGACGGATGTGATGAAATTGTTCTTGACCCCTTGAGGCAAGATATTTTCCAGTTTCCTTTCTACCTTATTTCTCAGCCATACATCTTCCAAATTTTAGCTGCCCAGAACAGAGACATCGCCCAGCCTCCCTTTCAATTGGATATGATTAAATAATGACCAATGTCATGGAACAGAAAACACTTTTAGGATGTAAGTTCTTAAAGGTCACCAGCACGCCCTGTTCTTGTCTCTGTCCTGTAGTCTGTTGGCTACAAGATAGGTGTGATGCTGGAGCCCCCATCTTGGACCATGTCATGAAGCCCCATGTTGAGGACATTGATTGACATGATGGAAGGGACCATATGCGATAAGTCCCTGACACTGGTGCACCATGCTAGCTCTTGACTGCTACCTGGGCTCTCTGTTTTAAGTCTAAGTTTTTGGTCACTGTTAGGCAAACCTAACCCTAATTCATTCATCCCTTTTCTTCAATGCCTGTAGGCAGTTAACTACTCAGCCCCATTGATTTTACTTCAGAATGTCTCTTAAATTCACCCAGCCCTGTGTTTCCAGCGAACTCTCCAGCTCAGGGCTTTATCAACTCTCACTCGGGCTGCATGGCCTCCCATGGCATGCAATGCTTCTCATGGTCCCAGTTTATGGTTATTTCTTCATTGATTCATTTACCCATTACATTTATTGGACTATTTCACCATTGATTCATTTACCTATTATATATATATGTGTATATATATATATATATTTTTTTTTTTTTTGCCGTACGCGGGCCTCTCACTGCTGTGGCCTCTCCCATTGCGGAGCACAGGCTCTGGACACGCAGGCTCAGCGGCCATGGCTCACGGCCCCAGCCGCTCCGCGGCATGTGGGATCTTCCCGGACCGGGGCACGAACCCGTGTCCCCTGCATCCACAGGCGGACTCTCAACCACTGCGCCACCAGGGAAGCCCTACCTATTATATTTATTGGGTTCTCTTTTGATAAGCTCTGGAGCTATAAAGATACAGCTTCCATATTATCTTCCTGTCCCTAAATCCTTTCAATCTGTCCTTCACATTGTAGTCAGAATTAGTTGCTATCAAATAATTCCTCTGCTTAAAACAATTCCTTATGGCTCATGGGACAAAAGCCAAGCAGCTGATGAGTATGGCGTCTGAGACACTTCTGAATCTGACCCGACCCATCTTTCCAGGCTTTTGTCTCTTGCCTTCCTCCTCAACCCCCTTCCCTCCTCATCCTCTGCTTAAGTGACACCAGAGTTCTCTGCATGTCACTGGGTCCACCACTGTGCTTTTTCACTTTATGGCTTTGAGTATGAATATTCCTTCTGCCTGGAAGGACGTCCCCCCTCCCCCCCAGGCAGACTCCTTCCGGACCTGGCCCAGATGCTACTGCCTTCTGTGCAGCTGGCCTGCCTTTTTGCAACAGTCGGTTCCTTGTTCTTCTCCACCCCCTCCCCCGAGCACTTTGTTGAGGGAGTGCTACCCCAGCACTCACCCATAGTGATGTCCACAGCCCCAAGGGAGACGTGGGCTCCTTGAAGGCAGCTCTCTGGTCCTGCCCTGCATATTCAGTGCCTGACCCAACAGAAGCACCCAGTAACTGTACAGGGGTATGTGAGGCCCAGAGAAAGCATTCCATCCTATAAGAGCTTATAACAAAGAATCTGCCCTAGACCACGAAGTCACAGAAGACTTCTCTGAAGAAGTGACACTCAATCTGAACTCTGAAAGGAAAACAAGTTAGCCAGGCAGAGGAGAGGGGTGGAGGTGGGCACGGCATGCGCAGAAGGAGGAGGAACGGGGCCAGGCTGACGCTCTGGAACAAGGCTGGTCTGGCAGAGGCCAAAGGAAAGAGAAAGTAAGAGTCTACGTGGCTAAAAACAATTTAGGAGGCAAGTTCTGCATCCAACCAAGACTCATAAGGAGGGGAATTTTCCAACATAGGAAGTGTTTTCACCTGCTGGATGGCCAAAAATTAGCTAATGTCTGCTATAGGTGGGGATATGGTCATTTCAAAATAAAATCATCTCGTCTGCAGTATGAAGCGCTGGAAAGGAGGCGAGAGAGGGTTCTAGAAGACCAGTTAGAAGGCTATTGCAGTAATTGAGGGGAAAGAGCATGAACGCCTCCTGTGGTGACAAGGAGGCCAGGTTTGAGGTTGAATGAGGAGATTGTGAGTTCAGTCTTGATCAAATGAGTTTGAGTAGAGATATTGGGTAGGCAACTCCTAGTACTGGCTTGGGACTCAGAGCTCAGAGCAGAGCTGGCTGCTATCCGAGCTCTGAGATCGGTGCACAGATGATAATCAAAGCCATGGGCAGAGATGAGATGAGATTTGCCAAGAGAGACGGAGTGTGGAGTGAGAAGAGCAGACAGAGTCAGCCTTGAGAGGCTCCAGCGTTTCATGGACAGTGTTGGAGGAGGGCAGGGGAGTGAGAGAAGGAAAATCAGGAAAGCGTGGTGACATGGAAGCTAAAGAAAGAGAGTTTCAAAAAGGGAAAGAATGGGCAACAAGACTGTTAGAATTTCAAACTTAAAAACTTAGCCAGTGATGAAACAAGGATATACAATTTTTCCTCCTACAGGGGGATGGGATGCAGCTATTTTGGAAACACTGCCAGTGTTTCCTCCTGCCTGGGAAGTAGTCACAGTGGTGGCTGGACCCATCAGCCCTTCTCTAAGATGGGGACAGCAGGGCAGGAATTGCACAGACTTCGCCGATTTTTGTGTTTGTATTGACCCTATTCCTGTCCTTCCTTCTGAACTTTCCCCCGCCTGTCTTCTGCACCTTCAGAAAGCCACTCATTCCACATCTAGAAAGAAAGTGAAATAAGGCAATTGTCCTAGAAATGACAACTGATTATCTAAAAATCCATTCAGAATAAACTCTTTGGTCCTTCATACAAGATGACTCCAACTTAACTTTCTCCATCATTCAAACTCTTCTGCACACACCCTCTGCTCTTGCCAAACTCAACTGACCACGAAGCTTGACCCAAGCTTTCCTACCTTATGCCTTTATCCAAGCTCTTCCTTCTACCTGAAATATCTTCCCCCACAGAAAATACTTTAAGATGAGTGAAAAATGAAGATGCAGCATATCACAACTTATGGGATGCAGCTAAAGCAGTGCTTAGAGAGAATATTATAGCTGTTAATGCTGTCTATATTAAAAAAAAGAAGATTGCAAATCAATTACCTAACCTTCCATTTTAACATACTAGAAAAAGAACAAGCTAAACTTGAAGGAAAGGAAAGGAAAGGAAGGAAGAAGGAAGGAAATAGAAAAGATTAGAGTGGAAATGAATAAATAGAGAAGAGAAAACAATAGAGAAAAAATACTTGATATAATTAGGTATCAGGGAAATGAAAAATAAAACCACGATGAAATACCACTTCACATGCATTAGGATGACTAGAATCAGAAAGTCAGCAGCAAGAAATGCTGGTGAGAAAGTGAAGAAATCAGAACCCAACATACACTCGTGGGGAAAAGTAAAAATGTTGCAGCCCCTTTGGAAAACAATCTGGCAGCCCTTCAAATGATTAAATATAGAGTTACCATAGGAACCATCAATTCTGGCCAGAGAAATGAAAACATACATCCACACAGAAACCTGTACATGAAAGTCTATAAACATGCATTCTTCATAATAGCTAAAAAAATGGAAACAACCCAAATGCCCATTGACAGATGAATTAATAAACAAAATGTGATTATATGTACAATGAAATATTATTCAGCCATAAAAAGGAATGGGATACTAATACATGCTCCAACATGGATGGGCCTTGAAAACATTATGTTAAGTGAAAGACGCCAGACACAAAAGACTACGTACCACGTAAATGGAAATTCATAGGAAATTCCAGAATAGGGTAATCTATACACACAGAAAATAGATTCATGGTTGCTTTGTGCTGGGGGACAGGGAGATGGGGACACAGCGGGGGATAAAGGATATGGGATTTCTTCTTGATGTGATGAAAATGTTCTAAAATCAGCTGTGGTGATGAATGGTTGCCTATATCTTTGAATATACTAAAAGCTATAGAATGAGGCACTTGAAATGGGTGGATTGTATGGTATGTGAATTATATCTCAGTAAAGCTGTTGTTTTGTTTTGTTTTTCTTTTTTTAAGTCTTCCCACTAAACTCCATCCATTTCAGGTACTCACGTTGGAAGAATTTTCCTAAATACCATGTTCATCGTGTTGCTCCCTTGCCAGGGAGCCTTTTCACATTCAATAAGGACGTATCAATTCAGCTAACAGATAATGAGTGCCTACTGTCCTAGGCACAGTGATCAATACATCCACACACTTCTTCTGCAGTGTTCAAATCTCAACTTCTCTTTCTGCCTGCAAGGCTCCACCCGCATATCTCACTCACCCACTTCCTTTCCTGTTGACCTTCTGGTTAATAGAAAACCTCTGCTCTAAACCGCTGACTTTGACAGCATCTCGCTCTCCCCAAGCCCCTCTTCTATACTGTTGCTTAAGGTGGACAACACCTTTTTATCCAAAAGGAGAGACCAGCCTAAAATGCCAACTCTCCTGGGAAAGAGGACGCTCACTGAAATTCACTCTGTGATGTCAGTTCCTGGCTGGAGAACGTTTTCTGCAGTGATAGGTTGGTGAGGTAGGGGTGGGGAGGGACAAGTGTGACGAGAGAGAGGCCTTGGGCCCCAGGGAAGCTGGGCTTACATGCCATTTGCCTCGGGCCTGCCCTGCTGCAGTGGTGCACCCATTCCTGTTCTTTCACTGAGCGTCCTCTGTCTAAATTGCCTTTTCTCCCCTCCTTGCATCGTTCTGTCCCTAGTGCAAAGCTCGTCTCCATATATGGGAACATATGTATATGTATAGCTGATTCACTTTGTTATAAAGCAGAAACTAACACACCATTGTAAAGCAATTATACTCCAATAAAGATGTTAAAAAATATAAATAAATAAATAAAAAGCTCATCTCCAGGCATCTCTCCTTGGTTTTCCCTGCCTGTTG
Source organism: Phocoena sinus (assembly GCF_008692025.1). NCBI lineage: Eukaryota > Metazoa > Chordata > Mammalia > Artiodactyla > Phocoenidae > Phocoena > Phocoena sinus. Next base: position 15,564,795 of record NC_045776.1, read on the forward strand.
TCCTCTTACTTTCCCGGGATCAGTCTGTCTTGTTGTATCTCCAAATCCCACTGCTTTGTGTTCGCCCCACCCCACCCCAGACTCATTTCTAGAGCAAACAAGCCCACAGTAAATCGGACTGCCTGACACTTGGCCAAAAATCTGCGTAAGCAAGACTTTGTCCTCAGACTCAAACAGCAGCTCCTTGTGTCGTTTTTGTCTTTTGCTCCATTTGGGGTGAGGAGAATCCCTTGAGATTACTGTCATAGAGACATGATTGGATTCCTTGTCAAGGGGTCACAGGAACCCCAGTTCTGCCGCCGACTTGATATGTGGCTTCCGGCAAGGTAGTTTCACCCTGGCCGAGGTCCCTTGGTTGTAAAATAGAAGGGTTAGACCAGGGAGTTCCCTGGTGGCCTAGTGGTTAGGATTCCGAACTTTCACTGCCACGGCCTAAACATAAAAGGAATGGAATGGAATGGGATAGAATAGAATAGAATAGAAATGGTTGGACCTTTTCAAAAATCCTCCCAGCTGCAACATTCTGATCCCGCAGAGTACTTCAGTAATTTGGCTGAGGGTGCCATCTGGTGGTCATCTTGAGAACTTCACCTTCAGCCTTAAAAAGAAATGAAATTGAGTTATTTGTAATGAGATGGATAGACCTAGAGTCTGTCATACAGAGTGAAGTAAGTCAGAAAGAAAAAGACAAATACCGTATGCTAACACATATATATGGAATTTAAGGGAAAAAAATGTCATGAAGAACCTAGGGATAAGACAGGAATAGAGGCGCAGACCTACTGGAGAACGGACTTGAGGATATGGGGAGGGGGAAGGGTGAGTTTTGACAGGGCGAGAGAGAGTCATGGGACATATACACACTAACAAACGTAGTAAGGTAGATAGCTAGGGGGAAGCAGCCGCAAGGCACAGGGATATTAGCTCGGGGCTTTGGGACAGCCTGGAGGGGTGGGATGGGGAGAGTGGGAGGGAGGGAGACGCAAGAGGGAAGACACATGGGAGCATATGTATATGTATAGCTGATTCACTTTGTTATAAAGCAGAAACTAACACACTATTGTAAAGCAATTATACCCCAATAAATATTTTAAAAAAAAAAAAAAAAAAAAAAAGAACTTCACCTGCTAATTGGGCACTAGGAGTTTTCCAACAGAGCCTTACTTCCCAGAACCGCCAGCTATGAGAAGCATTTTCTCAGCCAAGGAATGGCCTTCCTTTCTGAGTCTGCGCAAGTCCATGGGCTTCACGCTGCCCCTGTGATGGAAAGCCCTTCCTTTTCTGCTCAGATTCCCACTTAGGCCAAGTCAACCCAACCCCGGGGATTCTTATGTCATTAAAGCCACTAGGAAGGCCAAGAAATGTTATGCTTTCAAGTTTCTCATGCCCCTCCATAATTCAGGTTAGGAAGGAATTAGTTCTAAATCAATTTATTCAAAGCATGAGTGAGGAAATATTTGCGTGTTTTAATAAAATGAGCCCTGAAGTAGGGAAATTCTTTTTTTTTAAATTGAATATATTTGACATATAGCATTGTGTAAATTTAAGATGTACAATGTGTTAATTTGATGCATTTAATTATTGCAATATTATTGCCATCGTAGTGATATTTAGCACCTCTATCACATTACATAATTTCCTCTCTTTTTAGTGGTTGATATAATTAAGTTTTAGTCTCTTAGCGAATTTGACGATTGTAGTACAATATTGTTGTCGATATTGAAATAGGGCAATTCTTTTTTTTTTTGTTTTGTTTTTTTGTTTTTGCGGTACACGGGCCTCTCACTGTTGTGGCCTTTTCCGTTGTGGAGCACAGTCTCCGAACGCGCAGGCTCAGCGGCCATGGCTCACGGGCCCAGCCGCTCCGCGGCATGTGGGATCTTCCCGGACCGGGGCACGAACCCGTGTCCCCTGCATCGGCAGGCGGACTCTCAACCACTGCGCCACCAGGGAAGCCCTGAAATAGGGCAATTCTTAATTCAAATTTAGTTAATTAAAAATTATACTAAAGGTAGAATTTTAGAATTATACTAAAAGTAAAATTTTAGAATTTTACTGCCTATGCAGTAAAAAATATTTGATACATGGTATTCTCTTCCTGGTATCCTTCAAATGACAACAAATAGATAATAAGTTTAGTCCTACCATTAGACATTATATGCTATAGGATTGCCACTCAGGTTATTTTCTAATACCTGGTATTTAATACCAGGGTATTAATGACTTAAATATCCTAATATATCACCCACCTAGACATATTTATGTTTTAAGAGTCAATTTCTGGGGGTACAATGACCAACCCAAAAAATTAACAGAATTTAAGTGTGTAAGAAATCTGGTGAGGAGATACTTTGAAGCTCTGTGATCTTTTTGGCCACCCTCCAATGACAGAGCTGCGGATGGTACTTAAGGCTCAGAGATGGGAAAGGAGATTAAGAATTGTTCTATTCATTCTTCCTTCCTAGAAGAACAGACATTAACTGTGCCAGGAAGGGAATTATCATTTTGACTCTGGGGTATTTGTAGGAGACAGCTGTGGTATATTAAACAAGAACTTGGCTCGGAGTTTAAAGGATGGGTTTTATTCCGCTTTTTCCAATTTATAAGCTAGGCGCCCTTGAGCTAGTTGTTTACTTGTATACCACAAGGTACTAATCTGCATATAATTGGCATAGTATCATCTATGTTAAGGATTGTTCTGAAAAACTGAACAAGATAATCTATTTGGAGTTTCCAAGTTTGACTTCTATTCATGCTAAAGCGGTATCTACCCCCCACTCCCCCCACCCCAGTAAAGGAAAAGTCAAAGGCATGTCTTTCTGCCCTCCTTCCTCCCCCCAAACCCCACCCCCGGCGTCCCATGGCTTGCGGGATCTTAATTCCCCGAGCAGGGATTGAATCTGGGCCACAGCAGTGAAAGCGTCGAGTCTTAACCACTGGATCCACCGACAGGGAACTCCACTCTACCTTCATTTTTAAGTCCCATGGGCTAGACTTCTTGTATGAACCTAGTATTGGGACACTGCATCTTCCCATTTCCTCACTACTCTTCCTAGATATTATGCAAAGAAACAAGAGCTTCAAACACCAATGGCAATGTCACTAGAAGATAGTTACGACTTGAAGATGAAAAGAAAATATATAAATACTGCCCCAAATAGCTGAGATTGTCATGGAAGCTGTGAGGAATCTCTTTATGATACTCAAGGGAAGATTTTGAGTCTAGATCACTTTCCTCCAGGAATAGAGGCTGTGGACAAATAGTTTTTGAACGAGAAAGAATTCAAGGAACACTATTCTTTCTTAAGAGCCTTTATTAAGATGAATATTAGAGGATGGATTTCATCTAATCAAGAGATAACAGAGAAAACCACAGCACAAGAATTGTGTATACCTATAACTGAGTCACTTTGCTATACAGCGGAAATTAACACAACATTGTAAATCAACTATTTCAATTAAAAAAAAGAACTGTGGATGAGCATGCATATTTGCAATCTATATAACTAGGATGAAACAAATGTGGGACTTAGTATGACAAAACAGAACGTAAATGTCATCTACACTAATATTATCGAAATGATGTGGGACTTCCCTGGTGGTCCAATGGTTAAGACTTTGCCTTCCAATGCAGTGGGTAACAGTTCGATCCCTAGTCAGGGAACTAAGATCCCACATGGCTCGTGGCCAAAAAACCAAAAACGTAAAACAGAAGCAATATTGTAACAATTCTACAATTCAGTTGTAAATTTACAATTCAATAAAAACTTTAAAAAATGGTCTACATAAAAAAAATCTTAAAAAAAAAAAAGAAATGATGCAACAAACAAAAGAGAGAGAATGAAGGAATAAAGACCAGAACTAGAGTAAATTTGAGGCTTACTTTATATGTAATAACTGGACGTCAAATACCCTTGTTCAGTTTAAAAGAAAATTCAGAGGAGAAATCTGTGCTGAGCAGGAATCTGGGGTCACTGTGGTGTCATGGGAGTAGTTTGCTACAGAGAAGGTCAAAGATGAGAAGAAAGCCTGAAAGGGAGTCTTGGAAACTCCCAGGACTCAACAGGACCCAGGAGGAGGAGGCTGTGAAGGAGAAGGAGGCCGAGAGGCAGGAAGAAAGCCAAGACAATGATGAGACCAGAAGCCAAGGGGAAGTAACTCATGGTAAAGTGCCCAATAGCGAAGAAGGCGACCTTGTGACCCTAGTGATGGAGGAGACAGGAGGATTGGTGCTGGTAAAAGGAAGAAATAAAAACAGGGAAGGGAGCTACACAGTCAGGTGTATGTCAGGAAGATGGAGAGGCAGACAGAAGGCAAGTCTGGGAGCAGCTCATCCTGGGGGCTGAGTGGGGACTGAGAAAGAAGCCTCTCATCAGAGGATGAAAGTGTCGGGCAGGAGAAGGCGGCAGAGGCAGCCTGTTCCCGTGGCAACCTCCTTACCTTTGCAGGTCTTCTCCGCCTGGGCTATGGGGTTAACACATTAACGGCAAATAATTTTCTTTCCCCAGACTAGTTGCTTTTTAATAGGGGCATGCTGAAATACCAAATAGCATGGTGAGTGTCACAGATTAGCACAGGAATGATGGACTGACAGGTTCTGTGCATCCTCTCAGCTCTCACTGGGCAGGCATGTAATGTAAACAAATGTAGCAGGTGGGGTTGGGGGGCACTAGGGCGTGGAGGGGACTGTGGCAAATTGGAGAATGTGAGCCCCTCCCTGCCACAGGGAGATTCGTATGTGAAATCCGTTGACATCCATTCCATCCTCCTTCCTTACTGAGAGAGTCTTTGCTTAGGTTCCTGACACTCCTCCCACGTGACTCAATGGATAAATCCAAATCGGTGAGGTCAGTCGTAGTGGTCTGGTTCTCTTCATTAGTGGTAGGATTAGGGCAAGCATGTGACCCAGCTGGTCACTGAGGTGTGAGGGAGTTAAGGACCTCTGGGAAAGGACTTATCACTATTAATAAGGTGAAGCCTGAAAAGAAGTGGCCTTTCTTCTTCTTTTGAATTTTGTCTTGTCTGGATGTGACAGCTGGAACTCCAGCAGCCATCTTGTGACCATGAGAGAAGTCAGCTTAAGGATAAATCTGAACCCTGGTTGCAGAGTGGGAAGACGGAAAGACCCCTATCCTTGAGGATATATTTGGGTCACTGAATTAAACTGAACTCAACAACATTGAATACTACCTCCCTCTGGAGTTCTGGTATATGAAATAATAAATCGATCTTTTATGCCAATTTGAGTTGAGGGCTTTCAGTTATGAACATCCAAAGGTATCCTAACTGGTACAGTGGTCATTCCTGAAGGTCTACAAAATAGTCTCTTTTCCATCTAGAGTCATGTGGAATCATCCATTCATCATCCATTAATTAGTTTAATGGGTCTGATCACAGGGCAAAGAGTAGCAGAGCCATGGTTAGAACTACCGTATGATCCAGTAATCCCACTTCTGGGTACCCAAAGAAAATGAAATCAGTATCTTGAAGAGACATCTGCATTCTCACGTTCATTGCAGCAGTTTTCACATGGTCTTTCTGCTTTGGGAATGGCAATAGTTTATCGTTGTGGTTTTCCCTTGAAGAGCTATCTCATACTCTCTGATTAAAGCAGCCTGTGGTTGAGGAAATGAATTATGTAAATCCCACATTTTACTTAGATTACTCCCTACACATCTGAGCTAGGTTAAGATGCTCTGTGGTGATCATATATCCCCAATAGGGATGGAAAGGTGGGTATTGTGGGGCTAGAAATGGTACTGCACTGCTTGAAATGTCTGCTGAGTGTGTTACTGAACTTCTGATCATAAGCAAAGACCGCTAAATTACCCAGAGCAATCCACCCTGTGATGCTTAAAGTAAATTAAAATACTGTTTTTAAAAGAGAAAATTTGAAGGCAATTATTATTGCTTTCTTCCCTTTTGGATTCTTCCTCTTGATTATCCCACTTCGCTGCAAGGATTCCTAAATATTGTCACGTCTTAAAAGCAATCTTCTCTCCTTGCTGTATGCACACGCCTAGGCTGTGTGCTGCAGAGAGCAGCCACCAGGCTCTTCCTTTCCCACAATCCCAGGCTGGGTGTTAACTCTTCTCTAGAATAGGAATGGTCAGAAATCAAAGAGGAAATTCTTTTTTGAGCACAGGGGCAGGGGACATCTGTAACCTGTGGCTGACCATATCTTTTAAACACCCTCTCTTCTTTTTGATAGGGTCTGTCGACTAAAAAAAAAAAAAGTGCAATGTGAAAGTTGTGAGTTAAGTTTTATTTGGGCAAAATGAGGACTATATCCTGGAAGACAGCCTCTCAGATGCTCTGAGGAACTGCTCCGAAGAGGTAAGCGGAGAGGCCGGTATATATGTGATTTGGGTGAAGAAGGATAAGGAAAATCAAGCAAACATTTTGGCAGAAGGTAGCTGCTAGTCACAAGAAGGTTACTGCTGGTCACGAGGAGCAGGTGTTTCCATTAATGATTTTAGTGCTTTTATAGATATGAGGAAATGCAAGAGTTGGGCTCATAAAAATCTTTTCCTGAAAATACCTAATTATCTAAAAACCTGTTCTTCCAGTTTTTCCCAGAGCACAGAGTGCCTCATTCCTGAACTCCTTTCAGGGTGTGTTGAAGGTCAGCGACTACAGTGGCTAGTGACCTCATCCTTGTAGAAGCAGATGGCACGTACCAATTTTTAGTTGTCTGGTCCCACAGTTTTCCTCTCGTGTTCCCAAAGTAGAACCCTAAAAACTACATTTCCCAGCTTCCCTCACGGCTAGATACAGGCTAGCTTCCACCAATCAGACGCAGACATTCAAAACTGATTTGGAAGTAAGCCAAGGGCGGGAGAGAGTTTGAGGGGCATAATGCCAGGGGCACAGGTAGTGGCAGAGGCAATGGAAGAGAGTGCTAACTCCAGCAGTTCTGCAGAATGCTGTAGGGGTAGCAGAGCACGTGGCAGCCATCTCGTCAACCTATCGGAGGCCTGGCTTTTTTGGAGTTTTCCTTTTCTGCTTAAACAGCTCAAGGTGGATGCTATTATCTGCAGCTGAAAATTCCCTGACCCAATAAGCCCACACAGATAGGTGACGGGGCTACACTTGCAAACAAGTGCTCAGGAAAGCTCTCCGTGTAGGGAAAGCTATATCTTTTTTTTTTTGCGGTACGCGGGCCTCTCACTGTGGTGTCCTCTCCCGTTGTGGAGCACAGGCTCCGGACACGCAGGCTCAGCGGCCATGGCTCACGGGCCCAGCCGCTCCGCGGCATGTGGGATCCTCCCAGACCGGGGCACGAACCTGTGTCCCCTGCATCGGCAGGCGGACTCTCAACCACTGCGCCACCAGGGAAGCCCGGAAAGCTGTATCTCTTAAGTAAAGGTATTCTAATAGTTTTTCTTTCTTTCTTTCTTTCTTTTTTTGGGGGTGGGGAGGGGGGCGGGTATAGTTGATTTACAATGTTGTTTGGTTTCAGGTGTACAGCAAAGTGATTCAGCTATACGTATACATATATCTGTTCTTTTTCAGGTTCTTTCCCCATATAGGTTATTGCAGAGTATTGCTATACAGTAGGTCCTTGTTGATTATCTATTTTATATAGAGTAGTATGTATATATTAATCCCAAACTCCTGATTTATCCCTCCCCCTCACCTTTCCCCTTTGGTAACCATAAGTTTGTTTTCTATACCTGTGAGTCTGTTTCTGTTTTGTAAATAAGTTCATTTGTATCTTTTTTTTTTTCGGCCATGCCACGCGGCTTGTGGGATCTTAGTTCTTTGACCAGGGATCGGACGCAGGCCCCCCACAGTGGAAGCGCAGGATCCTAACCACTGGACCACCAGGGAATTCCCCATTTGTATCATTTTTAAAGATTTCACATATAAGTGATATCATATGGTATTTGTCTTTCTTTTTCTGACTTACTTCACTTAGTATGATAATCTCCAGATCCATCCATGTTGCTGCATATGGCATTATTTCATTCTCTTTTATGGCTGAGTAATATTCCAATGTATATATGTACCACATCTTCTTTATCCATTCAAGGACAGATAAATGGATAAAGGGATTCTAGTCTTGACCAGGGCTTGGTACTTAGGCGCCTGCAAGGGTCAAGGGATTCGAGTGAGCAGTTCTTGTGTCTTGGTCAGGGCACATGAGGGAAAAATGATTGCAATTGAAACATAGGATCACATCTACTCTCATGAAACAACCAAACAAGTGACTGTCTAGATGGGGTTATTCCAGAAGCATTGTCTTCCTCTCCCTACCTGAAATGCCACCCTTGGAGAAATGTCCCCTGGGTCTAGAAGGTTGTTTTCATCTTTATGAGTGTCCTACTGGAGGGTGGATCCTGGTGATAGGGTTTCCCTTTCATCATCAGCTGCATGGCAGGCTTTAGTGCACTCAGCTCAGGATCGAGTTCTTGGGAAAGAGGCCCAGAGCGTCACAAGAAGAGGAAGGCGACAGGACACTGAAAACACACCTCACATATTTTCCCTGGTCTGGCTCTGGATAAGTTGGGAATCAACGTGATTTTAAAAGAAATTAGAACACATCACATCTTATGTGGTTCTTTGATAATCAGAACAAAGGCAAGATAAATCTCTTCACCATTTCATATGTGATTTCCCCAAATGAAGGAAATCCAAACATATGGCAAAGAAGCTTTAAAATCTGTTAATGTGTGAATGGCATGATAAAAATGGAACTGGGGAGTGTTGTGAACCGCCAGGCCATGTTCTCTGAGAATGGAAGGGAATCTCTGGAACCGATCTTCTCCCTTTGCTGTGGAGCTGACTAAATCTGGCCCCGGGGACTACTTCTCTCAGGCTGGCAATGGAATTTTGAAGAAACAGTGCTACTTGCTAGGCTTAAATCTACTGAAAGAGGGGCTCAAAATGAGGCAATAGAAAAACTGTCAAATGCTACAGAAAATCTGGTGACTTTAGGTGTTGGAATCCCAGTTCCATCTACTGTGTGACCTTGGGCAAGTCAGCTGACCTAACTCTGTTTCCTTAGCTATTAAGTGAGCCGGATCATTTTCAGCTTATGAAACTATTTTGAGGAGAATATCAGTACCATTGGCAAAATACCTAGTCATGGTAAGGGCTGAAGAGATGGGAATTATTATATGATGAAGAGGGCCAACCTCTATGTTCAACCTAGCCCATCCGACTGGGTAACGATAAAGCAAGTCTGAGCTTCTAGTAAGTGGCATCTGTAAAGGCTCTAAGTCACTACAAGGAATCAGTAAGTGGCTTTCAGAGAGCAAAGCTAAAAACTCAGCCTGCTTTCATCAATGAGCACACAAGTTCACCGTCAACCTGTTTGTTAATCTCAGTATTAATCACTGTCCTCTCATTTGGAATCGAAATAAGAAAACTACCTGCCTTTTGGACAATATGTTTAAGCTTTTATTGTGAATGGGAACAAGGACTGGAATCTAATAGACAAATAGCCCAGATGTAAAGAACATTAATTGGAGCACTCTTTATGGACAATTATTCACAGCAAACAAGTTCAAACCAGAAGATGCTGCTTGAAAATCATGACTTGAGTCAAAGTTGAAAGATACAAGAATAGTTAAGTATTTTGCATAAAGGAAACTTGATGACCCAGTAGAACTGATGCCCATAGAACGCAGTCTCTTGAGGGTTTTGTTTTGCTTCTTTGAGGGAGGCCACCATTGTCAGTATCAGTTCAGCTGGGGGTTTCTTCCTTCACGCTGAGAACCTGGAGAGTCCACCAACTTAAAAAATATTAGAAAGAGTTAAGCAAACGTAGTTAGTGATGGCAAAGTCTAATGCTAAAAGTAAATCCATCCCAATAAACCATCAGTATCACTTGGGAGACTGGTAGAAAGGTAGATTCCTAGGTCTACCCCAGACCTACAGAACTGGAAACTTTGGGGATGGGACCCAGCCATCTGTGCTCTCACAAGTCCTCCAGATGACTCTGAGCACGTTAATGCTTGAGAACAACAGCTGTCCCCCGAGAGAAGTTAACTTCCTCCTTTCGGGGAGCCACTATATTTTCAGGTCTTTTTGTTATATTAGCTTAACTTGTGTTCTGATATGACTACATATGTGTGTGTGTATATATATATATATATATTTTTAAAGAAAACCTTATTTTTTTAAATTTCTTTTATTGAAGCATAGTTGATTTACAATGTTGCGTTAATTTCTGCTGTATAGCAAAATGATTCAATTATACATGTACATACATTCTTTTTCATATTCTTTTCCTCTATAGTTTATCACAGGTTATTGAATATAGTTCCCTGTGCTGTACAGTAGGACCTATTCTATGTATAATAGTTTGCATCTGCTAATCCCAAACTCCCAATTCATCCCTCCCCCACCCCCTCCCCATCTTGGCAACCACAAGTCTGTTCTCTATGTCTGTGAGTCTGTTTCTGTTTCGTAAGTTCATTTACACAGGTATAGTTTGACCAAAGTTGGAAATTACATGTATTATCCCCAGGAATTTGTTACTAAAGTAGCAGCTGGGTAGGGAGACTGCTAAGGAATGTGGGATCTTAATTGTTACTTTGCTGCTTTGGCAATGCCTCATTCCACAAATCAAAGCTAGTTTATGAACTACACAATTCAATATTATAAACCCATGACTGTAAATGGTAGTCATGTGGGCAACTTGGGAGGAGGAGGCAATCGGGGTTTCTGCCAGTTCTAAATGCATTGTGGTTGGCTTGTTGTGTCTTCTGTTCAAATTAACTAAGACTGAAGGAAGAATGAGTAGCTCTACTTTTTTTTTTTTCCTCTCCCGTTGCGGAGCACAGGCTCCGGACACGCAGGCTCGGCGGTCATGGCTCACGGGCCCAGCCGCTCCGCGGCATGTGGGATCTTCCTGGACCAGGGCACGAACCCATGTCCCCTGCATCGGCAGACGGACTCTCAACCACTGCGCCACCAGGGAAGCCCAAGTAGCTCTCCTTTTAAAACACTTTTTTGTTCCCATATAGCACCCTTTACCCTCTGAGATGAGAAAACACTTTTTATCCAGATGAGAGCTTATTACACTTTCCAAGATTCTCTGGCAATTCAGGTTCCCCAACGTCCAGACCAGCCATTTGTTTCTAATAAAGGAATTACTGAGTTTCTCAGATTAGTTATTATCTGCTCTGTGGCTCCATTGTTTTGACCAGGTGATAGTGAAGCCAGGGCCTGGGGTTCAATTCCCACACAGACCAATTAGCTTCATTTTTCCCCAGGAGCCCAGGCTGCACTATTAAGAGTCGCCAGGCTGCCTGAAGATGCTGCCATACAGCCTCTCCCGTTGCGGAGCACAGGCTCCGGACGCGCAGGCTCGGCGGCCATGCCTCACGGGCCCAGCCGCTCTGCGGCATGTGGGATCTTCCCGGACCGGGGCACGAACCCATGTCCCCTGCATCGGCAGGCGGACTCTCAACCACTGCGCCACCAGGGAAGCCCCATGACTCTTTTTGAATTATGGTTTTCTCAGGGTATATGCCCAGCAGTGGAATTGCTGGGTCATATGGTAGTTCTCTTTTTAGTTTTTTCAGGAACCTCCATACTGTTCTCCATAGTGGCTGTATCAAGTTACATTCCCACCAACAGTGCAAGAGAGTTCCCTTTTCTCCACACCCTCTCCAGCATTTATTGTGTATAGATTGTTTGAAGCTGGCCATTGTGACTGGGAGGCACTGTTTCTGAGGTGGGAGCCAGCAGAGTGAAGCTGGCCCCCGCCTTCATAGAAACAGGGTAATCAGAAGCTTTTTAGTTACTCTTTCCCTATATTTGGAGCTTCCGTTGGAGCATTTCACATATTAATAAATAGAACCTTTCTATTCTCTGTACTGATCTGATGGGACAGTGGGATCTCTCCCTTAAAAGTGAGAGCAAATTTGTACATTTACTTCCTTTCCGTAAAACCCCCAGCAATGCATTCCCCAGTTCCCTTTCCTCATGCTCGCCAAATAAGAGAAAAAATCCTAGGCTTCAAAAAACAATGAACTGGGTCCCAATTACAAAAGGAACCCAAAGGCTAACCTCAACCTTCATTGAAACTCAGGACAATCCACAGCCGCATCCAGGGTTATGGATTAGGGCCTGGAGCTGAGCTGAACACTGTTTCATGTTATAGAAACCATAGGGTAAAAGTTCCATTAACTTTTGTGAGAAGGGTAAAGTTAAAAGATTTAGGTTCACCTTGAAAATGGTTAGCCATAATTGTTGCTAAAAACTTCCTGTTTGCTCTGACATAGTAGTCTAGATTCAGTGCGCATTTACATGAATCTTTTTCTGAATCAAGTAAATATCTTTGTCATCAAAATGTAGGAAGATGCTCAGTTTTCTAACTACAGCTCTGGGAGATTTGGCCACAGGACTTGATGTTTTGTTACTAAAACGGGAGAGGGGAGTATATGTGGATAGTTTTTCTAAGTTTAAGAAAAGTCCTCAGCCTCTGAAAATCCCTGCTGCTAGTTCTTTTTTTTTTTTTGCGGTACGCGGGGCCTCTCACTGTTGTGGCGTCTTCCGTTGCGGAGCACAGGCTCCGGACGCTCAGGCCCAGCAGCCATGGCTCACGGGCCCAGCCGCTCCGCGGCATGTGGGATCTTCCCGGACCGGGGCACGAACCCGCGTCCCCTGCATCGGCAGTGCGGGCTCTCAACCACTGCGCCACCAGGGAAGCCCCCTTGCTGCTAGTTCTGATAATGCTCAGCTACATTACTAAACTTCTTTCTAACACTGAGAGATATAAGGATTTCTAACAGAATGATTCTCCTGGTACTTCCTCCTTGTGAATAAGATAATTGTAGGATGTTTTCAGTTTTCATATCAGCATACTTTCACTGAGGTGGAATTTCCAAAGCAAGAGAAGTGATAAACTGTTTTGGTTTTGTGCAAAGACTAAACTAAGTGTTCAAATTGTTTTCATACTGCTGGGAAATACATCCAAAAGAATGGTACCAATGTGTGCCATAGCTAGTTATTCAATCTGAGGTGGAATTAAATGAGATGGGCATTCTGAGCTTGTAAAAAGAGGAACAAAGCGTAAAGAGATATAATAGAAAAGCAAGGCCTGATTAGAAAAAGATGGCTTTTCTAGCTCACACTGTATACTGATAAGTATTGTCCCCTTAACGCAGTCACTTTCTGTGACTGGCCACCCAATCCATCCTATAGAACTGCTGCTCGGAGACCTTTTTGGAGCTATTCTTTTGCAATTGCCTTTGAAGTTTACAGAATGTCCTTCTGAAGATGGCAGAAAAATTTTGATCCTTGCGGAAGGAGTTGCATTTTTCAAAACATTCCTAAGTTATGCAGAGCTAAGTTTGGGGGAATAAAGCAATTCAAAGTGGGTATTGTTTGGGTCAAAATGAAGCACTATAGATTAATAACGTGGTAGGGCGTGGGGGGCTATTTTATGAATGAGCTATGAGGGTAAGTCCATTTCAGTGTTGTTGTTGTTGTTTAATTATAAATGTAATTATTTTCCTCTCTTTTTTTAGATGTTGGGGGTAGAAGTTTATTAATTAATTTATTTATTTTCACTGTGTTGGGTCTTTGTTTCTGTGTGAGGGCTTTCTCTAGTTGTGGCAAGCGGAGGCCACTCTTCATCACGGTGCGCGGGCCTCTCACTATCACGGCCTCTCTTGTTGCGGAGCACAGGCTCCAGACGCGCAGGCTCAGTAGTTGTGGCTCACGGGCCTAGCCGCTCCGCGGCATGTGGGATCCTCCCAGACCAGGGCTCGAACCCGTGTCCCCTGCATTAGCAGGCAGAGTCTCAACCACTGCACCACCAGGGAAGCCCCATTTCAGTGTTTGGCCAAGAATAGGCCAGGCCAGCCGGGGCTCAAGAAGTCAATCACAAATTCCGAGAGCCTTTAGAACCACGTGATCTATTCACAGACAAGGGTGTGGACAAGAGAATTAGTCATTCAGGGCTCTGTACAAAGTTGATACTTATTTCTGTATTGCTTGATTGAATCCTGATTTTCTCTCTGAATAAAGGCTACCAGAGACTTTCTCTCTAGGTGCTTAATGCAACAAAGGAACTTTTTTTTTGCTCTGCATTTAGCACAGAGAATCCACAGTAGACCGAAGAGTGGTGACACATAAAGCCTCCCTCTGGAGAAACCATCCGAGGCTTGGCCACGCCAGCCCTGAGCCTCTGTTAAGGGGTCATCAATCAGAGTTACCCACCATGAAAGAGGGACATGGTGAACTCTCCAAGGTCTGTGAGTGAAACACACTATTATTTATTGGCAGAAACATCGAGAGGGAAAGCTGCTACTGCATCCTGCATCCTTCATATTTAAGATCAATGAGGACTATTCCCAGAAGATGCCTCACATGGCAGTGGACTGGCCAAGGCAGACAGCGCGGGCTTTTCCCTTGAAAAGCTGCACGACTGGTCTCAGTTTCCTCACCTCTAAAATGGAGAGAATAATAGAATCTTCCTGAATCTTTCTCCTAAGACTGCTGTGAGCATTACCCGAGGAAATGGATGAAGGTAAGGTGTTTCACCCAGTACTTGGATTATAAAAAATACTCACTAAAACTAGCCGTTGTTATTATTAGGAGCATTGTAATGATTATTTTTGCCTTTTATCATAAATTTCATGGAAACTTCTTAAAAGTTAATGAGAATCACGTCATTTTCAGTTGCCTTGCTTTCTTCCTATAAATTTTATTCTCTTCTATCTCATTTACTCTCTTTGTATCTAAACAATGCCAATTTGTTATAATTCTTTTCCCCTATCCTCTATAAAATCATATACTGAACAGATCAGTTGACCTGAGATATTTTCACCAAGTTTTAAAATATTAGGATGAGACCCGAGCTAGGTAATCTTGGAACAAATATGAAGGAGTACTATTTTGCATCAAAAGTAGCAAGCAAGAATGCTCTCTTCCAAAAGCTTCTGTGAATAGGCCCTTCCACTAGTGTTCATCAAAAATAAACATATCGGGATTCCTTGGTGGCGCAGTGGTTGAGAATCTGCCTGCCAATGCAGGGCACACGGGTTCGAGCCCTGGTCTGGGAAAATCCCACATGCCGCGGAGCAAATAAGCCTGTGCACCACAGCTACTGAGCCTGCGCGTCTGGAGCCTGTGCTCCGCAACAAGAGAGGCCGCGACAGTGAGAGGCCCGCGCACCGCAATGAAAAGTGGCCCCCCTTTACCGCAACTAGAGAAAGCCCTCGCACAGAAACGAAGACCCAACACAGCCAAAAATAAATAAATGAATAAATAAATTTTAAAAAACATATCTGTAGATCCACAGGGATCAACTCAAATAATCTATGGCCTCACTATCAAAATATTTTGGAAGGGTCTGGTAGGCTAAAAAATCCTATCAATGCACAGTTGCTAACAAAACTCCTAAATTGGAGTTTGATGTATTAAGAGGAAAAATAATTTATGATGTTGAAAAGAAAAGCTAGCATGAGGATTGGCCACTCATTTTCTGAGTGTGTACTGATGTCAGCCCGATGTAGTTGCTGTGAAGTCTTACCTCTGAACAGTTTTATTCTTCCCTGCTCAAACCTCCCCTCCTTCCAACTCTCCCCAAACACCTCCTACCTCCCCGACCCCTCCTCACCCCATTCCCACTTCCCCAGTATGTTCGTTATACCTTTGAGTCTCGATCCCGCGTCTTTAAAGTTGCTGCTGTCCTCTGAATCCCAGGTAGACTGGCGAATGCCCAGGGGCTCCCGTTGAGGTGGCTGATGGCTTCTGGTCCCCTTTGCTTCTAGGAGGCTTAGCAAATTCCTTGTAGCTTCCTCCCACCGAATGTACTCCCTCAGCTGCTCCTTCAGGCTCCCTCCCTCATAAACATACAGGGACTCTCCTGTGCTCTTTTTTCCCATTAAATGTCCTGTTCAAAAACAAAAGCAATATATAGCCAGTATTTATAATAACTGTAAATGGAGTATAACCTTTAAAAATTATGAATCACTATGTTGTACACCTGTAACTTATATAATTTTGTATGTCAATTATACTTCAATTTAAAAAAAAATGCAATGCCACATTCATAAAGAAATAAAACAAGCATATACTCTGGTTCAAAAAAAACCCCAACAAAAACAGAATGCCACAAATTTAACCCAGGGGAATGAATGAACAAGAAATTAAAAAGGGCACCAATTGTGTTTGTGCTGCTTTCTCCTAAATGTGGGATAAATAGCATTTTATTGATATTATTAGGAGATAGTTCATAAACGACTGACAGATTTTGATCCCTGCTCAAAACGCCTAATGAATGGACAGAATTCAAGCTGCAGCTCAGAAGCCCTGGGTCTGGTCCCAGCCCCTCTGCTAACTAGCCAGGTGACCTCTCTCAAGTCATTTAGCATCCCGAACCTTCAACTTTATCAACAGTAAAATGAACATGTTGGACCAGATGACATCGAAAGAACCTTCCGTATCTAAAATTCTATCACCATTTCTGTGTGCACCGAATTCTATTCCTAGCTGAATGATGGCGTTCGAACATCTACCCCAGTCAATCTTGAATTGTTCCTGAAAAGAAAAGTCTCCGTGCTTTTCTTTGTGTGATTAAAAAGGTGTTGCTCGGACTTCCCAGGTAGAGCAGTGGTTAAGAATCCGCCTGCCAATGCAGGGAACACGGGTTCGAGCCCTGGTCCAGGAAGATCCCACATGCCGCGGAGCAACTAAGCCTGTGCACCACAACTGCTCTAGAGCCCGTGAGCCACAACTACTGAGCCCACATGCCACAACTACTGAAGCCTGAGCGCCTAGAGCCTGTGCTCCACAGCAAGAGAAGCCACCGCAGTGAGAAGCCCGAGCATCACAACGAAGAGTAGTCCCCGCTCACGGCAGCTAGAGAAAGCCCGTGCGCAAAGACCCAACGCAGCCAAAAATAAATTAATTAATTAAAATAAATAAATTAATTAAAAGGTGTTGCTTTCCTCTTACCTGTAATACAAACGTAGCAAAGGAATTTTTCATTTAAACTTTCTTAGAATTTTAGCTGAGACTGAACCTAGAAATTGCACCTAGAAATTGTACCTAGAAATTATAGTTTGTAATGAAACACAGGTTGAAGACAAGTTTTGGCCAACACTTTTCAGCCATATAAATGCAGAATTTTCTCTTGGAGGTCTAAAATGGTCACCAAAGTTTATCATTAGCTCCAGAGATGAGCATTTGCCATATAAACAAATAAAAGTTGCTGTGCAGGAAGCCAAACCACTAAAAACATGGAAATTCCTGTATGCAAATGGGGATAGCCTTAGGGTCAGAAGGGTATGGGATTGAAGGTCTGTATTCTTTACATTTTAGCCCGTTGCTTGAATATACTCACATTATCTTATTTACTTTCTTCAGTTGATTTTCTCCATTTCTCTGTAATTGGGTTTTATAGCACTTTCAAATTTCTAACACTAGTAAAACTATGGTGCTTTTGATTTAAAGCCCACAAGGAAAGAGCTCTCTGTGGTTCCAGTGTTGACTGGCATTAGATGTAAGGCAAGCGTCACGCAGACAGTACGTGGCAGACCTCAGTCACTGCAAATGGAAGGAGGCCCCTTCCCAGCTGCTCTGTCCACCAAGAGAGAAGCCCTCACAGTCACTCTATTGCTTGTGTGTGTATTTACAGCTCACAGGATGTTTAAATGCAGATTATTTCATTTGATCCACACTGTACTAAATTTGATGAAAATGAGACTGGCCAAAAGTCACATACATGCAAGTAAAGATTCTGGGATTAAAATCAGCTCACAGTCCAGACTCTACGATGTTATACTGCTTTGAAGTGTCTTTGAACTTCCTAAGGATATAAGGCAGTTAGAAATCATTCTGGGGTCTGGAAATAAGGATAAGGTCTGCCAAAGGCTTTCTAATATTATCAAAAGGAATGGAGATCATATATCACTACGTCATGACTCAGTTATGCAACTCAGAAAAATTAATTCTGTGTGCACTGGGGAGCCTGAAAATGAGGTTTTCCTGCATTGCAGTGTGAGCTTTGCCAAGTCACTTAGGACCTGACACTGCACACAATTTTAAGACTCTATTAAGGACACTGTCCCAACTGAAGCATTGGAATCTTGAAAAACTGGCTCCTCACTTATCTGCTTGGGGAACTTGGTACCCAGATATCTACTAAATAACTTTGCATTTAGCCATCACAATGATTATGTTCCACAACCTCCCAGGAAGTAGCAAATCATTTGGCTTAGAAATATGGAGGAAATCAAATCATGATAATGGGAAAGTGGGATTAGAATCTGATGCTCCCAGTAATAACCTCAGTTGCTCTTGTCCTCGGTCATTGTCTATCATCTGGTTAGGATGCTGGAAATGAGAAAGGCGTTATTGGCAATGAAGCAGAGGGATGATGGAGATGCTTTTACAAATAACTTCATTTTTGTCATGCTTAAAGAATTCTGTGACTTTTCTACAATGGAAGGCTAAAATGGGCCTGCATTCTGTGGGTGATTTAACATAGATCTTTGGGACCTTGTACTGAATTTCAGTATTTGCATATTTGGTGGATGGGTGTTCAGACTCCCTCCCCTAGACCACAGATGTTTTTCTTTTTTCTGAGGAAAGTGCGCCATCTAGAACGTCCCAGGGAAGCACACGTCCCCTGGGTCCTAATGTACTTCTTAGCTAGCTAACCTCAACCAAACAATCGTCTCCATGGCAACGTGGACGCTATGCCCACTTCCATCTCTTCTCCCATCATCATTTGTTATGTATCCGTATAATAATAATGGAGATCAAAAGATAGGCACTTGAAAAAATTAAACCTTGCCAGGCGTGGTGGGGGGGAGCTTTTGTCCTCTTTAATCACTTAAAAATACCACTAAAATGGCAGGTTTGCAACAGAAAAGAATTTTCTTGAGCTCCATACTTGAAGATTATCCTAACTTCAGAAAATATCCATTAAGACAGAAAGTGTTGAGTATTAAGAGCTAGTTTTTCTGGAGTGATGCTTCAGCTGTATTTCACAGTAGCTCGGGTAGCATTCAACCCTCCACGGCGCGCTCCACATCAGAGTTAGAACCACGACCAGAAACATTTCATGGGTGCACGGGGGATAGTTCCCAGTGTTAGTGTTGACCTATATTTTCATGGCACACAAAACATTTCCATGAACATCGAGACAGATAAGAATTGGTTACGTTTTCAGTCTGTTGACTTGTTTTTCCACGGCCACATCACGTTCCTCTCAGCTGGAAGAAGCAATTCACTTAACAAACCTGCAAATTTGTGCTAACAGCTTCTTCCTGGACAGCAATATGTAGCTTTCGTTTGCATTAATTAAAACTAACCTCCATGTCTTCAGTGATTGAGGAGGACAGGCATTTACTTAGGGCAGAAACCTCAATTTAAAATCTAACATGGCATTCATGCTTGTGAATGCTCACATTCCAACAGAGGGCATGTCCACCCAAAGCAAACTTTTGTGCAACCGCAATGTCATTTTAAGTCTAAATGCAATTTTCTATGTCACCTCCCTCTTTCCCTTGTTCTTCATCAACTCTGCACAGTTAGCCAAGGGAGAAAAAGGAAAAAGAGTGTGTTCGAGAACAAATAAGAGAATAAGACAATTTGGGTGTGTCACTGGTCAGTACACTTTGGGGCTGGGAATGCCCAAGTACCACCATGAAGGGTGATGAAATGGCTGACACCCGAAAGACCTGGGGACTGATGTGCTCTGGAATCACAGCAATCAGCGTTGGCTTGCGTCAGAAATACCATGATTATAGCTTCCCAGCTAACTCTCTTGTCCTGCGTTTAGCCTGCAAGGGTTACATTAACAATAAGTCTTTTTAGGGCTTCCCTGGTTGAGAGTCCGCCGGCCGATGCAGGGGACACGGGTTCGTGCCCCGGTCCCGGAGGATCCCACGTGCCGCGGAGCGGCTGGGCCCGTGAGCCATGGCCGCTGAGCCTGCGCGTCCGGAGCCTGTGCTCCGCAAGGGGAGAGGCCACAGCAGTGAGAGGCCCGCGTACCGCTAAATATATATATATATACACATATATATATATTTAGTACAAAAACATGGATGAGCAAAAGAGGCTGGAAATCTGGACGTTTCATTCCACCTTCCCAGCCCACTGGCCGCTGGCCGCACTGGACAATGACCACTTGATCTAAACTCCCAGGAGCCCTTTTTAAGCATCGATTCGATTCTAGGTTTGGCTTCTTTAACATCTTCTAAGTATCCTTCTCTCTGGAAGTGCAAGGGTTTTCACCCATCCCAACCCTTCCTCTCTATACCAGGCTCCTGGGTTCCGGGTGTCCCTCAAAGATGACAAATACTTTCATCCCTGGGGTTGCCAAGACTTGGCAAATGATTCTTTCAGTAATAATGAAAACTACTGTATCGCAACCCAGAGCGCTCCATTTCTCTGAGGGAAACCTACACAGCGCACAGGAGCTGAGGACGCGCAGTTCTAGCTTCACCCCATCTTCCAAATTCATCCTAGTCTTCACCCCGAGAGTCTGTAAATCCTCTGAGAGTTGAATTAGCAAGTATCTTTCCAACACACCCTCCCCTACTTCTAAGTAGATGACTAAGGAAATCGTGAAACGCACACGTACACACACACACACACACACACACACACCGCCTTAAATCTCTCTAGGGGCCGACCAGCTTCCCGGGAAATGCTAGGGCTGTTGTAGATGGCTGTGTGGGGAGCTGTCTGAGGAAGTCGAACTCTTGGCATCATTTGCTAGAGGCTCTGCTCGGCGCGGCCGAGAGCCCCGGGGTGACGCTGGAGCAGCGAGAAGCAGCGGGGCCGCTACCTGCCTCCCAGCTGCGGGGAAGCAAGCGGGTGCGCGCTCCGCGGCCTGAGACCCGGTCCAAGCCGCTGCGGTTCCGGGGGCCGGGACGAGAGAACCTCCAAGCCCGTGCCTGGAAAGCAGGACTTGTAGGCAGGGGGAAGAGGGAAGGAGCTAGGGGAGAGCGTGAAGAGAGGCGGAGAAAAGCGAGGACTTCGGGGACAGAGACCCGGGATCAGCGTGGAGACCAGGTGTGATTCCCGGAGCACCGAGCCTGCCGGATGGAAGGAGGGAGGGTTGGGCAAAAGGGCAGGGAAAAGAAAATCGCTGCAAGGCAAAGAAGGACTGAGGAAATTCAGGCGAGCCCCAAATAGAGGTGGGATTCAGGCGCTGCTTGCTGAATAGATTTGAAACCCAGGGGGGGCGCTGCGCCCCGTGTCCCACACCTGTGGCTTTGTCGGGGGTAAAGGCGCAGCCGCCAGGCTGGACCAGGGCTCCGAGACGCGCTCGGGGACCCAGCTCCCCAAAATTGTTCAGGGAGAGAACCGTGCCAGACAGGGTTGTGATTAGACGGATAAAAGGGGGTGCTGGGAGATGCGGAGGGAGGGTGATCTCCGCGTACGGCTGGGATTTTGGAGAGCTGCGCGCTGGCTCGGGTGTCCTGCGGGGGGAGGGAAGAGAGCGGGAAAGGACCGAGGGACCAGCCGGAGGCTGCCGAGGGACCGACGGCTTCCCGGGATACTGAAGGGCAAGGTGGAGTTTTGGGAGAACGGGGTTGGCGTCTGAGTGGAAAGGTCGGAGCAAAACCCAACCCCCAACGCAGAGCCGCAGAAAAGCTGAGAGATGGGGAGACTGGCCCCCTCGGCTGGCTGGTCCCGCCAGGACTAGAGCGCGCCGGACACTCACCCACCGCCCAGTGGTTGCCGCGCGGGTACATCTTGGCCAGCAGGGTCCCTCCGCCCGCCGACACCGGGGCGGCCGGTCCCCGGGGCGCCTGGCAGAGGACCAGAGCCAGCAGGACGAGCGGGAAGTCGCGGCCGCGCATGGTCCCGGCGGGAAGCCCTCGGAGCGCCGCGGCGAGGCTGGGCGGAGAGTGCGCTTCCACCGCAGAGGAGAGACGGGAGGACCGGGACCTCAGAGGAGCGCCGCCGCCGCCGCCGCCGCCAGCGCCGCTGCTGCAGCCTCCACGACGCCCCGACTTTATATGCAAGCCCGGGCGGGGGCGCAGGGGGGTTCTTCACCGCCGACCCCAGCGCTCTGACGTCTCCCTGGAGCGAGCCGGAGCGCTGGGACAACGGTCTCCGAAAATCATCCATCTTCCTGCCGAGAGATGAACAGGCTGAGCGTACATTGTCCCCTCTCTCTCTCCCTCGTAGCCCCGTCCGCCTTCCCCAGCCTGGGTTAGTTCTTCCTATCCTCGACGCCTTCGCTCCAGAACAATTTAGGGAACTCCTCCCTCCCCAGCCTCACCGGGGCGCCTCCCGCGTTTAGCTGCCTTCGGATCCTTCGAGGAGGAGCAGTGACCCCGTGGCCTGACCCCAGGGGCGAGAGGCGCAGCTGGGGTGGGGGAGATAGAGAGGGATGTGCGCCAAGGATGGATGTTTTTAGGCTGGGCTTTGCTGGAGGGGACCGGAGCCCGGAATGCAAAGGACCTCTGATTCTCAGACTTCCCCCCTTTGTGGACCACCTCCCTCCTCGCGGTCCCTGCCCATGAACCTCGCGACCTTTGCTCCCTCCCACAGAGCGCCGCCGCTTCACCGCCGCAAGACCCTCACCCCACCTGGGGTTTCGGAGGCGTCCCTGCCCGCTTGTAGGGTGCGATGGAGGCTGGAGCAGGAAAGACATGTAACGTGATCGGAGCTACAATACTAACAATAGTTTTACTATACTCCTGGTTCCCTGCGCCAGCATACGGCATCCACATAACAGAAGAATCTTCTGCGGCGATTTCCCTAGGCCGCCTCTACCAGGAAGCTCAAACTGTCCCTAAGCTGCCATTTACACACTTCTCTAGAGCTGCCCAACCTTCCCCTTCTCCTTCTGTTCTCAGATACGAGGAATGGTCACCGGCCCAACTCCCGAGGCTCTCAATGCCATGGATACAAAGGGGGTGGGCACCATAGCAATGCAACAGTGAATAGAAGCGGGTAGGATGCGGTTGCCCACGATTCGGCTGTCAGAGCCGGGCGTGTGTTGGTGTGTTCCCGCATGCCAGTTCCTCACCGAGTGCTGGTGAATTGCCTCGCTGGTTGGTTCCCGCTGGTGTTCCATGTCAATACTGGGTGTTTATACCAATTAGGTTGAAATCATACATCTTTCGGGATATCTGGTGATTCAATACATCTGTGCCGTTCTTAGAGGATGTGTGCATATTGCATGACTGAGCATTCTTGGGCTCGGAAGAGTATTCCATGCATGTGTCTGGCTAGAAGGTTAAATGCTAATTTCAAGATCACTATTATTAGCCAAGCAATAGAGTAATACTATCCTGAGGGAACACCCCAAGTGAAAATCAAGGGGAAAAAAAGCCTACAATTGGCTTGGACTCCATCCTTCTGGGTTCCCAGGCTCTGCTCGTTAGTGAGCACATGTTCCACGGTCAGGTGGTCATACGTAGGCTTCCCACTTCCCACTTGGCCATGAGCTTGCAGGAGCACAGGGACTCGGTCTTGTTCCCCTGTGTGTCTGCAAAGAGCCTGGATCACAGTGGTGTTCAACGATTTGATGAATGTACAACTAACCTAAGAAATGCTTGAGTCTAAATGGCTTTTGCAACCTTGAGCCTTTGGAAAACCTTTCTCTCTCCAGACTAAGTTATAGAAAAATGTCCTTTCCCCTTAGTTTAATCAAGATTATTTTAGAATCTTTTAATGACGTTTTTCCCGCTATGAGACCAAGGGAAAACTACTGTAAATACAATGAAGTGTGGGAACAGCTCTACAGAAAGTGCAACTCTTCTGCAAATTCAGGCAACACACTCTTGGGTCTCTTGCAGACCAGGAGCTACCCAGGTTCCTCCATTCACTTCAACTCTTGCTCTAAGCACCCTAGTCTCCAGGCTTTCTGCAGCCGGTCTCGGGCTTAGACTTGTCATTTGCTTTGGCATCCCACAAGGGCAGAGAGTGTGTCAGTCTTTGCTCAGGGCTGAATCCACAGTGTCTGACCCAGTCCAAGGTACAGAACAGGGACTCAAGAGACGTGAATGGCTGCATTGTCCTCCAGGTATAGCAGCCTGAGTCCAGTCCTCTAACCAGAAAAGACAATGGATTGTTACAAGTTAGAGAAGGAAACCATTGCAGGTTTCATTCAGCCAGTACTGAATGAGTCCTAGTAGATCCTGGCTGGGTGTCTTTTCATATCGCTTTTAAAATCTTAACCACAGCCCTGCCAGATAGGGATGACTTGTTCCCCTTCTTGGTTATAGCTCAGCGCTCCGTTCCACGTAGATATTCAGGAACCCAGGTTCATTCCGTCTTGTGCCTCTACCCCTCCCTAGTGCTCTGCTCCTCAAAGGGATGTTCTGTAAGGAGACAAGGAGCTTGTGTCAGGATGTAAATCAATGCATTGCTTCCTTCATCGAGAATATCTTGCTTTGTCAGCTGAACGCTGTGTTTAATGATTTGCATTTAGTGCTGTTGGTTTGCATTCTGACATAAGCTCTTTATCTTGCTGTGGATGGGTTACAAACGGTTCGAGGATGAGCAGCTGATGCATGGACCGACCACACTTAATTAGCACTAAGTGTACTGTCCCTGCCTGCATGGCCTAGATAGCAGCTGGCACGACAGGGCAAATGGGGAGGCGCGCCACTCTCTTAATATACCAGCCCACACGTACCACTCATCTTTTCTGCTCATATTTTAGTCCGTAAAAACTCAGCCACAGGGAGCTGCAAGAGAGGCTGGGAGCTGTAGCCCTGATAATCAGTCAGGCGCCTGGCTCTGACTGCACCGCTGTGGAGGAAGGAATAAGTGGAGTTTGATGGACGGCTGATAAACAGCCAGAACCAGCCTAGTGTGCCTCAGGCACGTGGAGGTCTTACAAATTTTATTTAATAAAGTAAAACCTCCCCTCATGGTGAGGAAAGACTGGGTCTCCGGCCCGTCTCCTCTGCCCCAGAGTTCTACGTCCCTTAGAGAATCTCTTGCTAACTACCATACCAGCACCCCTTAGGCTCAGGGGGGCGTTGCACCCTCTTATCACTGTGGCACAAATTAGGGTACCCCTCCGTTGGATTCCCCATTTGGGAATGTTTAGTCTAGTCTTTCTATAATAAATGGATCTTAGCCCTTTAGCTATTTCCACAAAAGATCTATGTAGCCAGCAGCCATGATATTTCACTGACATTTTTTGCACTTGTGTGGGGTGGGCTGGGGTCCTGGCCTCCTGTCTTGCACCTCTGCTGGAAACTGCCTCCATCTCTCAGTTTCCCAACTCCTGGTTTCCAAGAGAGAAACACGATAGACCCAGCTCATTATTGTGACCCAGCTATACGTGTTCTAGATTGCCCAACAGCTTAAAGATGAGTGAGTCCACAATGTCCAACCCACTCTTATAGAGGCGAGGACACGTGGTGGTAGATATGGCAGCGTCCACTCCACAGGGCTCTGGGCGGGACAGTGTTCCCTGAAAAGAAGGTGTGGGTATCATACCCAGTGGCCCTGCTCCCCAGATCCTCAGGCACATGCTGTCTTGTGCCTGATATTTCATGACGTCTGTTGTTTCTTTTTAGCTCAGTGACTCCCAGACATTGGAAAGGGCATTTTTTTTTTAACATCTTTATTGGAGTATAATTGCTTTACAATAATATGCTCGTTTCTGCTTTATAACAAAGTGAATCAGCTATATGCATACATATATCCCCATATCTCCTCCCTCTTGCGTCTCCCTCCCACCCTCCCTATCCCACCCCTCTAGGTGGTCACAAAGCACCGAGCTGATCTCCCTGTGCTATGCGGCTGCTTCCCATGAGCTATCTATTTTATATTTGGTAGTGTATATACGTCCAAGTAAGGGCATTTTTTTTACTATTCTCTTCCACGTAGTTTAGGTTTTGATGGACTTTTTACTGTAAAACAAGCCATATTGCTTAGATTTCTCATTTTTACTCATCAAAGACATAGGAACTGTCTGTCCATCAGAATTTCTAATCAGGTTGAAGTCACCAGTATTACCTAGAGAGTAGATGTCATTCCAGCTTAAATCAGTGAAACATTGCATCTTAATTCATCTTTTCAGCTTCATCAGGGGTAAATGTATGGCTTTTTTTTTTTTTTTTTTTTTGCCACACCACGCGACTTACGGGATTTTAGTTCCCCGACCAGGGATGGAACCCAGGGCCCCGGCAGTGAGAGCACCAAGTCCTAACCACTGGACTGCCAGGAAATTCCCCAAATGTATGGCTTTTTGAAATATTGAAAATAGCACATGCATCTCTATCTTTGCCCTAAGTGGAGTCTAGGTTAGGAGTCTTAAGGTTTACGGGGCTGTTTTTGCTGTCACTGGTCATTTATACTTTGGTGCCTATGAAGGCTTTGAGGACAGGCCTTGAGATGCTCCAAGATCCCCAGATCCAGTCCAAAGCCAAGGAAGCAGGCTATGAAGGCAAATGGAAAGGAACAAGGAGACATTGGTGTCCTGCAAGCACATGGGTTCTAATTCTGCCTCTGCCACTTAGGAGCTACTATGTTACCAGGCCAGTGACTTAGTATCTGCACCTCACTTTCCTCATCTATAAATTGGTAATATCTCCCTCCCTAGGGTGTGTATCTGTTGACTGACAGCTACTTATTTGTTTTAATTAATAATTATGGAGAACTATAATTAGGGCAAGCTAATTTTTATCTTACATGTGAGCGTCAAGAGGGCATAATTTTCTTGCTCAGTGCCTAACCCCAATGTCACATGCTATTTAGATCTCCCGAAGAGATAATCATATGAATAATAGCTGTCAATCAGTGAGCATCTAGCATGTACCAGGCATTGTGCACTTACTCGTGTAACCCTCACAGCTGTCCTATGACATAGATGTTATTTGTCCTGTTTTATAGATGAGGAAACTGAGGCACAGGAGGGTTAAGTAACTTGCCCAATGACCCAATGGTAACTGACAGAGTCAAGAGTCAACCTCAGAGCCATCTGATTTTCAAGCTCTGAGTGTGATAAGCCTGGCAAAAATGAGTTTCTTTGTACTTACAGGACTTTTCTGGGGGTCGATAAATTTCATCACCCAGAAGGATAAAAAGTATATTAAAATAATTTTAGAGGAGATATTGGGAATAATTTTTAGAGGTATTTGGGTGAAAGCTCATTGCAGATTCCTCCCTTTGCTTGTTTTCAGCTATTCCCCACCCCATGCCCACCCACCTCTAGATCTGTGGACATCGTTTTGCAACTTGTACGTGGAAGTGGGTGGAAGTGGTGGGAACATATAAATTTGCTTTTTGGAGAATAACATGCTCATAGTTTGGGCTACAGCACGGATGGCCAGAGTCCCAAAATGTAGCCCTCAGTATCTGAAACTGCAAATATATTTCTGATGTCAACGTGAACATCCTACTTTGCAATCTTCCTTGAAATCCAGTTATTTCTGGCATTTCACTATTACCTTCCATGGTCTTCTGAGCTCCTGGACAGATTGCAGGGGCGATTACCCTAGACTCCAGCCTTGGGGGCTTCCCTGGTGGTGCAGTGGTTAAGAATCTGCCTGCCAATGCAGGGGACACAGGTTCGAGCCCTGGTCCGGGAAGATCCCACATGACAGAGAGCAACTAAGCCCGAGCACCACAACTACTGAACCTGCACTCTAGAGCCCACGAGCCACAACTACTGAGCCCGCACGCCTAGAGCCCGTGCTCTGCAACAAGAGAAGCCACTGCAATAAGAAGCCTGCGCACCTCAACGAAGAGTAGCCCCCGCTTGCCGCAACTAGAGAAAGCCCGCGTGTGGCAAAGACCCAACGCAGCCAAAAATAAAATAAGTAAATAAATTTATTTTAAAAATATTAAATTAGGGGCTTCCCTGGTGGCGCAGTGGTTGAGAGTCCACCTGCCGATGCAGGGGACTCGGGTTCGTGCCCCGGTCCGGGAAGATCCCACATGCCGCAGAGCGGCTGGGCCCGTGAGCCATGGCCGCCGAGCCTGCGCGTCCGGAGCCTGTGCTTAGCAACGGGAGAGGCCACAGCAGTGAGAGGCCCGCGTACCGCAAAAAAAAAAAAAAAAAAATTAAATTAGGCTCCAGACTTCCAGTTTATCTACTCCAGGGTTTCTCAGCGCTGTTGAGATTTGGGGCCAGGTAGTTCTTTGTTGTGGGGTCTGTCCTGGACATTGTAAGGTATTTAGCAGCACCCCTGGCCTCTACTCAGTAGATGTTAGTAGCATGTCTCAGTGTGACAACCTAAAAGTCTGCAGACGTTGCAGTATTTCCTCGGTGGGGGAAAATCACCCCCTGCTGGGGGGCTGACCTAGCCCAGCTTCTCATCCTTAACTCCTTCCTTGCCAGGTGCTCCTGTGCTCTCACTTGAACGTCTCCAGTGCTGGAGAGCTCACTTCTTCTCATCTTTGGAGACTACTGATGTTGGAAAACTCTTCCTTAGAGTGAACTTACTTCCTCATAGTGTCTCTCTAGCTTCCCCTCATCGTGTGGATCACGTGGTCCTCTTCTGCCCTGCCCGGTCCTCCTGACACCCCCTCATGTTTCCAGACCCCATCGTGCGGGCCGCATTCTTCTTTTCGCTAGATATTCTCTGTATTGTCAACGCTCACTCAGATGCAAGGACTGCGCCTCCTCTCCCATCCTGACTGATCTGAACATCCTCCAGTGTTCCCTTTATTTATTTATTACTTTTTTTTTTTTTTTTTTTTTTTTTTTTGCGGTACGCGGGTCTCTCACTGTTGTGGCCTCTCCCGTTGCAGAACACAGGCTCCGGATGCGCAGGCTCAGCGGCCGTGGCTCACGGGCCCAGCCGCTCCGCGGCATGTGGGATCTTCCCGGACCGGGGCACGAACCCGTGTCCCCTGCATCGGCAGGCGGACTCTCAACCACTGCGCCACCAGGGAAGCCCCGTACTACATCTTCTTTACCCATTCATCTTTTGATGGACTTTGAAGTTGCTTCCATGTCTTGGCCATTGTAAATAGTGCTACTATGAACATAAGGGTGCATGTATCTTTTTGTGTTCCCTTTAAAGTTGAGAAAGTGAGAGACACGGGTGCTGAGCATTGATCAGAGGATCCAGTGAGCAAGGGTCACTATTTTCCAGAACTTTCCACAGGTATATGCCTATGTCACTTGGCTTCCTGGGGAAATGAAAGCTACTGTACAAGCAGCCGCCTGTGCCAGGTCAAATGTGCCTGGAAGGCTGGAAGGCTTCAGATGTTGCCCCTACCCCTCAGGTAGTACAGAGTTGAGCACCAAGGCAGCAGGAGGCCGAGGGCAGAGCTGGTGATGGTACAAAGGGCAGGGCAGTTCTGGGCTTGAGCGACTCTGGTTCTTTCTTCTAAGGACCTATCCACAGAGGCTGTGTTCCTCATCCTGCCACTCCCCTGGGACATTTGTAAGGACAAGAATAAAAAAGACCATGAATGTGAACCATTTTATAAACTCTATGTGAAGAGCCAGCTGCACACGTGTGACATGTGGTTATCTCCAAATCACCATCCCCCCAGCCTGCCAACTTCTCCGGACCAGAGTCTCTCAACTCCAGGCAGGCTAAGCTGCAACCAAGTTTAGTAGCAAGTTCATAAGGAAAATATTATTCAGGAAAATCTCTGAAATTCCATTAGTTTAATCTGATTTGACTTATCGAATCAACATACATTTGTCTATCTCTCGTACTCCTCTTGATGGCACCTAGCACTGTGGCACCCAGGTATTCAGACCAGCATATTACATTACTGCAGAAATGAGGGTGTCTGGTGAGTCATGTACTCACATGGAGCCTCCCAGCACAGCCCCCTGGGAACACAGGGGAAGAGATGGGTCCTGATAGTAGAGCAGTGTCATGGGGCATGAGTGCCCGCTGCCAACAGTGATGACGGTAATAGGTCAGCTCAAATGAACTATCTGGAAGTTGCTTAAGACTACTTATCATAACACCAATATTATAACAGTAAAAGCTACAGGAAATATTTATAACAGTAACTTACAGATACAAACTAATGATAAACTACAATTTCACAAAGGATTGTAAACATTTTGCACACTTGTCAGTCCTTTTTTTTAGGCAAAGTGCTCTTTTGATAACAAATAAATAACAGATACACACTCGAGTGAACTATTTTCATGCAATACGAAGAAGTTTTAATTCGATAAGTTAAATACTCCTTTCTACCAAAATTGGAATTTGAATCCAAGTTTAGTGTTGGTCCTCTTAAAGTTCAAAGTAGTGTGGACAGTTTGGTTGTCATTTAAGACAAAGGAGGGGATGCTATATAGGTATCCAAGTACAGGCAAAGAGCAGTGGTCCAGAAGTCAAGAAGCTTAACTGTGCAACCCTCTTGCAGTCAATATCGTCTATGCTAAAGTGAGAATTGCTTTGTATCAATATCTCATTTAATGCTTATTAATGAATAGATGATTTTATTTTTCCCTTTTGCGGGGAGGAAGAGTTTTAGAGAATGTAAGCGCTTGTCCATGGTCAAGGAGCTGGCATTAGAACCCTGGGAGTGTGGTGCACACAACTCTTCATTGCTAGCCCTTGTGCAGCAACTTGTACTTTGAGAGCCTAGAGCTTTACCTAATTTCACAGCTCTGTCTGTCTTACCTGTCTGCTTTAGTCAGGGTTCTCCAGAGAGACAGAACCAACAAGATGTGTGTATGTGTTTATATATGCAGATACAAACACACAGATACCTGTATCTATAACTATATCTATCAATTGATCGATTGATCAGTTGATCAATAGATAGAGGTTTTAAAGAATTAATGGCGAAGGCTTGGCAAGACCAAAATCTGATGGGGTAGGCCAGCAGGCTGAAGACCCAGGGAAGAGCTGCAGAGTCCAAAGGCAGACTGCGGGCAGTATTCCTTTTTGCTTGGGGGAGTTCAGTCTTTTTCTCGTAAAGCCTTCAACTGATTGGATGAGGCCCACCCATATAATGGAAGGCAATCTGCTTTACTCAAAGTATACTGATTTCAATGTTAATCTCATCTAAAAAATACCTTCACAGAAACACCTAGAATAATGTTTTACCAAATATCTGGGTACTGGGACCTAGCCAAGTTGACACATAAAATTAACCATCATCCTGTCTCTCCCTGTTGTCAAATGTGGGTAACTGCTGTGAACGCCCTCTAATCTCTAAGGCATTCTGCATTTCTTGTAAGTATTGGGCAAATACCACTTTTCTTGAAGTTCTGCCAAATAAAGTTGGAATTTTCCCAAAGGAACTTGGCTAGGAACAAAGGAAACAAAAGGAAGAAGAAAAAGAAGAAGGAGGAGGAAGAAGAGGAGGGGTAGAAGGAAGAGGAAAAGATGAAAATGCAGACATAGATAGGATTTTAAAAACAAAAATCAACTTTACTGAGGTACCATTTACATATTAAAGTGCCCCCATTTTAAGAGTATACTTTTTTGAGTTTTGACAAATGTATGCAACCACCACAATCAAGATCTGAACATTTCCATCACCCCCCAAAATTCCAGTAAATCACTGATAAACTTTCTGTTAGTACATATCAGTTTTGTCGTTTCTAGAATTTCGTATAAATGGCATTGTACAGTATGTTGTCTTTTGCATCTGGTGTCTTTCATTTACCATAAAGCTTTTGAGGTTCAGGCACATCATTGCATGTACTCAGTGTTGGTTCCTTTCTACTAATAAATAGTATTCCACTGTGTGGCTATTTCTCGATCTGTTTCCTCATTCACCAGTATCCAGTTGATGGGTACGTGGGTTGTTCCCAATATGCGGCGGGGTGGGGGTGGGGGATTGGTTCTCTTTTGTTTTTTGTCTGTTTGTGTTTTGGCTATTATGAATAAAGCTGCTATGAACATTCACGTCTTTGTGTAGACATATGTAACATCATCTCTCTTGAGTAAATACCAGGGAGTGAATTCCTTGGTGGTATAGTAATTACATGTTTCACTTTCTGAAAAGCTGCCCAGCATCCGCTCCTGATACAGAAGCCAGTTCTCCCTGTTTGAATGATCCAGTTATTACTGTATGTTTGGGATGTCTCTAATTCTGACTTTGTTTACTGGCCAGAAATGCCTGGTAGATATTTACCCTGGTGAACATTCAAATCCCTCCATGAATGCTGGCCCCTGCAAAGGGATGGCTTTCCAGAACCCATTCCTACAGATTTGTGATTTAAGGTCCTTGGGAAACACTCTACTGAAAATGAACGCTAGAAATAGGCTCATCTCAGCTCTTTGCTGGCTTACACTTTAGCCAGAACATGTCAGCTGCTCAGACCAAGGCACTGCTGGAATCAGGTTGCTTGGCTGAGGGGAAAAGAAGAGAGAAGGAGGTCATTGTAGATACATATAGTTGCCTACCCAATGGCTGCTTCAACTCAGTCATAACAATCCTGTTTCCTGCTTTCCAAATCGCTTCCCAGGCAGGTGTGCTCATGTGACCCATTTTGGCCAAGGGGACCTTAGTGGAAGTCAGCTTGTGGTGGCTTCTGGGAAAGCTTCTGCCTTCATGGTGAAGGATCCTCCCACCTCCTTCCTGCCTTGAACGTAGACACTCCACCCAGCTCTGGCACCATCTTGCAACCATGAGAGAAAGACCAAGAAACACACAGAGACGTCAGCCCAGGCATTGCTGAAATGGGAAATCATCACCAGTATCTACTTCTGTCTTCTTGTTACTTGTGACAGATCAACCCCTATTTGTTTAAGCCACTGTGAATAAGGTTTTTCTTAACAGCCAAATAAATGCCCAATTAGGGAGGTTCTGAAAAAGGAGACAGGAGCATATTGAAGGCAAATGTCATGTTTCTTTCACTAGAGCCAACAAACAGAATTTGCCTTCAAATAGAATTTACCACTGCTCTCAGATCTGCCAGGAATCTTCTAGGTTTTCTCACAGATTCCCCCTGTTACAGGTTGTTCCTCAAGGAATATGGGTTGATAATCCCCTCTCTGCCAATTCCTGCCTGGCTCTGGGCAAAACACTTAACCTCTCTGTGCCTCAGTTTCCTCACTTGTAAAACATGGAAATCGTAAGGATATTTTTAATTTAATTTTTTAAAAATAATTTTATTTATTTTTGGTTTCATTGGGTCTTTGTTGCTGCGTGTGGGCTTTCTCTAGTTGTGGTGAGCGGGGGCTACTCTTCCTTGTGGTGCGCAGGCTTCTCATTGTGGTGACTTCTCTTTGTTGCGGAGCACAGGCTCTAGGTACGCAGACTTCAGTAGTTGTGACACACGGGCTCAGTAGTTGTGGCACACGGGCTTAGTTGCTCCGCGGCATGTGGGATCTTCCCAGAACAGGGCTCGAACCCATGTCTCCTGCATTGGTGGGCAGATTCTCAACCACTGCGCCACCAGGGAAGCCCAGGATATTTTTTTAAAGCTAGAAAAAAACTGAAGTATTTTAAACTGCTTTTATATTATTCTGTGTTATCAGGGAAAGAAGTCTTCTCCATTACACTGGTCTTTGTTTTTGTTTTGTTTTGTTTTGTTTTGCGGTACGCGGGCCTCTCACTGCTGTGGCCCCTCCCGTTGTGAAGCACAGGCTCCGGACGCGCAGGCTCAGCGGCCATGGCTCACGGGCCCAGCCGCTCCGCGGCATGTGGGATCCTCCCGGACCGGGGCACGAACCCGTGTCCCCTGCATCAGCAGGCGGACTCTCAACCACTGCGCCACCAGGGAAGCCCCATTACACTGCTCTTTATCTTCCTCTTACATATTTTGTTAGGAGTGTTCTGTTCTTCGATATACATGTGTATGATTAAGTAACAAAGTAATGTTCACCAGCCTTTGTTTTAAATTTTTTTAAACAAAATAAAGTCCTTATGACAGAATCTGGGCTATCTGGAGGAACTCAGTAGGCGATGGTGATGATGATGATAGTTTGCAAAGCACTGAATCACCTTGCAACCATTACTAGAGTATCAACTTCACCAGATTTCCATTTTCCTAGAGCAAAACTCTATACCCCTGAACTAAGATTGCAGGGGCAGCAGGTTCATATCTGCTACATCCCACTTCCTATGCTGCAAAATCTCCTTCAGACACAATATGCTAAGTTTTTAAGCCAATCTTCCAAGGTGTGTTAGAGGAATACCGAGTTTCCCTTTCGTTTATCCACCACCATGCCGATCTCTCCCTCCCGTGTGTTATCTGATTACACGGACTGTCAAGTGTGATCACACCTGACCATGTAACAGCCTCCCTTTTCTCATTAAACTCCATCTTAGTTCTGATCAAGATTCTCTAATGTCCAGGTCTTTGGTAATTTTAACTTTATCTTCTGCATTTGCTATTTGTCACTCACTTTGTATTATCTGCAAATTTAATCTAGGTCAAATTTACTTTCCCCTCTAGGTTGTTAATGAGCACTGTCTATTGGATAATACAGTTTCCTGTAACTGAGCCCTCTGGGATCCTTGATTCTTATTCACATTCAGGTCTAATTCAAGATGCCACTAATTTTTACCTCTACTGACCATTTGTCAACAAAACCCAAAACTATGTTACCGTCAAATCTCCCAGACCCTACTTCTTTAATTGCTCTATGAATTGCTTGGGTCAGATATTTCACATCAAATAAATGTTTAAATGATTTCCACTGAATTCCCCTGTGGAGTTTCAAGTCCATAATTGTGTTCAAAAATGGCTGTGCCGGTATTAGGGAGAATAATTTGAGGCTTTTGAATTTGCCTGGGTTGTTGTTCATTAGATTCTCTTCCACCATGCACAGACAGATCAATTTTCTTATTAAATTTCTTGAATTCTTACCTGGAATGGCAGGCAGACCATGAGAATACTCATTTCCTGAGTCATCGTGTTGATGAATATTCCTCTGCTTCTGGAGTTTGGAACCTTCCCAGATCCCAAGATTCTGGTTCTCTCCACAGTATATGCGATGGTTTTGAGTACCCCCGAAATCCTGAGATGTCCCCCAGTTCTGTTTAAGCACTGGAGTTTAATTACTCCTTATCTAGTTAGTAACTCATCGTTACATTATCTTCTAATCCAGTGGTTCTTGACCTTGGCCAGTTTTGCCCTGTTCCCCACCGCCATCCCTCTGTCCCCAGACACTGGCAATGCCTAGAGACATTTTCAGTTGTCACAACTCAGAGACGGGTGGTGGAGGCAGAGCTACTGACATTGAGGGGGTAGAAGCCAGGAATGTGGCTATCATCTTAGAGTGTGCTCTAAGTGTTTTCTGGCCCAAAATGTCAATAGTGCTGAGACTGAGAAACCTCATAAAATCTAAGCTATTCTCAAATCTGCCCCTCTCCTCCCCCCTCACCACCACCCAAGAAGGATGGAGTAGTTAACCTAGTTGAAGAGTGAAAAGACCTGTTCCCCCTGGCTGGTCACTTCACTCTCTGGACGGCCGCGTTAAGTTTGGCTGGGAGGGGGATTGAATTAGAGATAGCATATTTCTAAATCTCACTTCAGTTCTCTCCCTCCCTCCCTCCCTTCTTCCCATCCTCCTTTCTTCCTTCCTTCAACAAGTGCTTATTGGATACCAACCATGGGCCATGCACTTCCACAGACACTGTGGATACAGATGTTAACAAAACAGTTGAAATCCCTACCCAGTGGGAGCTGATGTTCTAGTTGGGGAGTGAGACAATACTCAAGAGAAGGCATTTCAAAGACCATTAAGAAAGAGAATGAAGAAAAAAGGGCAGGGTTCTGAGATCTGTACCATGACCACCCTATTTCACTGGCCTGAAAGCCAGTTTTTTTTTTTATATTCAAGTATAGTTGATTTACAATATTGTGTTAATTTCTGCTGTACAGCAAAGTGACTCCATTTTACATATATATACATTCTTCTTTTTATTTTATCCAGTTTTGAGGGAAAAGGCTAAGTGTTTTATTACAGAGGTGTCTGCTGTTGTTATTGCTAGAGTACAGCTATTTTTTGATTACATGCACTAAGACATAGTTATTTTCCATGAAGAAGAAACTTTCCAGCTTAAACATGAATTTAAGCTATACTTCATCTGCAGAGCTACCATGATTTTTTTTAACATCTTTATTGGAGTATAATTGCTTTGCAATGGTGTGTTAGTTTCTGCTTTATAACAAAGTGAATCAGCTATATACATATGCCTATATCCTCATATCTCCTCCCTCTTGCATCTCCCTCCCACCCTCCCTAACCCACCCCTCTAGGTGGTCACAAAGCACCCAGCTGATCTCCCTGTGCTATGCGGCTGCTTCCCACTAGCTATCAGTTTTACATTTGGCATGGTATATATGTCCATGCCACTCTCTTACTTTGTCGCAGCTTACCCTTCCCCCTCCCTGTGTCCTCAAGTCCATTCTCTACGTCTGTACCATGATTTTTATCTAGGCCATGCAAAAGCTTATGGAGACAGACACTAGGATTTGACACCTGGCTTTGCTACTTATGAGCTATGTGACCTTGAGCAAATTTCTTAATCTTTCTGATGCTTAGAGTTTAAGAAAATAACACCACCTATCTCATACAGTTACTGTAAGGATTTAATGAGTTGCTGTATATTGAGAGCTTAGCACATTTCTCAGTACTTCGTAAAGCACTCACTTAAGGGCTTGTGTTCATATGGGGGGGAAATCCTCACTCACATTTCAGCTGTCTTTGGCGTAGTGAACCACAACTACCCAGTTTTCCCTCTGGTATTTACTGGGAGGCAGAGATTAAGTAATTACCACGAGGGTAAAGGCCAAGGCCTCCCTTCCCCATGGTCATGGCTTTCCCTTTGATGAAGTCCTCCCTCAACAGTGGTGTCAAAGAGAAACAGAGGTGTATAGCAATTAAAGGTGACAAGACACATTTTATTGATACTACTGCAGTAGGGGAGAGACTTCAGTATAACACTGAGCCCAACACCACTAAAATAAGAGGTGGGAGACTTTCTAAACACTGGATTGTGCTAAAAGAAAAGTACTAGAGGATATATAAGGGGGGAGGTGGTCAATGTGATTAGGCCATCTGTGTTTGCTTATTGGCACTTATCCAGAGGAGAAACAGACTTCTCACATCTTTATGACGGGAGGTAGTTTGCAAATTGGAGCAAGGCGTCCACCAAGTGAGGCCCCTCCCCTCCCACAAGACCAGGAGACGTGGGGACTTATCTCCCTGGATGTTTGCATTGCAAAGAGATGGCTCCCAGATCCTTGAGGAGACATTTCTGGGTGGTAGAAGGTTTACATCTCAAAGGAGCAGAGAAAGGATTTATAATTGCAAGTTTTCTAAAGTGACCGCTCTAAGAAAAAAGCTGTCAGGAACCTATAGTCAGGTTTTAGCTTGAAAAAACAATAAATCCCTTTGACAGTGTTGTTTCTTAGGCATTTTAAGGGGCTGGGGTCATCCAAGCCCCGTGGTCTTGAGCTGATAGAAGACCATGCTTGAGTTTGGTCAGCTCACTTAGTGTGGGGAGCTGGACAGAGTCATTTGTGGTAAGATTTTTGTGGTTCTCTGGACCTTTTGGGTCCTGTGGACCAAGAACTTTCTCTCCTAGGAGGAGAGTCTCAGGGTGTCTTGGGGTCCTGATTGAGCTGATAAATATCTTCACCTTTCACTAATCCTCAGTCAACCAAGGGTGCAACCAGAGTCATCATCTGTTGATAGATGGCTTCTAGTTCAGAGAGAACATTTTTTTAAAAAATCAGTTTAGGGCTTCCCTGGTGGCGCAGTGGTTGAGAGTCCGCCTGCCGATGCAGGGGACACGGGTTCGTGCCCCGGTCCGGGAAGATCCCACATGCCGCGGAGCGGCTGGGCCCGTGAGCCATGGCCGCTGGGCCTGCGCGTCCGGAGCCTGTGCTCCACAACGGGAGAGGCCACAACAGTGAGAAGCCCACGTACCGCAAAAAAAAAAAAAAAAAAAAAAAAAAAAAAAAAATCAGTTTAAACATTCGTGCAAAGAAAAAAAATTTGGAAGTGAATACGGTTAAAAAAAAAAAGAAAGTTCTCCTCTCCCCCAAGTCTAGCTCCCTAGAGTTGATCAATATTAATTGTTTGTCTGATACTTTATCTGAAAGCCTATCATGTGTCTACGAGGCAGGTAGTCTTAGCGTTTCCATTTTACAGATGAGAAAACCGAGGCCTCCTCCACGTGCTCACGCTGACCAGCTGGTGTGCAGTAGAGCAGGAGTTAGAGCCCAGGCATTCTGACCACAGGGTGTATACTCTTCCACACAACAGCATGCGTTGATGCTTTTCTTTTTCCTGATTTTCCACTGGGATCACATTCTAGTCTGAAGCTTGCTTTATTCACCAAAAAATATGCCAGGGATGTTTTCCTGTCACTACATAGAAATCTACCTTCTCCTGAAGAAATATTATCCCTTTGTGTGAAGGTACTATCATTGATTGTTATTTAAGTCACTGCCCGCTTCTTGTTATTGCAAATGACATGGTGATAAACATCCGTCTGCATGATCTTTGTACGAATTTGCATCTCTAAGGTAGAGTCCTAGGAATGGAATTTCTGTGTCTAAATACACGCACATTTAGAATTTCCTGATCATTTCCAAATTGCCCAGAGGACACCTTTAAAATAGTGCTGTGTCACTGGGACCTGATGATGCCTCACTTGTTTCACTTTTGTCTGAAATATTTGGCCTTTCACCATGGACTTCACAGGTAAAACAGTTGGTTTGCTGTCAGTAAATTGGTGTGCCAGGCCCAGTGTACCCGGGGGGGACTCTCTAGAGTGCCTGTTTATGTTGATTTTGAATTAAAATGAACTGTTAATCCTTCTGAATGGAGTGGGGATTACAAACCTGGCTTCAGCTTGCCTAGAGGGGATCCCAATCACCTTCCATAATTCCTGAATAGTGGCATAAATTTAATTGCAACTCAGACTCTATTTCTCCCTTGGTGTTGAGTTTTACTTTTGATCTGAGGCTTAAATATCCTAAGAAAACAGGTTGAATTAACAGCAGAGTTGGCCATGAGGAAATTCTTTAATTCAAGCCCCAAATCCATGACCGTTTGAGTTTCCTGTGTATTCTAAAGAAGACAGATAAACCAATTTTAATTTACTTTAAGAATATGAATACCAAGGAATATCCTCCTAATTTAAAGCAGATGCTTTACTGTTTGGGTTTTTTTTTCAACCTCAGGCAAAATTATCCAGGAATGAGCTTGGGGATAGGAAGACGTTGGTGGCTTAATGCCGGTAATCTCATTGCTGTGCCATTAAAGTAGCAGGTATGGAAATGACAAAACATGAAAGATGAAAACTGTCACATATTTGTCATCATTCAGCTCTCAACATGGTGGCTACCGTGACTTCCAAAGGACAGGGCTGATAAGATCTGAATATACTAGGATCCGACACCAAAGGACATGACTGTCCACGCATGCTTGATGCAATGAAGGGAAATAGATAGAAAATGGAGTCAGAAAGCACGCCAGCTCAAAGTCTTTTTTTTTTTAATATGTGGATTTATTACCTGATTTCTCAAAAGTTTGTAACCTTTTTTTTTTTTTTAATTTATTTATTTTTGGCTGAGCTGGGTCTCTGTTGCTGCGCCTGGGCTTTCTCTACTTGTGGCGAGCTGGGGCTACTCTTTGTTGTGGTGTGTGGGCTTCTCATTGCGGTGGCTTCTCGTTGCAGAGCACGGGCTCTAGGCACACAGGCTTCAGTAGTTGTGGCTCACGGGCTCTAGAACACAGGAGGCTCCGTAGCTGTGGTGCACGGGCTTCATTGCTCCGTGGCATGTGGGATCTTCCCAGCCGCCGGCTCGAACCCGTGTCCGTTGCATTGGCAGGAGGATTCTTAACCACTGCGCCACCAGGGAAGCCCAAAAGTTTGTAATCTTTATGGGGAGCTAGGTTAAGTTATATTTTTATTAGCAGTAGAATTCTTTAGCCCTTTAAACAAGGAATGACCAAGCAGGAAAACTCCTATCCACTTGGTGAGACCCCAGTTTTCCTAACTCAGGTGTGGGCTTTGACCTGACAAGACCCCACCCAAGCATGTCCTGCTTATCCTTTCTGAGGTGTCGCCCTCCTCCTGGACAAGCTGCCTTGACATTCCTGCCCTTCCATGCCCTTCATTCCTTCCCCACCCCCTGAGAAATCAACATGTCTTTCACCACTCCTGGGAGCCCGACTCTGAATTTCACCCTGTGAGGACCTTCCCAAGGTATGGCCTCGGCTGGGACTGTCTCATCCCACGCCACACACAAGCACCTAATTCAGGGGAACAGGTCTCCCCCACTGAGTGATCCAGGCTCCCCGTTTTATTCCTGCTGTTCTGCTGTCAGGAATGCCCTCTCCACTTGCTCTGGCTGCCCCAGCCCTGGGGTCCCTGCTACCAAAGCACCGTTAGTCCACAGGACCTGCCAGTTCAACCTGTCGCCATCTTCTCATTGTTTGCTGGTACTTAATCTCCCCACCCTGACAGTATATGGCTTGAGGGCAGAGACCAGTCTCAACCTGGAATCTATTTAATTATTATTTGGCCTGGAGATGAGGTTCCTTTACTCAAGACAAAAATCCACAGATGTGACTGGAAGCTTGAGCCACCTGCTTCCGTAACTGGCAGTAGGATCATCCTTCGCTGAGGTTGGTCACTGTCCTGGACCCGCCCATGGGACCCGGAAGTGCCTCTGGGCAGGGCCCTGAGCCTGCGCATCCCTGTGTGTTCATTTGCCAGCCTTGGCTGCTTTGTTCCTTTCCTTTCCCCCTCTTTCTCCTTCTCTGCCTCTAAGCCCCTCAATCTCCTCTGAGTTCTCTTTTCTTGTTCTCTTGTATAAATTCTGCCATTTATGTGTTGAATGAATCTTTTACACTCATTTGCATGGGTGGACTCATACTAGTTGCTATTTGTTGATGGTTTACAAACGTGACTGCACAAAAAATGCATTGGCTCCTTTGATCCCTACAAGGAAGGTGTAAACTGTAGTCCTCAATTTAAAGATTAAGAAGATGAGGCTCAAAAAGTGATAGAAATCACCTTAGAAGCAAATGTCAGAGCTGGGATGGATCCCAGGCCGCATAGAATCCAAAGCCTGTACTTCAACCTCTGTGTGGTGTCATCTCCCTTTGTGGGCCCTGCTGCGTTTTAAGCCGTATCTCAAATTGCCGTATAAAAGCATTTCTCTGCTACAGACATTTTAGGCATTGACCAAAAGAGAAATTACCTTTTTATGGGGAAGCAGAGGGGGACACAGAGAGGTCCCTGAAATTGATTCAGGCTGCCCCTGAATCCCATGCTTTGCCAGACCCTTTTACACACAGGGCCCTGACCCACTAGGAAACCTGTCTGTCCTAGTAACCCGCCATCCTGGGGTTATAGGGGAACCTATGTCCTTTTCCATGATCTCCCTCAGCACCTGGGGCCCCCATGCCACCCCACACTCCCTAAGCACTGCTGGTTCCCTCCATTCCAACCCTCCTGGCAGCTGGTTCAACATCAGTGCCCTCTTTCATCTTAAACCCAAACCCCCCTTTCATCTGAACCCAAGATTCCTTGCATCAAATATACGTGTGTGTGTGTGTGTGTGAGATTCCACATGTAACGATATTCCGTAGTTCCCATATATCAACACTAATATACTACCCGCCTCACTCCCTCTCTGCCTCTTGTCTTATTTCTACCTTTGCCTGGGACAGTTCTCAGAGGGCCGCTGTCCTGACAGCAAAGCCTCCTCTCAGCAACTGAAGAGCAGTTGAGGATTTTTCTTGAGTCTCCACAACAACACGTGAGAAGCAGAGTACAATCACGCAGGAGTTCAACAAACACCCCCTAGTGGGGTGATTGCCCACCAGCTCAGGAAGAGGCGGGTCTCTGCCTCTGGCTTCACGAACATAAAACTTTCACACACACAGCCATAAAGTCCAGGGAGAAGCAGGGAAAAGCCAGCAGGAAACACATACGTTTATCCCACTTAACTGGCTACAAGCACAAGAGGCTGTCATCCTATCCCCGGGACACAGCCCAGGCCAGGCTCATCGGTCTCTGCTCTGAGCTGTTTTAGTGGCTGCGTCCATGAGGACCCTCCTCTGACTGTCATCTTCAGAGGGTCGGTTTCTGGGTATCGATTACCAGCCTTACAGCTGAATAACTTCCGCTTCTTTCCTGTCTATAAACACCATCTGTTTGGGAGAGCGTGGTGACAGGAAAAGGAAAGAGTGCTAAGCAATTAGAGAGGCAAGCTGAGTGTGGGGTGGAGCTGGAAAAGGGGGTCTCCTTCAGTTAAGAGCAAGCTCCAAAGGCAGGCAGCTGCGATGGGATATTTCCAAGCAACTTGAATTCCCCCAATGAGGCAAAGGTGGGGAAAAACACAGGTATTGAATGACCTTCACTGTGACCTTGAGCACGGTCTGTAATTATCTAGGGGAAAGATTTTATGTCAGGAGGATATGGGGGAATGTCTCCACGTGTCTCATTCCCCCCAAATCCATCAACCTGCCTCCACTGTAGAGAGAGAATATATCTCCAGGGGGGCTGCTCCCCCCAGCACCCCCCCCCCCCCAGTTATCCCAGTCATGGTGCAGTGGTGGCATCTGAATACACACTGGTTTCCCTTCTCAGCAACTGTGTTTCCTCAGGACCCTGAGCTTTTGGAACTCACACCCTCAGGCTCAGTCCTCAGTGGTGTGCTTTCCCCAGTGTCATCAACAGATCCACCGTGAGAGCAAACAGAGGCGTGTCAAGGGTGCCGGTTACCCAGTTCTAACTACGTTGGATCTACCGCATTGGAAGACACAGGGATAATCTAAAATACTCTTCTGGGCAGGAGCTTGGAATAGAGTCCACTAGAATGGAGGAAAGAAGCAGTTTCGCAAAGATCAATGTAAACTCAGTGGCACAAAGAGAAGCTGTGATGTCACGGCAGTTTTTGTAAAACAAGAGATTTGGGGGACTACTTCCTAACAGAATCTGCATAAGGCAGTAGTGTCCTATAGGCTGCCAAAGGAGCTAAGGCCATTTGGGG
The DNA here is from genome assembly GCF_008692025.1 of Phocoena sinus. Taxonomy (NCBI): domain Eukaryota; kingdom Metazoa; phylum Chordata; class Mammalia; order Artiodactyla; family Phocoenidae; genus Phocoena; species Phocoena sinus. The sequence continues at coordinate 15,607,606 of NC_045776.1, forward strand.
CCATGTATTAACAATTACGGTACTTAAGTCCAGATTAACTAGGGTGGATCAGTTCTTAATGCTGGTGAGATTCTGGATCATGGGTGGGCATCTTGAGCAACGGTTAAGACATGCTGAATGTGAAGATTTGGGTTTGCATCCCAATTCTTCCACTTAAAGATGGTTGATCTGGAGCGGGGGGGCATCCATTGTACTGAGGCTCAGTTTCCTGATCTGTAATATGTGAGCGCTAATGCCTTTCTTACATATTCGGTGGTTTGGAGAGAGGATCGAGTAAGGTAAAATATTCTAACGGGCTATTGGAAGTCATGATGTCATGTCCAGTTCTCAGTAGCACATCCCGGGTGCGTGTTTGAGCATGCAGGGAGCATAAGGCAGGGTGGGCTGCAGGGTCCCCCGAAGACCACACACCTCGCGAACAGCATGGAGGAGCAGAAAGCCCAGGGGCTTAGTCAAACTTGCTTTATTAACCTTAGGATCTTAGGCTAAGTTATTTCAATTCCCTGAGCCGCAGTTTCCCTATCTGCGATGCAGATACTCGCAGGGAATTTGAAGATGATCACACCCTCTATCTAAGGCACTTGGCATGTATAACAGGTAGTCAAGAATTGCTCGATTCTTTCCTTTCTGAAGGAACTGAGGACGTGTTGCCAGGAGGAGGGAAGTCTGAAGAGGGACCAGATTGTTGTTTTCCAACACTTGAAGGGTTGTCATTTGGAAGTGAGTAAACTTCTGATGTGTTGCTTTAGAAGCTAAAAGCAGTGGTTGAGACCCAGGGACTTCTGTTCAATAAGCGTTGAGCTTTCTCCGTTGTTCCATAGAACACACTGCTCCATGACACTGTAAAAGGCCTCCCTGCCATGGGAGAGAGGACAGACAGGAGGTCCCTTTCCACCTTAAAATCCTAACATCATCTTCCTTTAATTCCCTCGTATGTTTTCACGCACAGAGATAAAACCCGTGAAGGCAATCCCGTAGAGGCTTATGACAGCTACTTCAGTGTACATATGGCTTTAGCAAAGAAACTCCCTCAGCTCTACTTACAGGAGGATGGGTGCAGTAATTTAGGGACATTCTTCTGCCACATTCTCTGTAATAAAAACAGCAACCTGATGTCTTCGCCAAAAAGCTAAAGCCCAGGCAGGTCAAGTGAAGAGCCAATGGCCAAAATCAGACTCTGCCCCTGAGAATCTGGAGTAAACTTAACGTTGGCAAAATTGTGATCTAGGCAAAAGCGTTCCAGCCCCCTCATGCCCAGTATTTTACTTTACTCTCTCAATCACATAGAAAAGTACAGAATAATATAATATATACTTCATGTATATACCAGACAGATTTAACAAATCTTCACTTGTGTCATATTTGCTTTAGACCTTTAAACAAAACTACTATTTCTTCGTTTTCTATTTTATTAATTTTCCCTTGATTTTATGATTTTCTTCTCTGTTCTTTGGGTTTTCTCTGCTGTCTTTTAAGAATCTTAAATTTGAAAATTCATTAATTTTTATACCATCAGTGTATGATTCTATTATTGAGATCCAATTCTAACTATCTTACCACTTCCATCATGGAATTATCTTTAAACCATGAGTTCTTTAAGAGTGCCTGCTTTAGTTTCCAAGTATGTTAAATTTTTGTTGATTTTTCATTTAATTGCTTTTAAAAATTGAAATTTGTTTGAAAACTGGGTCCTTATGTGCGACTCTTTTCTTAATTTTTCATGTGTTCTTTAAAGGATACATATTACCTATTTTTACTGGAAGCAGACCTCTATATCTGTATTTCTTATGTCAAAATGTTTTTCATCATGTTGAACAAATCTTCCATACACTATCTAATCATTGTTTACTTGATCTGGCACTTTCTAATAAAGATGTGTTAAAAATCTTCCATGCTGGGCTTCCCTGGTGGCGCAGTGGTTGAGAGTCCGCCTGCTGAGGCAGGGGACACGGGTTCGTGCCCCGGTCCGGGAAGATCCCACATGCCGCAGAGCGGCTGGGCCCATGGGCCATGGCCGCTGAGCCTGCGCGTCCGGAGCCTGTGCTCCGCAACGGGAGGGGCCACAACAGTGAGAGGCCCACATACCACAAAAAAAAAAAAAAAAAAAAATCTTCCATGCTGACTGTGCTTTAGTTAATTTCTGATTCTTTTAATTTTTACTTTATTTATGCCAGGGTTTTATGTTACGTGCATACAAGATTATGCTTACTGTACCTTGTGGATTGTTTTTTAGCATGATGCAATGTCTTTCTTTATCCTGAGTAACTTTTTAAAAAATTAAATTCTATTTTATTTGTCATTAATACTGTAAAAGCTCCATCCAATTAATATATGCCTTGAATATCATTTCCCAGACTTTTCTTCTTAACCTTTCACTGTTCTAGAAAATTTCTGGCTTTGGTTTGTTGTTCATTTGGTTTAATCCATTTTGATGGTCTCTGTCCTTTAACAGGTAGGTTGATTCAATTTATAGTTATTGTGATTAGTGCTAATACATTTGAACTTATTTCTACTTTCTGGTTTCTCTTTATCAGCTTTTACTTTTCTTCTCTTTCTTCTTCTCCTCTACTTTCTGTTGGGCTAATACAATTTTCTATATTCTCTTTGTTTTCTTCCCTTTTTTCTGATACTCTTGATGGCATCCTTTAAGCATTCACCTTATTTTTATCAGTATCTCTTGTCCCCTCGAGAACAAGGCAAAAACCTGAGTATACTTGCCCATTGAATGTCTGCTTCTACCCTACCTCATTCATTCATTCAGTCAACAAACACTTACTGAACACCTCCTGTGTGACAGGCACTGTGCTAATGTTTGGAGGTACAGCAGAAGGCAAAGCAAAATCCTGTCTCTGGGGTGCTGATATTCTAGTGGGAAACTGATATATACTCGTGCCTATTTCCTCTTATTATTATCCAGAACTTCATCTTTAAAAGAATAAAATGCACAAAAGTTTGCTTATTTTTCTTCTTCTAGTCATCAGTAATTAATTGAGTTAGCCGATTTCTACCAATTGCTTGTTTATTTCTGTGTTTGCTGCTGTTTCTTGATTCCATTTGTTTTTCTGTCTGGATTTCTTCTTGCTAAGTGGCTCTTCTGTGAGGCTCGACGGGTAGTGAGCTTAGTCTTTGTCTACAAAGGTCAGGCATCTGTCTCCACAATTGTACGACACTAAAGCTGAGTAGAATTCCAGGCTAAGAGATATTTCCCCAGCACGTTGCCCATTAACTGCTAAAATCAACTGCTGCTCAGGAGAAGCAGGCTTTCGACCTAAGTGTTCCTTTATAGGTAATAGGTCATTTCTCTCTGATAAGGCCAAAGATTTTCTGTTTATCGTTGATGATCTTCAGTTTCACCAAGATGTGTGTATGTGTGGATTGAATCTTATTTATTTTTCCCAGTACATAGAGAATACCTTTAATATGAAGTCCACAGCTTTATTCAGTTCTAGAATACCCTTCTTTTATTCTTCTTACCTATAAGTTCTTCAAATAATGCTGCTCTGGAATTTCCTCTTTCATGCTTTCTTGGATTTCTATTGGTGCATGTTAGAGCCTCTCCATCTAGCTTCTGTCTATCTGTTTCTTTCTCAGTCTCTGTTTCTCTGGCCTTCATTCTGTTGTACAGTATTATCTTCATTTACTCTGCCTGTTTCTAGTCTAGATTTTACCCTATCCGTTGAGTTTTTCAATTATAATCACCATGTATTTTTTATTTTTCAGATTTCCAATTGCTTATTTTTCATATACTCTGGTTCTTCATTCATTTATGGTTGGTTATTGTTAACGTCTATGAATGATTTTTCTTCCTGGGCCTTTAAAGATCCTCAACATAATGAGTTTAAAAATTCTTTTATTTAGTTATATTATTTTAATTTCAAATTGAATGAATGATGAAACTGATCTTCCTGATAAAATTTGCACAGAATTTTATTTTTCTGCCTAGAGTTCAAGTTTCCAATTTCGTTTTCTAGGCTCCTGTTTTGTGGGAAATTTCTCTCTGCCTCTCCTAGTTCTGCTGCTGTCTTTCCTGGCTCCCCACATCTCCATAGCAAACAATTCAGAACCAGGTCCTACAAAGACCTCAGGGATATTTCAGAATCAGGCAACAGCTCAGCTCAGGTCCTCTTAAAAGGATGTGTCTATGTCTTCCCACCTTCCTCCCCGGACATCAGCTATGAGAAAACAGAAACCTTGTCACCTGTTGTGGCAGCTTTTTCCAGCCTTTCGTTTTTCACATGGGGGAAACGCTGCTTTTAGGCAGAGACCCTGTTTCCATTTCCCTACCGTATAGCACTCTCTATCCCTGTGGTCCCTGGGGAACTGTACCCCAGACCAGCACTGCCTACTTATGGCCAAGAGCCCAGCAGGCCAGCATGACTTGTGTTTGGTGCAGAGGTGCTGGTAATGAGGGGAAAGTCTTCAAATCCTGAATAATCAGTGCCACCAAAGTCCAACCCTCTTCCCATTTTGGCAGATTCTCCCCAGGCTCTCAGATCGCATCAGCAGTCCCAAATGGCACTTCATTACGGGTCTTCCCTTCCCGCCAACAAAATATGACCTTCTTCAATATCACTCTGCTGCAACCCTGATCTTCTCTATGCAAAAGTTAACTAGACTTCCCTAATTCCACTCACACGGCAGCTGTGAAAAATTATACGTAAGGGAAGGAGGAGTCACAAGTATGATTTCATATTTGTAGCTGTCTCTGGTTCCAAGATGGTGGAAACCGTTCTTAAGGACCAAATCCAAGGTCAGTGAGACAGAATCTCTGATGTCTTCATTGTAATACTCCACAGATATCTGAGTCGCTATTTTGTTGTATTTATTTTTTTATTTTATGTCTATATTTGATTTTAGCTACTGAAACTTGTCATAGCTAACAACATTAGCCTTTGTCCAACACTGTGAAATTAAAGGAGTACATTTATTAATGTCCTATTTAGACTTTTTATTTTTTTTCGTTTTGGCTGCATTGGATCTTCGTTGCTGCACGCCGGCTTTCTCTAGTTGCAGAGCAGGGGCTACTCTTTACTGCGGTGCATGGGCTTCTCATTGAGGTGGCTTCTCTTGTTGCAGAGCACAGGCTCTAGGCGCACGGGCTTCAATAGTTGTAGCTCACAGGCTCTAGAGCGCAGGCTCAGTAGTTGTGGCACACAGACTTAGATCTCACGGCATGTGAGATCTTCCCAGACCAGGGCTCAAACCCGTGTCCCCTGCATTGGCAGGTGGGCTCTTAACCACTGAGCCACCAGGGAAGCCCCTATTTAGACATTTTGACGAGGATATTCATTTTTTCTCAAGAAAGCAAGAGCTTTGGTGTTTACTACAAGTCATTGAATAAACCCCTCAGCAAGTGAAAATATATTTAAATTCCACAAAGAGGTCTCACTTTCACATACTGCAGGGACCAGCATTGAATCCTATTGAGGGCTGATCCTTTATTAATTCCCAAGGTCCCACTAAAACCGCCAAGGGAACTTTGTATTATACTTGACACTAAAAATAGGACATGGTGGAAGGAGTTATTTTTTAATTTCAATTAATAGTATTTAGATTCCACATGTAAATGATATCATACAGTATTTGTCTTTCTCTGTCTGACATTTCACTTAGCATAATGCCCTCCAAGTACAACCATGTTGCTGTAAATGGTGAAATTTCATTTTTTTTATGGCTGAGTAGCATTCCTTTGTCTGTCTGTCTCTCTCCATATATATATATATATATATATATATATATATATATATATACACATACATATCACATCTTCTTTATTATCCATTCATCTGTTGATAGACACTTAGGTTGCTTCCGTATCTGAACATTGAGGTACATGTATCTTTTTGAATACAGCAAACTAGTGAATATAATAAAAAAAAAGGAGGCAGAGTCATAGATATACAGAGCAAACTAGTGGTTACCAGTGGGGAGAGGGAAGGGGGAGGGGCAATACAGGGGTAAAGGACTAAGAGATACAAATGGTATAAAATGAGCTACAAGGACATAATGTACAACACAGGAAATATAGTAAATATTTTACAAAAACTATTAATGGAGATTATAACGTTTAAAAATTGTGAACACTATATTATACACCTGTAACATATAATATTTACAGCAACTATACTTCAATAAAAACAAAATAAAGCATGGACTTCCCTAGCGGTCCAGTGGTTCAGACTTTGCCTTCTAATGCAGGGGATGCGGGTTTGATCCCTGGTCAGGGAGCTAAGATCCCACATGCCTCATGGCCAAAAAACCAAAACATAAAAGAGAAGCAATATTGTAACAAATTCAATAAAGACTTTAAAAATGGTCCACATCAAAAAAATCTTTAAAAACAAGAAACAAAACATAATAATATTTATTATTGCTGTGCTCATGTGAAGTCTTCAGCTATAACAGATTCCCATCAAGTATGCATGTCACAGATGTCACCCAACCATGGATGCAAGAAAAGGTTTGTGTCCACCATAGATAAACTGGATGCCTTGAGTTGACGAGCAATAGACAGTAACCTTGGAATTCTTTGCTGCCCACATTTTTCCCACCAGAACTTTTTTTTTATATATAAATCTATTTATTTATTTTTGGCTGCGTTGAGTCCCCATTGCTGCACGTGGACTTTCTCTAGTTACAGTGGGTGGGGGCTACTCTTCATTGCAGTGCGTGGGCTTCTCATTGCGGTGGCTTCTCTTGTTGTGGCTCACAGCTCAGTAGTTGTGGCACACAGGCTCAGTACTTGTGGCTCGCGGGCTCTAGAGCACAGGCTCAGTAGTTGTGGCACACAGGCTCAGTACTTGTGGCTCGCGGGCTCTAGAGCACAGGCTCAGTAGTTGTGGCACACGGGCTTAGTTGCTCCGCGGCATGTGGGATCTTCCCGGACCAGGGATCGAACCCGTGTCCCCTGCATTGGCAGGCGGTTTCCTAACCACTGCGCCACCAGGGAAGTCCCCCACCAGAACTTTTAATGAGTACAAAATATATTGACTTGAGTTTCATCTCCCTTCATTTTTCTTCATTTGCCTACATTAGCCAGAAGCAGGCAGCAGAAAAATGCAAATGTTTGGCCCATTTACAGACAGGATAATCAATTCCTAAATGTGCAACTTACTTGTCTTTTCACAGAATTTTTAAATGGAGATGGAGCCAGTGTTTCTGGGGAACAATAATATAAGGAAATTAGAAGTGTAATATATTAACCAATCATAGTCAAAGAATTCTGAACCAGCTAATCGAAACCTAGTGCACTTTTGCAAATTCCAAGGGACAAAGGCAAACGAGTTTCATGCAGACTTTAAATATGCTTTCAAAACCTACAATTTATTGCTATGCTCTGGCTTTTAATACTTTTTATTAATGTTCCATTTTCTGGTACAGGAACTTCACTCGTCATTCTTAGTATTTCTGCTTTACCTGGAGCTGTCAGTAGTCATTTCCTTGTGGTTAGAGACGCAAATAGCTTCAGCCTTCTTCAGAGGGTCGCCAGGTCCTGCCTAATCCCTCTGCAAGAGAAACGGCTGAATGAAGAACCACTGGGAAGACGGCAAGAGGCTGAAAACTCAGCAGCTATGAAAGGCAGTGTTTGGGGAAGAAATGAAATCAAAGAAATCCTTTCAGTGGTAGCTTCACGGAGATATTCGCAGCATGGGGCCCTGCTGAATATTTCCTGTTAAATGACACCACCACCTTCTGCAGCTGGTGCTTTGGAAATATTGAGCAGAATATTCGAGCAGATTATTTTACTCACATTCACCCAACAAATGTATTTATTGAGCACCCACTCTCAGCTCAAGACTTTTATGTACCTTGCCTCCTATAATGTCTCCCGGAGCTTTTAAGGAAACAGGCAGGGTAGGAACTGGCACGTGCTGGAGGGAGAGGTGAGAGCAGGTAATTCAGTATAATCAGGTCAGCGTGAGCGCAGATGGCGGCCTTAAACGGGCAGTCACAGAGGGCGTGGGGGGCGGTGCTATCCTTCCATGTTGCCTGGAGGTCAAGGTTGATTTTCTGTGGATGAGGTCACAGCTCTGTCACCAGGCCCGGAGAGGACACACCTCAGCCGCGTCTGAGCCGAATCGATATAGTCTCTTCCTACCCTGAGTAAGGATGCCAGGCCCCCTCATTCCTGGTCCCCTAACTTATGAAGCCACCTAACCCAGTTGGTCCAAACTCCAAAAACTTCCAAGAAAGGGGTGGAGGGAAGTAGCATCCTAGAGCCTTGCTATTCCAATTGGCAGCATCAGCACCACCTAGGAGCTTGTTAGAAATGCAGAGTTTCAGACCCCACCCCCGCCTCCTGAATCAGAGTCTGCATTCTAACAAGACACCCGGGCGGTTCCTGTGCAGAGTCACGGTTCGGGAAGCACTGACTTAGGGACACCTACACTGGTAGGGAACAAAGTGCCCACCTCCCGCCCCCCACCCCGGCCCCCAGTTTCTCCATTCACTGCCCCAAGTACCCCTCCCAGATGTTGACTGCTGTAGGCAGGGAGGAATTTGGTGAGATTGCTCCAAGGGGGAGGTGGCTGAAGGAGGCTGCTCTCTGGGAAAAGCATTTGCCCCATGGTAAAGGCCAGGTGGGTAAATCAGGTTCCAGACGTTCTGGCAGCTGAGAGGGCTGGGGTGCGGGGATCTCCTGCCCTAGAAATCTCCTCCGCAAGAGGAACTCTTGACCGGCTTCGTGGACACCCTGTCCCATGCAGGGTAAGGAGGCTGCTCTCAAGCCAGCGAGGCCCCGGCTGCCCACTGGAGTCACCTGGGAGCTTTAAAACTGCAGCATCGGGTCCCACCTGCAAGGACTCTCTTTCAAACGGTGTGGGGACAGGACCTGGAAACCCTGGTTCTTCAAAGTGCCCATGTGGTTCTAATGGGTGGCCAGGACCGAAAACCACTGAGGAAGGCAAACTCGGAAAAATTAATATAGAAACTCAAGTGAGAAATGCAAAAGCCTGGGCCTACTCTAGCTGCTTCATTTGCACTGCTGGCCTCTCCTTCCTCCTCTTCCTAACTCCCCACTTGGCAAAAACTGGAAATAGTGACGGAAGGAAGGAGAATGTGACTCCGGAGTGCAGCGGAGGCTCGAAGCGCTTAGGTCCTGGTGGCAGACATCCCGCCACATCTGTCGTGGCCACAGGGCCTGGGTTCAAGTGAGAGGCCTTTCTGTGCTTAGGTCCTGGTGGCAGACATCCTGCCACATCTGTCGTGGCCACAGGGCCTGGGTTCAAGTGAGAGGCCTTTCTGCGCTTAGGTCCTGGTGGCAGACATCCTGCCACATCTGTCATGGCCACAGGGCCTGGGTTCAAGTGAGAGGCCTTTCTGATGGGAAGACCAAGCAGGGCCCTGGAGGGGACCTGGCGCGGCTCCTGCGGACCCAGGGCACCCAGCTTAGAGCAGGGAAGAACTATAGCCGCTGTGTGGCACTCCACTCCCACACCGATTCTCCTGGATCTTTCTATCTTCGGCTATTTGTTTTTCAAGTTTCCTCTTAAAGCCCTTAACCTCCCTTTTACATTTTAGCTGTCACAGTCCCACTGGGATTCCCGTTTTATAAGTTCGTATCACTTGCCTGCGTGATACAAACTTGTTATTTTGTTTTTTTTTTATTTAACCAATTTCAGACCGAAATTTTAAACTAGCTAATCCATCAAAAGCCACTTACCTGCACACATGTGGGCGTGTGTGTGGCAGCAGGGTGGGTTGGTGGCAGGCGTTTTGCATAAATCCGTTTTCAGCAGGTCGTGGTTATGAGCAGCTGTGCAAGGGCTGCATCAGCTCAGACATAATCCCTGCCATGTAACCAAAGCAAAAGCGTGATTCCAGAGACTTGGGGAACTCCCACTCCTCCAAACCTCTGATTTTTCTCTCTCAGCTACTCGGGCATGACCCCACATGTAAGGCCTTGAGCTTTTTCACAAATTCATGACTAAAATGTAAATACTCCTGAGAGGTAGACAATAAGCCCCTATTAGTTACTACTGTTTGCATATTCGTTTAGGAGCTATGTCCTCAAGGCATGAGATCCCAGAGAGGCCACCTGGGGCCCCAGAGCACCTGAGAGAACCAAAGAACATTGAGCGGAGTAGACAGGGTGTCCAGAGGATTTTCTTTTCTGTTTTGCGGTGTTGCTTGTTTTACATTCTGTAAAAGGAAAAACTATGGAGACAGGACCAAGATCAGTTGTTGCTAGAGGTGCGGGGAGGGATGGACGAATAGGCGGAAGGTTTTTAGGGCAGTAAAACTATTCTGTATGACACCAAAATGGTGAATACATGTCATGACACATTTGTCAACACTCATAAGATGTACAACTCCAAGAGTGAGCCCTGTAGAGACACAGATGTGGAGAACAAATGTATGGACACCAAAGGGGGAAAGTGGAGGGCGGGAGGTGGTGGTGGGATGAATTGGGAGATTGGGATTGACATGTATACACTAATATGTATAAAATGGATAACTGATAAGAACCTGCTGTATAAAAAAATAAATAAAATTCAAAAAAACCCCAAAACAGTGAGCCCTGATGTAAACTATTGAATTTGGGTGATAGCTTCGTGTAATGTAGGTTCATAAATGTAACAAATATACTACCATGCTGGCTTTGATAGTAGGGGCTTTGATAGTAGGGGAGGTTGTGCGTTTGTGGGGCAGGGAGGAACGTCTAGTACTTTCTATTCAATTTTGCTGTGGACCTAAAACTGCTCTAAATTGTTCCCAAAAATTCCTGCCATATGGCAAAAGCTAAACACCTGTAGGGAGACGATTACACCTGACAAGAGGCATGTAGTGGATAGTGTTTGGGTGAGGACTGAAGGGGAAGAAGCCCAGAGAAAACTCTACAACAGAAGCCTTCGCCACCAAGATCACGTGGCAAAGGGCCTTCCCCTCTCCTACATCTTCCTGAAGCTTCATGTGGCTAAAAGCAAAGGCTCTGGGGGCAAATGTCCCTGTCATTGATATATCTGCAACAATGCAGGGAAGCAGATTTAAAATCCAGAGAAAACGTAGGTAGAATTCATGGCCAAAAATGATAGGGAAGAATGTTCACGAGGATTTGGGAGCTTAAAAAATAAACAAATTCCAGTGATCTTGAGGAAGAAAGCGTAAAGCCCTGTTTGATGAAAACCAAGCATCTAACAAATCCTTCACCTACCTGGACACTCATTCTGGACATAAGGAAACTGAGTCTCATCAGTTACAAGCTACGTATCTAGTAGGTGGAGGCAAGGCTTAAACCACGGTGACTCCAGAGCCTCTTTCCACTGCACACCCCCTCCCCCCGCCTCTCACTGGAAACTAAGGGAACTGCTGAACCCAGAGTGGGGATGGATGGATCTCCGCCTGGATTTTCAGGATGAGACTAAGAAGACCGACCCGTGCGCTGGGCCAAAGGCTACTTAGTAAGACGAGGTACTGAAGCAGAAACCAGGAGACCGTTAATCAAGATGGCTAGCATCAGTTGGGTGTGGGAAATGGAGGGGAGAGGGTAGCACACAGAAACGGTGCGTGTCTGGCTTTTTCCTACCATGCCATCTGCAACTGACTTCATGAAGACGAAATGGAAGATGTGAACGATCAAGCACCCTCATCACATTTGCTCCTGACTAATCTGTGCGGACGTTTCTCAGTGGTCTTCAACCCTGGCCGCATGAGTCACCTGGGCAGTTTTCAATAGAGCAGACGCCAGGTTTGCTTCTTTATTTAAAGATTCTTCTACCTGGCTTACTTAAAAGTCAGACCTCTTCCACTTCGCAAGAATGTTTCATCTGCCCAGGCTTGCTTGCTGGGGACAGTGGCAAAAATTTTATAGAGGAGTTTAGAGCCCACTATCTGGTCGTTTCAGGGTGTGTGTGTGTCTAGCATCTGCATAGGACTGACACATTCATTGTCAAAGGGAAAAAGGCAGGACTGAGACCTGTGGGTTGGGAAATCAGAGGTTCCACCACTAACCTTTTTAAAAAACTGAAGCTTAATTCCACAGTAGAAAATTTCCAGTTTCTGATAGAAACCTAAATCGATCTTAAAATACAGAATAGCAAACACCATTTAGCTTCTGTGTAAGTGTCCTTGTGTATCACTGAGTCCTTTGTGAGCTGAGACATGGGCTGTCTGTCCCTCCACTAGGTGGTGTCTTGAAATCCTTCCACTGTTTTTTGTTTGTTTGTTTGTTTTTGCGGTACGCGGGCCTCTCACTGTTGTGGCCTCTCCAGTTGTGGAGCACAGGCTCCAGACACGCAGGCTCAGCGGCCATGGCCCATGGGCCCAGCCACTCCGCGGCATATGGGATCCTCCCGGACCGGGGCACGAACCCGTGTTCCCTGCATCGGCAGGCAGACTCTCAACCACTGCGTGACCAGGGAAGCCCCTTCCACTGTTTTTTATACTTGGTCTTCTCCCTTCTCGGTGGGTATCCTTGCTTGGCCAGTGTCCACCAGACACCTTCACCTTGAGGTTTCTAAGCTGTCGTGAAATGGAAAAGCAGTTGCTCAACCACGTGAGAAATGTGTGTCCCAGAAGCATACAGAAGCTCCCAGCAAGAGGTTCTACTCAGTGAATCCACTGCCACACCGCAGTGCTAGTTTTGTCTGCCCAGATACAGGCCTGGTTCTCGTTCCAGACATCGAGGCTGCAACTGAGACTCCAGATAAAAGAACATCGATCCAGCATTAACTTCCATCATTTCCATTTGATAAAGACCAGTAGCCTCTAAAAGGCCAAAAGAGATCATACTTTCTAACGAGCCACAATCAAATGGCACTGGCTGAACTGTGTCTGGGTTCTTACCTGTCTTTGTAAAGTTTATTTCAGAATGTCAGGCACGTTCAAAGGATTACCGAAAAGCTTAGCCACATTACGGAGCTTTTTAAAGTTTATATTAACCAACTACAGAACCCCAGAAAGATGATAAAATAATAAAGTTTTGACCCAACATTTTGAAATTCCACCTTTAGTTCAGGGACGAAAAACCTACTCTTCTTAAAAAAGAGTTTATTAAAGGGCACCAGAGAATAATGTTTTTAGAAAGCATCCTGTAAATTTTTCTTTCACTTCACTGATTTCAACAGGATGAGGTCCATTATTGTTGCAATAGCCTATTTTAGCAGAGATTAAGGATTAAAGGGCAGGCTGCCCGCCACGGATCACACCTGCTGGTCTTCCCCAAATCACAGCTTAGTCACAAAGTGACTGTACAGGTGTGTGAAGGCACAGGTTATGCCGAAGAGGAAAACACACGTAACCACGGGTGACATGTACTGAGTGCAAACTGCGTACATGGGCAGCACTGGGCTAAGGAATCATCTACTAATTCCTGGGGACACGCAGGGAGGTGAGAGCAGGTCTCATCTTCCAGTTGAGGTTGAGGGAAGTTACGCTCAAGGCCCATGAGTGGTTAAGCGACCAGGCAGGATTCTAAATTGTTAGATCAGAATTGAACAAACCTGAAAGAATGAGGTAGATATCTAAGTTCTGACTGAAAAGGATGTCAACATTGTATTGTTCGGTGAAGAGAGAACGTTTTGGCAAAACTGAAGAGAGTATCTGAAAATACCACTGGCCTCCTTTTTATTCCCTTAACACTTTGCAGTGTGGTCCGGGCACCAGCAGCACCCGTGTTCCCTGGGAGTGTTTCTATTTTTTTTCTTTTTTCTTTGGCCCTTAGTTCCCCAACCAGGGATTGAACCCTTGCCAAACCCTTGCCCCACCCTTGCCCCCTGTAGTGGAAGCACAGAGTCTTAACCGCTGGACCACCAGGAAAGCCCCCTCCTCTCGTTTCTTTTAACTCTGCTCTACGTCCCCTCCTCAGAGGTCTTCCCTGACCCACGTGAAAAGCACCCTCTACCTGCTTCTTTCCCACAGCAACTGTCCCTCCTGAAATCACACGTCAGTTGTGATCACCCGTTCCTTCTACTACACTGGAACCCCCATCCAGGCTGGGACTCAGTATCCCTAGCACCTAAGGCAGCAGCTGGGACACGAGGGTCTGAAAGATGGGTTAACGAGGGACTAGTTTATATTCAGGACTGCGTACGGTGCAAAGATAACGGAACTAAACTGTAACAGTGGAGATCCCTGGGAAATGGAGAGGGAGACTGAGGGGACAAAGGACACAGCCCTTCTACCCTTCTGTGCTTCGCGCAGTCTGTCAAAGGAGTACGCGCTGTTGTCATAATGTATCAGACACTTTTCCAATAATTTACCCAACCCTCTCAAGATACACCAGGCCACAAGAACAAAGCAGATTACGCCTTTCCTTCTAAAGGGTTTAGGTTTTATTCGTTTATCAGACTACACTTCAATAAATAAGAAATCATTTTCTTTTAAGGGCCTGTCTGTTTCCCGTGGAAATGCTATGAGAAGAATTTTATTTTTGAAACTCAGGTGTTACAACTATATCACGTTTGGACTATACATTATCCCACTAGCAGGCCAGGTCCAGAGACGGCCTGCCTGATTCTTGAAGTGCTGCAGACCCTCAAGCTTGGTTTAGAATGATTACCACGAGAAGCAGAGAGATTGAGCACATTCAAATCAGAGTCCACAAAAGAAAACAATCTTCACTGATGAATCGTTTATTCAAACAAGACAAAAACGTCTCCACATTGTTTCCTTTTATACAGAAAGTGGAACATTGCCAATATATTAGCTTTTCTCTTTTTAAACAGAATTTATTTCTGTCTGGTCCCAGGAATTGCCTTTCATTTTAGGATTCACGTTTTAGTAACACATATGCACCCATTACAGCCAAAAGAGCGTACTGCAAAGAAAACACAGTGGAAAATTACCGTGAGGACTACAAATAAATTTGGTCTATAAATGTATTCAGATAAAGTCTGGTCAATACTGGACTGAGGACAGGATCAAAAGATGACCTCTTCCACATGCTTTGTTCTCAAAATGAGCTGTTCAATAACACATAACAGTTAAAACTCCCAAATATATGGATGGACCAAGGATCACACACCCAACAAACACTGCTAATGTACTACTCATTCATGTGTAGGTTTCCTACTGTGTTTCAAGTGATTAAAAAAAAATATGGGGGCTTCCCTGGTGGCGCAGTGGTTGAGAGTCCGCCTGCCCATGCAGGGGACACGGGTTCGTGCCCCGGTCCAGGAAGATCCCACATGCCGTGGAGCGGCTGGGCCCGTGAGCCACAGCTGCTGAGCCTGCGCATCCGGAGCCTGTGCTCCACAACGGGAGAGGCCACAACAGTGAGAGGCCCGCGTACCGCAAAAAATATATATATATATACTTATGGATACTATTTTTGTTGAAGTTGGGAGATAAGCATTACTGGGCTTATTGTATGACTTTTTTCGTATGTTTAAAGATATCCATAATAAAAAGCAAAAAATATACAGGTGCCATTTTAGAACACACTATATAAACATAAAAGGTGGAAGTACTTACTTTCAATAATTAATTTCAACAATTTAAAACTGATAATTTAAATGAGTATATGAATTTGTCATTAACTACAAATACTCTGCAGAAGAATTAGCTAGCAAAACATTCTTAACAGACTGCATCTTTACAGTTGCATGTGTAAAAGCGCCAGTATTTTCTTAAAAAATAAAGACGTACACATAAATTCCTACCTTGAATTTTGGATAGTCGTTCATTATTATGGTGACCATACCAACATATGGTAAAAACCTAAATTGTGGGATAAAAAGCCAGAAGTGTAAAAAGTGTTTGTAATATAATGACAGCAATACTTGAAAACACTATAAATCAGCATAGGAAAAAGTCTTCCTTGGGAACAACACTGATTGGGGCCATAAAACAATATTCACTCCTGTCTCAGAAGGTTTTATTAGTAAAAAGCATTAGCGCTAACAGCCAGGACAACTTTTTAAGAAGGCAAATTAGGATCTAGAGATGCTACTTGTCTTCACTTGCTGCATTTCACCCTAACAGAATGAAAATAATTAGTTGAGCCACTTGTACAACAGAAAGGGCAAATCGAGTTCTTAATTTTTCTTAGTAGAGATGTAAGATTCAGATAGCCTATATATAAACTGCTGTGCGAGAGAGCTTTGAAAGCACATGAATAATTACTGGATTGGCCAAAAAGTTCGTTCGGGTTTAGATCTTACGGGAAAACCCGAACAAACTTTTTGGCAACCCAATAGTTTGTAACTGAAGGAATCCTCATCATTTTCATTGCACAGCACTTTTCAGATGTAACAAAAGAAGTCGGTTGGGCAGTGGACACAAATGTGAATCCCGTAATTTATACCCAGACATGATTATGATCCCAGAGAGGATAAGCCAGGATAAACCAGCCAATGATCATGCTGACAAGATTAATGTCAATATGGAATCAGTTTGACCCAAGTGTCAATCATGTCACTGATAGGAAACAAGGTAACACCCCCTTAGTACCCTCCAGTCTGCTTTAAAATCAGTAGCATCAACCTCTCACTTATACACAGCCTCTCACCAGAGTGTCTAGAAATACAGGACTGACCAGCTGCAGGTCTCTGTCATCTCCCTGCAGCTATCCAGGTGGGATTATTGCAATAGAGGAGAAATGGTTAAAAGGTGAGCAGAGGGAGGAAAGGGGTCGAAAGAGGCCTTAAACTACAAGCTGATGAATAAAGCTGCATCTTAGAAAATGGTCACCGGTGTTCTCCAGCCTTACACAGCTGGTAGGATTTCAATAAAAGGAGACATTTCTAGAAAGGGTTAAATATAAAAAGGGTCACCAAGAGATGGGGAGAATCTCCTTTTTTGGTATTTAATAACAGGACAGATGCTCTGCTGTGTCAATCAGAAGCAGAACTCATGGCTGGAACAATTATGCAAAGGTGGGTATTAAAAATTTTATCACAGAACTTTTCTTAGTAGTAAAAACCAGGAGATAATCTAAATGTTGACCAAAAGAGGACTAGTGAAATCAGTTATGATTCTCAGAGGAATACTATGCAGTCGTTTAAAAAGATACAGGTGTAGGGCTTCCCTGGTGGCGCAGTGGTTGAGAGTCCACCTGCCGAGGCAGGGGACGCGGGTTCGTGCCCCGGTCCGGGAAGATCCCACGTGCCGCGGAGCGGCTGGGCCTGTGAGCCATGGCCGCTGAGCCTGCGCGTCCGGAGCCTGTGCTCCGCAACGGGAGAGGCCACAACGGTGAGAGGCCCGCGTACCGCAAAAAAAAAAAAAAAAAAAGATATAGGTGTAGATTTGACACAGAAAGCTATCTGCAACTTTCTGTCGGGTGAAAAAATAAAACTCTTCTATGTAAAATTATATATGCATACACACATCTATATAGGTACAAGGAATACCTAGAATATTCATCACAGTGTTACACAGTAGTTATTTCTGAAAGGATTTCTTATAATTGTTATTTAAAATCTATAAATAATCTCTAGGTGAGGATTTATTTCAAACATAGAATTAAACCCATGATATAGATAGCATACTTGCATTCAGCTTTAGATTTCAGGTCCTTAGGAAGTTCTGAATTTTGTTTAGTCTTCAGTACAAAGTATAACTGCTTACAACTCTCCTGACGTATAATCTTTGTAATGTATAATTCTATTAACCTTGGTTTCTTTGTTTCTAAATATTTTTCTGGTTTCTGAATCTTCTATATAACTTAAAAGTTAATCCTCACTCACCCTCTGGCTCTCCCCACCACATCCTTCTTTTCGAGCCAGTTCTGGCCTTCTTTGTACAAGCCTCTATCGTCAACTTCATTATTATCTCCTTTAGTCAGAAATTTGATGTCTCCATTATCTCTGGAAAGCAAAACAATATCCTTTCAAAAATTATTTTCAGCACAGCATCGTTAGAATAGTATTAGCTTGGCCAACACTTCACAGGCAGATATGGGCATTGAGAAAAGCAGTCAAAGATAACTTGATCTTTCTTGGTCTAAGATGCTTGCTGGCAGACAACCATTCAACTAAAGCATAAATCTAATGACAATTTTGTAGACTTAAATTCTAAAACACTTAAGTTACCCTGATAACCAAAAAGCATGGCGAAGCACAAGGGCACCAGGAAGGCAATGCTTAGCGCCAGCATCTGTTTCCATCCATTCTTCATCCCCACGGACCAACTGGTTAACACAGATTATATTCCTCTTCACTCGACACATGAACTTGGTCCCAGATTACACAGATTTGAGCACAAGGTAATTCAAACACAAATGTGCTCTTAGCTCTCCTCAAGCTTATTTTTCCTTACCAAATGTGGGATGTGTTATAAGGAAATAATGCCTTATTCCCTTCACCACTGAGCAAAGTGGATTACAATCCAGTTTGCAAACAAACAGGAATTACAAACGGCATAAAACCGCTGTGTTAAAGAGACGGGGGGGATTCATTTTAAACGTTGTAAAGTGTGCTTACACAGCCTTGATACTAGAAACACAATATTATAGCCTTATAGAGCTATAAAGAGGGTCTTTTTTCAATAAGACAAATGAGAAAATGCACTAAATCATTTGATAAAATATTAAAAGCCCACGAAGATTTGAAACCACGCCCAAAAGAGCAAGCAGATTTGCAGCCATGGTTATAAAATAAATTAAGAGTAGGAAAACCCGGGCCATCTCTCGCAATTCACGAGAATTATAGCAAAGCATCGTTATTTCCTTAACTTTGAACAATTTCTCATCTTTGTTTTTTCATTTTAATAATATATTTTATTTAACTCAATATATCAAAAGTATTCCTTCAACATATAATCAATGTAAAATTATTACTGAGATATTCTCTGTCTTTTTTTGGTACTAAGTCTTTGAAACCTTGTGTGTATTTCACACTAGTTACATTTCAAGTGCTCAGTAACCATATATTGCTGGTGGCAAACTCATTGGCTAGTGCAGCTCTACAGGAAATGCACAATTTCCCATCTTTGGACATCGTTATAAAATCAGGTGAGAGTTCTGTCGCATCATGACTGAGCATATTTCTTCATCGGTAAGTTAACAACTACTACTAACAAGGTAATGTTAGTGCAATACCAGTGTTTTAACACAAACTGAAACATCATTCTAATGTTTAGAGTAAAATGAAGTGAATATTTTTAGTATCAAACATCTTTGGGGAATACCTGGAAGCAGTGAATGGAATGAGAATCTCGTACCAGAAATGTACAAGACACAAACACACACACACACAGAGGATGAGCAATGCTCCATTATTTAAAAAATACAAATATATATACCTAACTTTAATCCCATAACTCATGCAGGTAAAATGCTATACTAAGCTGCATAAAGGTAAATGAATAACCACATATGTAACGTTTTCACTAATCACGTGACTGTACTCTCTCATGGAAACTTAATACGTTTGAGCTAGAAGTCATTGTTTCTGGTTCCCAAGAAGTGTTTTAATAAGTCGTCACTGGCATTTAAGGAAAAGGCAAAGCCATTTTTGGTGGGGAGAATTAATGCAGGATATGCAATGATCAAATCATGGGAAGAGATGGGGGAAGGAATTTTTATTCATCCAGGGCTAATATTACTGCTGAGAATGCCAGTTTGTCCAAAGTGACACTGAGAAACAGGTAGCTTTCTGCATTTCAGAAGATAATTCTCTTACGAAAATTATCCTCAATTACCATGAGATTTGATTTTCTTTGAGACTCCTTCAAGTAACTAATATTCTGCAAGAATACATTCCAGCGTACATTGTGCAGCAATTCAAGTTTTTCAAGTGCTTTAGTAAACATCAGTTCATTTCATTCACATAATCACCCTGTGAGTTACTGTGGGTAAAGTATTATTCCCATCTTACAGACTCAGTTAAGTAGCAGGTTCAAAGTCACCCAATTACTAAATGGCAAAACTAGGAACATAATCCAGTGTTTCTGCTACTTTCTAATCAACCATTCAAACTGTCCACAGTTGTGTCTACAAAACAAAACCAAAGAGAAGTAAAGCCTCTTTACTTTTCATGAACTTTGATTACTCTGTGAACTATTGGAATATCTCGGCCTTCGACTTTAAAAACAACGATTTCACCAGCTCTAATCGGGTCTTCTCGGAAATTTGTTAGGAACAGAAGGTCGCCCCTGTGAAAGGCTGGCTCCATGCTGCCACTGGAAAGAAACACAAAGTCACATCAGAATTATGTTCACACCAGGTGAATATTTCAACCCATAAAGAATACAACAAACATACCACTTAGAATATCCGTTTTCATCAACAGTCAAGCAGGTCTCTGATATAAAACAAACCAAAGCAATTTCCTTCTGACGACTCAAGGTGATAATGGTGAGAAAGGGAACGATTTCTTCTTGGATTTGAGTATGAAAAGGGCACTAGCGGGTCGCTCTGCAGTTTGTATTAGGTAGAAAAAGAACTAAGAAAAATGTGGACTCTTTGAAGTAAAAGCCAATGATGGCTAAAATGCTTAGGATAATTTCTTCATCTACTGCTTCATCTTCACTCCTTTGACAAAATTCCTGAAGACACGCAATGGGAAGAAGTTTCTAGAAAACCATCTCAGTCTGTGATAACAAGGACAGCAGTTTTAAAAAAAAAAACCCCTGAACCAGTCTCAGAGGCAGGATGAGTACACTGCAGTTTGGCAGCAAGAGTCATTATCATGCCCCATTAGGAAGGCAGTCCTTTGAAATGTTTCACTAATAACAACTGACACTTGCTTTCCTCAAGGGCCAGGGATTCCCCCAAGGTCAGTGTTCCCCAAGGTCACACATCCCTCGTGATGTCAACAGTTTATGCTCACAAACCAAATTGCTTTAGAATTGTAAAGGATGCTTTAAAAAAAAAAAAAAGTCCCCATGTACTGCAATTTCACAATAATCTCTGCACGCAAGTGTGTCTGTGTGATTGAAGAAGGGATGGAACACCTCGGACGGAGTTCTGGCTCTGCCGAAAGTAACTGTGAGATGCGGGTGACTTGGCCTTATTGGACCTCAGCTTCCATATTTGTTGGGCCCATCTCAATTTGAGGGGCTTAACTCTTTCTTTTTTTCGAAAGCCTTAAAATCCTTTCTTCAAATGAAATCTTACCAGGTAAAATATAGTCACATAAAGTACATAAAAGTGGAGCTGTCACAACCGAAGCAAGGCTAAGGTGTCTATAGTCCGTGAGCTTGGTCACCTTTTCCCTCCTAACCCATCCACCTGGACCCTAGGGCACCCCTGGAGCACAGTGTAAACACCAGTGAATTAGAGGCCCCCTCAGCCCTGTGTGTGAACCATGCCATCCTCAGGCTCCTAAGTTTATGCAAATGCTGCATCTCTAGAAGCAGGCCCCTTGGCCAGCCACAGAAGGGTGGCCTGGTGAAGCCCAGGCCAGAGCTGTTGCCCCATCACGTGACAGCGGGGCCCAGAGGAGGGAAAGGGCACTGGCTTGGGGGCCAAGAAGCCTGCGTGCTGGTTCTCCCACTGTGGCCAGCGGTGACCCTGCCCGCGTCACTGCTCCAGCCCGCTGCTCCCCCTGTGGAACAACAGGGCTCCACTCCCCCTGCAGGGAGACTCAGCAATCTAAGGCACCGTGAGCAGAGCATCTCCAAGCACCTAAGGGCTCACAAACATGCTATTTAATTTCAAGTTGATTGCTAAGTTTTTCCCCTTGGATGACTTCATGGCTCTGGGAAGTTAAAGTATAAACTGTTCTAAGATGAATACACTGTGCTTTCTATGAGTAAAAGTCTTGAGAGTCTTGAGAAGAGAGGAGTCAGCTACCACAGCGCTGCTGAAGAAACTTGAGCAAACACCAGACACCATGCTGGGCACAGACTCCCTGCC
The DNA here is from genome assembly GCF_008692025.1 of Phocoena sinus. Classification (NCBI taxonomy): domain Eukaryota; kingdom Metazoa; phylum Chordata; class Mammalia; order Artiodactyla; family Phocoenidae; genus Phocoena; species Phocoena sinus. Next base: position 15,629,342 of record NC_045776.1, read on the forward strand.
CACGCGGGACAAAGAGAACCAAGTAAGAGCTTTAAATTACTTACGTTTAAAAATCAATGTGTACACAAATAATGCATTATTACTATCTTATTAAAATGTCATTTAACATGGATTAAAACATGAAAACATGAAAGTGAATCACATCACACTGGACCACAAGCATCAACATGATGAAAGGCCTCAACTGTCTATTGAAAACGATTTTTCAACAAAAGCCAAAAAAAAAAGAAACCTTCTCAAAACAGATATCAAGAAAGAAAACTCTAAAACTTTATCCAATTAAAACACTGAGTTTGGGTTGTCCGTGCTGCCGGCTGGCAGGACCCACCTCAGCACCACCACGATGGGACTCTCGCTGCCAGTGAGGACGATCAGGCCCTTCCAGATCATGAGCGCAGAAGACACAATCATGGCGAAGTTTAAGACCTGGTAATAGAGCTGGAATGAAAAAGGCCAAACCAAAAGTAAGAACCGGTGACAGAATATTCACTAACCCAAAGCTTGTTTTAAAAAAAAAAAAAAAAAGCTGTTATTTTAGGACATGAAACTAGTTCACACAAGCTACAAAATTAGGTAGAATTTCAACTTCTGACCATGGAATGCCCATGTATCTTCTCTCCTTCCATAAGAGAAAAGGAAAAAAATTAAAAACCAGAGTAATCTGTGGGACCTGCTTTGTTAAGGCCTCTGTACGAATCTTCTTACCTCTCCAGAATCCCCCAGAACCTTCAACCCTGAGGGGACCCACCACTCAGGTTCTATGGCTTGGCCTCCCGCTCTAGTGCAGAGGGCGGAGGTCTAACCTGAGAGCCCCGACATGCCCACAGCTCACCCAGGACTCCTCAGCCCCACGGCCAGAAAGGTCCCAAATGAGGGTGCAGAATCCTAGCCTTACAGCGCACTGTCCTACACAAGGTTATTCTGCATCGGAAATTAGAATTCAAAAGTGAACAGAAACTGTAAACACCTAGATGTTTAGGGTTTTCATAAATGTTTTAAATGATGAGCATCAAACATTTGGTTAAGAACACGGCAGGAAGGCCACCCGAGTCCGCATCTAGTTCTAAGCCGCCCTTTGCTCCACCGGAGGCCACGGAGGGCCCACAGGGCTGCCCGCCCTCACTGTGCCCCAGGACGGCTCCGACTGTGGCACCTGCCTCGGCCTGCCTCCAGCACTTGCTCTGGGTGATCTGAAGAGCGTGGATGGCCCACCCAACACTCTGGTGTCTCAATTCCTGGGCCTCCTCGCCTCCAATGACCCTCTCCCTCCACCTGAACCGTCCACTCTCAGCAGCATACCTGGCCCTGAAACTACTCAATCCCCCACCACGTCTCTAGCTCAAGGAGCCCCTCCACCCGGGCACGTGAGCCTGCTCTTCTGGCCTGTGTGTTCACCTACACGGCCGGACTCTGGCCTTCCAGGGGCCTCCACCACCCACTTCCGTCTCTCCAGCCTTGGCATGCAGCGTGCCACCCCCATGAGGCCTGGCAGCCGCCTTACTCCAAGACCTTCTGTCTACCCCTCCAGAGAAGCTTCCAGACCTCCACCCGCGAGGGGAAACCTCTGAGTAGAGTCGGAGAGGACAGCTTGGGCTCTAACTGCTTCTCAGCATTTCCGCCCATCTCATTCATTTTAGCCCCACCTCCCCTTCACCCCTCCCGCGCATTCTGGAGACACCTGGAACTGCCAGCCCTTGAGTCCTGGAGGCGCCTGCAGCGTAAGCAGTGGAGACGTATCCTCCACGCCCCCCCACGTCCCCCCACTGCTGCTTCCAGCTGTCAGCTGCCACTCTTCTGTTTTCCAGCTTCTAGTATTTGATTGCTCTTGTTTCCCTTTCTGGGCTTCCTATCTTGGAGTAACTGATGACTTTTTAAAATCCCTTTACTACATATAGTTTTAGTGGTGTTTCAGAGCAAGTGAGTTTAGGTAGGTTAGATCCCGTCTTAACTACCTGCCAGCTTTCCAGAATATCCTCTGGAAGTGAGTTAGGAGCTAGGACTCAGATCACATGGCTCTGGACAGTACTGTTTTCCTCAAATATCCCTTTTAACTGAGACAGAATGCAGGGTTATGGACTCTTCTTGAGGATCGAATACAGTGTTAAGCACAGTTTAAATATAGTTTTAAATAGTCTTAAAAACGCACAAGGCCTGGAGAAATGGGGGCTGAAGACACTCAGGCCCAGGAGGCATGTGGCAGGTGGATTTACACGGTTCTGACTTCTGAAAGTGTAGACCAGCCTTTACAGCAGCTGTTCTCAAACTTCAGTGTGCACTAGCATCCCCGCGTGGGGCCTGAGAATTTGCATTTCAAACAAGTTCCCAGGTGATCCTGAAGCTGCTGGTCCAGGGCCCACAGTTTGAGAACCGCTGTTCTCTACCATTGGTTCTCAACCTTGGCTGCACATTGGAATCACCTGCGGAGCCTTTGGAACACGGTATATCTGGTCTCCATCCAAGACCGATGGAACCAATGGGAGGGGAGGGGTGCTGGCATCCCTGTTTCTCAAACGGCTCGCAGGTGGTCCTGATGCACAGAGGCTGGCGCACTGTTCTACACCTTCTCCCTCCCCTGGGCTTCAGTCTCTCCCACCTCCAGTCCTCCTTCCACTGCACATCCTCCGTAAGGCTTCTACACTCTCTCTTCACAGCCAAACCTCAGGAACTTCTACCCCAGGTTTCTCCCCTTCCTCTCCACCTACAGTCACCCCTCAGCCTACACACCCAGTCATATGCTCACTAAACCCAACGGACAACTGTCAGTCCTCACCTTGCTGACCTTTTGGCAGCTGTCAACACAGATGATCACTTCTACAAGCTCTCCGCCCCTGGCTTCCTGGATGGCACACCGTCCACCCTCCGACCACTTTCTTTCTAATCTTCCTGCCAGTTCCTCCTCCTCGAACTGGACCTTCAAATGCCGGCACTGGCACCATCATGCCACCTGCTCCCAATACTGAGATTTCCAACTGCCTCCCTGACAGTCTCGCTCGGATGTCTGTAAAGGCAGCTCCAACCAACACGGTCAAAACTGAACTTATCTTCTGCAAAAACGCTTCAGTGCTCGTGATCTCATCTCAATACATGGCATTCCCATCCACCCAGCTGTCTGCAGTCACCCCCCACCCATTCGTTCTGTCCTCTCTATCTTCTAAATATGTCTGGCATTTGTTCAGTTTCTTCTATTCCCATTGCCACCACGCTCATCTAAGTCACCAGCACAGCCCGTCGGACACTGCAAGAGCCTCCTAACCAGGCTTCCGATGTCCACGCGTGCATCTCCCGACGCGTGCTCCACGCTACACTCAGCACTGGTTTTCAAATGCACCTCTGGTCATCGGGTCATCTCTATGCCCTGCATAAGGCTCTCTGATTGCATCCCACACTCCATGCGTGAATATGATCTCTAAGTCCCTGTCTGATATATGGCCTCTCCTCTCCAGTGTCAGCTAGTAAAGCTCACTGCGCTCCAGCTCCACTGGCGGGCTCTGTCAGTGATTCAGAAAGCACACGCTCCTTTCCACTCCAGGACCTTCACCGGCTACTGTCGCGGCCCAGGAGGCTCTCCTTAGCACACCTAACACTCACTCACCTTTAAGTCCTACTTTAAACATCAGCTCCCAAGGGAAGCCCTCCCTGACTTATTAGACCAGGAGTTAGCAAACTTTTTCTGTAAAGGGCCAGGTAATACATATTTTAGGTTTATGGGCCTTATCATCTCTGTTGAAATGACTCAACTCTACCATTGTAGTGGGAAGGCAGCTACAGACAATACGTAAAAGAATGAACGTGGCCGAATTCCAATAAAACTTTATTTATAAAAACGGGCAGTGGGCTGGAGTTTGCCAACCTCTGCTATAGACCAGCCTGTGTCCTCCTGCTATATATTCTCACTGCATCCTGTATTTCTTTATACCATCCATCACCTTGATAATTATGCATATAATTATTTAATGCATCTTTCACACTAAACTGTAAGTTCCACAAAGGCAAGGATCATTTCAGCCTTGTTCACAGCTGTGCCCCCAGTGTTCAACACAGGCCTGGGAAAAAGTAAGTATTCAGTTTGTTGAATAAATAGTGAGAAATACACGGTGGGCACATATAAACTAGTAGTAAGAAAAACACTAAAATCGCAACAACAAAAAAGAAGTACAAGCTTAAAACTATTAATATTCCAAAGAAGAAACACAAGTGGCGAATAAACACAAAGTGTTTAAACCAAATCCTGCCTCCCCCTTGCCCCTTTTCGGCCTAGTAAATGTAAAGTGTGTGTGTGTGTGTGTGTGTGTGTGTGTGTGTGTGTGTGTGTTTTAATGCTAATACTCAGAGCGTGGCAAGCATATATTCAAGTGGTGGGGATGCAAGTTGATATAACCATTCTGAAAGCAATTTAGTGTCAAGCATTAGTATCAAGAGGTTGCTCTTGGCCCAGTAACCCTACTTCTAGGAATTCAGTTTAAACCAGTTTAAACCTAAAGGCAGATAGGGAATTATGGCCCAAAGATACTTATCACAGTCTTATTTTTAAAGGGAAAGGGAAATAAATGAGCAACAACAGAGAAATGACTGAGTAAATAACGGCAAATTACTGCACTACTGGAAACAATGAATAAAGAACTTTAATGGCAGAGGACCAAACACTCAAGACACATTGAGTGAAAAATGTAGGCTGCAGTAGGATCTCCACAAACTGTTTAACAGTTTATAAAGCAAACACAAGGAGACCCCCCAAGATGCTAAGAGTCTATCTTAGCATGGTGGAATTATGAATGATGGGACTGTCTTATTTAAACTACTTTAAACTACTCTCTATTCTTTAAAATTCTTATGGTGAGCATAGATTAATTTCAAAATCTGGGAGGGGGTAGGGAAGTATTTAAAGGAAGAGCAATTTGACAAGATAGAGGCCGTTAAAATAATCATTTTGAAGAGTGTGACAAAACATGAAAACCTTCTGATATGATAGGAAGGAAAGAAAAGCGAAGCTCAAAACTGTCTCTTGCTAAAATTACAACTGTGTACAAGTATGTAATTTGAGGTAATCGTGAAGGTTACGAAAGTGGGGACAAAAGGTGCATTAAAATAACTTATTTCGATGTAATAAATGAAAATAGGATAATAAATGTAATTCAAAATTAAAGTTACATACCATTTTTTTAACTCCTTGGCTTAAGTGTCAATAGCAAATTATCAAATTAAATTAAATTCCCAGGAGAGCAAAAAAGGAAACTGGAGTGCTAAACGGACATTGTTCAAGTGTCGGGCTATAACATGTTAAACGGTTGCTTAAAGTAAAATCAGCCTTGCTAGCCACATCAGCCTGAAGCAGAAGTTGTTCACTGGCGTTCACGTTCAAAAACTTCGCCACCTGCTCTGCTTGACCTGAAGGATTTAGTAAAGAACTGTTGTTCCATTATGAACTGCAGCTCTGATTAGGAAAGCCCCAAGGCATGGTTTTCTATAGAGACTGCCATCTTTATACACGTTTTCAAACCACCCGGCTCCACCCTGATAAAAGAAAATTATACAGTATTGCCACTTATCTAATAAAGACCACGTACTGAGAATATATTTTCCAGTATGATTTTCTATGCTTGAAAAATTCATTGAGAGGAAATAAAATCAATTCCTAAAAAAAAAACTTCTCTGAGCAAGACATTTATTTGCTCAAGAGACAGCCAATTATATAGAAACCTAACAATCAAGCTAACTGCAAAACCACACATCACCCTTCCAGCACCCTATCTTTAAGGGACCTAGTATCTAAGTCTAGGACTGAAATCCTGGAATCTAGAAAATGTAATTTTGATGGAACTACTGACAAGCTGATTGGAAATATACACCCCACATTTCACTGGTGCCTTTTCTTATTGTTCATCTTTGCCTACCAACTCTGTATGCTTGGCACTTAATCATCCCAGCAGAGTTTAGAAGCAAGCTCACAGTCTTTGTCAAGCAAAGATAAAATAGCCAATGTCTACGGGTTTTAAACAAACGTTTCAGACCAGATATTGTGGCTGACAGAGCAGCAGAAATGCCAGGGGCTGTTTTTCTTCCTCTCTTGCTCACTGCAGAAACAAAGAGTCCTTGTTTTTGCATGTGGCTCTTTCCTTAATTAACTGTAAGCAAGGGCAGCAGAAAAAGGAGGCCCCTCTTCCAAGACTGGTGGAGCGAGCATGCCTGACAAAGTGTCACAGGATGCTATTATGGAGGGAAAAAGAAAAAAGCAAAAGGACAAAGCTTTAAAAAAAAAAAAAAGGACAAGGAGGCAGCAGATTTGAGCTTCTGAATTTTAATTAGAAGACTAGCAAAATACAGACAATGCAACCAGCTACTAACGTGCCTTATCACTGAGAGTGGGAATATACAGAGCTTTCAAAAGGCAAACTGGCTTAGCGATTGACAGATTCACCAGAAGGCGTTCACTGATAGTCTGCAGTCGGTAATCGGTACCAATCTGAGACATTTTTAAAACCTACCCAATTAAGTCTAGATTTTTTAAGTAAAGCTCTACTTCCTGGAGGGTTTTCTTGTAAACCACATCAATGTTCAGGGCATTAGCTGTTGGTTTTTCCAGCTAGTGATAATCTCTGCCACAACTCATCTTAATCACAGAAATTCCCAGGAGCTCAACTGACGTGCACACCTAGAAGTAACCAGGTTCTCAACACAGTTCATGAGATTCAAGTCACCAAATTCCCCCACGCTACTGCACTAGTCTGAAATTCTACTCGGAAAAAAGAGAGAGGGGGACGGGGTCGGGCTAAGGAGAGGCATAAAGGAAGTCTTCTTCCGAGGCCCTCTCCCAGAGGGGTGAGAAATCAACTCCAGCCGCCCAAAGACCCCACGCCAGCTGCCTCCGATATTCAAGGTGCTGCCAGACCACGGAATCCAAGAATGAAGTTAGAGAAGACATCTGGAATCCCTTTTGGAACACTGATTCAGTCCACAATGATGGAGCACCACCAGTGAGCTCTCCCGCACGAGGAGTTTTATTTAGTTCCAAGGCCTGGCCGGGAAAACACTCCCAGGGATGGGAAGAAACCGCGTCGGGAAGCATTACTGGACAGCTCCCATCGCTAGGAAGTTCTCCCCTTTTGCCTGCTTTTCTGCCACTTCCATCCGCGGGCAGCCTCCTTCAGGACCTCAGGCCTCAGAAACCCCCCCGAGAAATCTGTTCCCTTTTCCACGGGACGGCCCTTCGTATACGTGCATAAGGCTGTCACTCGCGGTAGAGTCATCTCTCCCCGCTTTCTCAACCACACGACCTCCAAAGGACGGGGTTCCTATTCTCTTCTCCTTCTGGGCCACGCTCCCCTAATTGCGCTTTTGTCTGTGCAAGAAAGTGCCCACACGTGGGTCTGTGCGGATTTGAACCCAGGGCCTCCGAGAGCCCAGGGCGGGAGCCTCGGGTCGCCACCGGCCCCAGTCGCGGGGCGCTGTCCTTGCGGGAGCCCCATCCGGGGAGCTCCGACTCCCCGCTGTCTCAGCCGGTCGCGGCTTCCAGACGCGCCCCCCACGCGGGACTCTGTTACCTGGCGCTTGTTCATCTTCCTCAGATCCCCAAAGATGTCCAAGCCGGACGCAGGGAGATGCGACCCCACGGCGCCCGCGCGTACCATGCCGGGCTCTCTGGGGGCCGAAGCGGCCCGCGGGCTCCGGGCGTCACAGACAGCTGCGGAGCACCGGCCAGGCCCCCGCCCAACGGCCTTGCCGGCCACGTGACCTGAGACTCGCTCGGGCGTCTGGGAATCGTAGTCCTGCGAGTCTTAGCCACCAGTGTACCTGGAAGGAACCAGGAGGAAGAAAACTACCACTCCCAGAATTCCGCGGGCCGAGAGCCTCGTCCAGTGAAGACCCAGGACTCCCAGAGACTGGGGCGACCGGGCTCGGGAGCCTCGTCTGACTCTTACGAGGGAACCTCGGGGAGCTGGTGATGCTGCATATGGCTCGGCCAGCTCGGGGAAGTGACTACTCAAGAGCAATCGAATTCCCCAATACTCTGGTCAGGCGCCAGGAGGACACCTAAAGCCCTCGGTATTCACCTAGCCGTGTATCTAGGCCATTGGATGACTGCGACTAGGGAAGGCGGGGCTTCTGCACTGGGGCAGGCTGTGCGGACTAGGGGAGGAGTCTAAACATGGGCTTGGCGGGTGGGCGGGGCCTGGAAGAGGCGGGAATTTTGAAGCCTCCGAGTTACGGGCTCTGCAAGAGTAACAGGATTTGAAAGCAAGGAAACAAGAGAATACAATGATGTATCCTCTGATCATAGCTGTGTCGCAACGGATGTTAATTGAATGAAAAAATAGCCAATTAATTTTATGCACGAGGAAACAGAAGCCCAGAAAGGTTAAATGACATGGTCAAGGTAAAGTGGCAGAGTCTGGAATAGAACTCAAATTTTTAAATTTCCAAATACTGGATTATGGTAATCCTGATCCTAGATTATATTTAGTTTATTCACTCACTCATTTATGCATTATTTATTTCATTCATTTATTCGCAAATTTTTTGGAGCATCTACTGTGCACCTGGCCCTATTCTAGACACAAGAAACAATGAACATCTAGCAGCGGGAAACATAATAAATAAGTAAATTATACAGTACCTAAGGAGCGGTGGTGCTATGGAAGTAGGAAAAGCAGATAAGAGAGAGGAGAAGCTCTGCGGGAAGGGAGCAGGTGGCAATTTAAAATAACCCACAAGTTGACTTACCAGGAAGCTACTGAAACGTACACTTCAGGACACTTCACTTGCAGAGGCCCCTTCCGAAGCCTTGAAGAAAAATGGTCATGTGGTTTTGTAAGAGTTTAAAAAGCAATATATTTGGGACTTCCCCGGTGGTCCAGTGGTTAAGACTCCACGCTCCTAGTGCAGGGGGCCCGGGTTTGATCCCTGATCTGGGAACTAGGTCCCACATGCTGCAACTAAAGGTCCTGCACATAGCAAAGAAGATCCCATGTGCCACAACCAAGACCCGGTGCAGCCAAATAAATAAATAAATATTTTTTAAATATTAAAAAAGCAAGATATTTGAATTGCTATTGGTTGATTCCCATTTCTTTGCATTCCAACTTCCCCTCCATCATACTTCCCTTCATGCTGGAGGGACAAGGAACATTGTGAGGATCCAGCTAAGGAGAGGTTGAGTTGGAGATACATTTAGTTTGGGTTTAGTAGATATATTTCTGTGGTTCATGGCTATTTCCTGTCATCCTTTTGTAGGAATGGCTTCTAGGAATACTACCACCCGCTGTACCAATTCACCTGACATCGTGGCAGGAAGTTGCACTAGAGGTGGTATCCTGATATGAGGGTCTCCTACAGCACCTGGCCTTGGAAGTATATGGATAATAGAAAAGAAACAAGGTTTGAGAGGTATGGAGCCAGAAGCTAATCTGCATAAAAATTTTCCAAACATCAGATGTATAACATACAATTGTCATCAGTCAATCAGGAAGATAGGGTGATCATTAAAACCAGCACTAACAGATGCTGGAACCAAGATGGTAGAAATGAAAGTATTTAGATGTGTTCAGATTCTGGATATATTTTGAAGGTAGAGTCCTCAGGATTTTTTGAAAGAATAGATACAGAGTATGAGAGAAGAAAAGAAGTTAAGGCTGACTCCAAGGTTTTTAGCCTGAGGAACTGGAAGGATAGAGTTGCCCTCAACTGAGGCAAGGAAAGCTATAGGCAGAGCAGGTTTGCGGGAGAAGGGTGAGAATTCACATCGCTGTGACCAACAAACGTGACGCCCAGGTTTTACCCATCCAATATCCTTAGGGCACATCCTTCAGACTTTACCTCCATGCTCCTGCATATGTTGAGCACTGGGTAAGGAGCAAAGCAGAACGACATTGAGTGGAAATCCCCAGGTACCTTCCAATCTTGGACTAGTTGATTAACTTCCATGAACCCTTTTCCTTATCCATAAACTAAAACCTACATTGGTTACAGTCACTTTGGAAGACAGTTTGTTAATTTCTTACATAGTCTTAACTATAAGATCCAGCAATCATGCTCCTTGGTATTTACCCAAAAGAGTTGAAAACCTATGTCCACACAAAACCTGCCCATGAATGTTTATAGCAGCTTTACTCATAATTGTCAAAACTAAGAAGCAACCAAGATATCCTTCAGTGGTCAAATGGATAAACAAACTGTGATACATCCAGACAGTGGAATATTATTCAATGCTAAAAAGAGATGAGCTATCAAGACATGAAAAGATATGAAGGAAACCTAAATGCATTCTACTAAGTGAAAGAAGCCAATTTGAAAAGGCTACATATGATATGATTCCCACTATATGACATTCTGGAAAAGTCAAAACTATGGAGAGAGGAAAAAGATCGATGGTTGCCAGGGGTTAGCGGGGACAATGAATAGGCAGAGCACAGAGGGCAGCGAAACTACTTTGTCTGATGCTATACTGGTGGACACATGCCATTATACATTTGTTCCAGTGGCATGTGAGACACCCAGTGATCCTCAGCCTCCAACAAGTCTCCTCAGCACCACAAAGGATGGTTCCCTAGCGAGTGTAAGTAGCACTCCAGGGTGTAGCTTCCCAGGGAGTCTCCTCAAGACTAGCTTCCTCCTTCCCAGCCCCAGTCTGCCACACCTCAGAGAACTTCTCCACAATCAGGTGGCATATATCTTAACTCTTTGCCTAGGACCTATGGCTATATACAGGAGTGACTGCACACTGAGGAAGAGGAAATACCCAGGTCTTTGGGAGATCACTCTACATTGTCTCTGAATTGACTTTATATTCCTAGAGACCTAAAGTGTGACTGTGCCCACAAGTCAAAGTAGGAGCTTATAGTGATCAGGTGGTAGACTAAGTCTTAGCTCAAATTTGACTCACAGTGGAACTTGTTGGTGTATGGACTCACCTGTGGTCCATTTCCTCAGTTCTTGGATGTGTATTTGGAATAGATATACTTGCCCACTCTCAGAATCCCCACGTTCTCTCTCTGATCCAGTAAGAGCCATTATCGCAGGAAGAGCTAAGTAAAAGCCAAAAGAATGTCCCTTCCCTACCAAAATGCTAAACCAGAAGCAAAATCTCATCCCTGGGGGAGTTACAGTGATCCAGGCCACCCTTAAAGGATTAAAAGATGCAGGGATGGTGATATCCATCACATCTCCATTAACTCACATGTTCAGCCTGTGTAGAAGTTACACGCAGAACAAGAAAAAAAATTTTTTTAAAGAAAAGAAAAAAAAAGAAGTTGCATGGATCTTGGAGAATGGCTATGGACTACTGTAAACTTAACCAGGTGGTGACTCCAATTGTAGCCGATATCCCACACTTTTTCCATGAGCAAATCAACACAGCCCCTGGCACTTGGTATGCAGCTACTGTCCTAAGTAAGTCTTTTTTCCGTGCCAATTTGTAAGGACCACCATACGCAATTTGCTTTTACCTGGCAAGGCCATCAGTATACCTTCATAGTCTTGCCTTGGAATTATGTCAGCTTTCCTGCTCTCTGCCATAATGTTGTTTCCAGAGATCTTGACACTCTTGACACACCATGACACTCTGAAAAACATCACATTGTTCCATTACATTGATAAAATTATACTGGCTGGAGCTGATGAACATGTAGTAGTAAGTACCTTTTTTTTTTTGGCTGCACCATGCAGGTTGTGGGATCTCAGTTCCCCGACCAGGGATTGAACCCAGGCCCCGGGCCATGGTAGTGAAAGCCCAGAATCCCAACCACAGGACCACCAGGGAACTCCGAGGAAGCAGTAAGTACTTTTGGTGCCTTGCATGTTGCCTCAGAAACATGCAAACTAGAGGGAGTGAGAAAAAAATTTTTCACTTTTGCCATCTCAGTGAAGTTTCTGGAAGTTCAATAGTCTGGGTCGTGTTGAGACATCCCTTTCAAGGTGAAAGACCAGTTGCTGCACCTCTAAACAACTACCATGAATAAAGAGAACAACACTGGGGGGTATTTTTAGAATTTGGAGTCAACGCAGACCACTTTGAGTGTGTTATATTGACCCACCTACAAAGTGACGATAAGGCTGCCAGTTTTAAGAGGGAACCATGACAAGAGAAGATTCTGCAGCAAATTCAGCTCCAGTGTAAGTTGCTCTACCACTTAGATTGTATGAGCCAACAGATGCAATAATAAAGGGTTATAACACAACATGAAAGTGTTGTGGCAAATAAGAATGCTCTTTGAAAACTCCAGAACGCACCACAAGAGCATCACAGAGCAGACTTTTAGGATTTTGGAGTTAATGTATGCCCTCCTCTGTAGACACCTATTCTTCTTCTTATTGTTATTATTTTGGCAATGCCCCTCGGCTTGTGTGTTCCCCAACCAGGGACTGAAGCCCAGCCACGTCAGTGAAAGCGCCAAGTCCTAACCACTGGACAGTCAGGGAACTCCCATAGATACCTACTCTCCTCTTGAGAAACAACTTCTGTATTGGTCCTCCGAAGATCCTGAAAGCCCAACTGGGGTACATCAGTCGACCATGCAGCCCGAATTTTCCATCGTGTCCTAGGTATTTTATGACCCACCCAAACTACAAGGATAGATAGGTGCAGCAAGAATAGATTCTCAAGTGGGAATGGAGACCAACAAGATGGGAGAAGTGTCCTGCCCTGAGCTTGAAGTGTAGCCTTCCAACCCCAGTCTCTTCTCCCTGGTTCATTTGTTTTTAATTTATGCTGCAGTGAGTGTATACGTATTTGTGTGTGTCTTGCTAGTTCTATAAGATAAAATGCCTAGAAACTGAATTACTGAGCCAAAAAGTATGAACATTTAAAATTTTGAATTCGTTCCAGAAAGGCTGATTTCTAATTCCATACAATAGAGATTTTAGACAGTCGTGGGCTGTCAAGTTTGGAAGAGACCATAGAAATCACACGCTTGAAAGCCTTTTGCCTTTTCGATGGTGAGCATAAGGCTCAGAGAGGGAGATGACTTTTCAGTGTCACACTATTAGCTAAACTTGGAGGGGGCAAAACACTTAAATTGTTGTACTGGGCTTTAAGGAATTGTATTTAACATAATGGTCAGATATTGAAATCTTGTCAACCCAAAGTAAAGTGGAGCCCTGAGGCAATTCTTGGGGTGACACTCTACAGTCACAGAACAGTCCTACGTTTCAAACAAAATACTCTGTGTGCTTCAGCCATGCATGATTTTGAAGCCTGAATCACCCAGCTATTGACCAGCTGCTCCATTTAGAATCACAACCTCTAATACTTCAAAGGGATTCAGAATCCATCTGGGTCAAATTTCAACCCACAGGGGGCATCCCCTCCGAAAGACTGGACAACCATCAAGCCTCTATTGAAACATTATTGAACAGCTCCTAAATTCTCTAGGTCTGACAAATCCAAACAGGTACTCCGGGTGGTGCAGCCTGTCCTCTGCTCTTTTCTACCCTTTGAAACCCCCCAGGACTGCATGAGCAGACATAGTTCCAGGTGGGAGTTTCAACTTTCAGTTCGTAAGTTCAAGTTGCCACCTACAGACCAATGGTGTTGGAAACCAGTGTCAGCCCTGCATCACAAACACTGAGGAATCTCGGCTCTACTTGTGCTTCACGGAGAGAAATGGGACTCAAACGGAAGACAAACAGGAAGACATCTGACAGATGACTTGGAATCTGGTCAACCCCGGCAGGAACAGTGGAGCCTGGCTGGGTAGGAATGAGTCTCATCATCTCAGATCTGAGTCAGCTGCACCTGGTTCATGGTACCAGACACCAGCTTTCTGAGCTGCACTCTGCCTTCATTGTATTCTGCATCTGTGGAAGGGTACGGCTCAGAAGGGCTGCACTGCTGCCCAGGGACGTCTTCATCAGAAGGTGGAAATTTGGGCTGCCTCTCCCCCCTCCTCAATCTCTCTCCCCCTCGGATGCCTAAGCGCTCCTGTCAAAATACACCACTTCTCAAACTGCCACCCCCTTGTATCCCAGCTGAGTCTTCTGAACGCCTCCCTGTGATTTAAGGTTGTTACAGCCAGCCTTAAGGAATTGTATGCTAAGAAATGTGTCAGGAGTAGGAAGGAGAGAGGGTGGGGAGGGGGAGGGAGAGAGAGAGAGAGAGCAAGAGGGAGAGAAAGAGGGAGGGAGGGAGGGAGGAAGATGACATTCATTAGCCAAAAATGCTCATTTTCATTTATGTCCCCTGTTACTTGACCATCATGAGACAGTGAAATTTGGCTTCTAAGCTTAACTGTATGTTCTATTTTTTTTTAAAAAAAGCTAGAGAGATGTTTTCTTACATTTGCTACATCTGTGAGGCTGATACATTCTGCAAGAGTTTGATAGACACAGGAAGCAACCCTCTGTGATGCTGGGTACCCTGGAATAAGACTCAGGAGTTCTGGGCTGTCCTCCTGGCTGTGCCCACACATAGCAGTGTCACCATGAGTCACGCATCTTTCTCCTTGGGACACAGTTTCCTCATCTATAGAAACAAAGTCGTGACCTCCAATGTTCTATGGCAAGTGTTAAGTCTCACAGTCATGGCTGCCGGGGAATAAAAATCTATATTCCTATAACTTAGAAAAGTTACATTAAAGCCCCTTTCTTCCTGGTTTGCAGAAACTTAATGTAGTCACTTTGAGTTTTAAAACTAGGTCACTTGGAGATTTTTGAAACATTCTCTCCTACCCCCTTCATTGCTTCCCCAGATGGCAACTGAGGTAAGGGACGCATACCCTGAGTTTCAGGAGCCGTTGTTTGCATCTGCTTCTCCCTCTTGATCTGTCTCCCACCTGTTCTAGCATCTTTGGAAATGTAGTCTGTCTCATCCAGCCCTTAGATGTGACCTCTTCCACTGCTGAGTCATTGGCTTCTGTCCTCACTGCTCCCACTGAAGTGCCCGTCACGGCCTCCGGGCTTCATATACACGTGCGTCACCTCAAGCCCCAGGCTTCTTTGCGTCCACAGTTCTCTCTCTTTTGGTCTTTCTTGGCTAACTTCCTGAGTGCTTCTGACGCCCAAGTGGGTATCCAGGTGATGCACTGCTGCTCTGGAATTCTCCATCTTAGGAAAAGCATATATCTAACGTTGCTCCACCTTCAGGACTCAGATGGAAGCGGGTAGATGCAAAGACAGCCCTTTGTAATCTCTACTGATTCTCCTCTAAACTTTCCTCTCCATTCTCTCACTTAGAATTCTGAAGGGGATTCAAAGAAAAATTGATTACGCTAGATAGCATCCCCCTTCATAACTTTTTGGTTTTACATTGGAATGGTAACTTTGATCTTAGAAGTCAAGAATTCACCACCTTAGTCTCAGATTTTGAAACTAACTCACCTCAGTGTCTTATCCCCCAAAGTGGGTAACTCATCTTTGGCTGTCTATAATGGGACAAGGACAGACCTTGGGGAACAAAGGAACAGATTTAAAAAGTAGGACATAGGGCTTCCCTGGTGGCGCAGTGGTTGAGAGTCCGCCTGCCGATGCAGGGGACACGGGTTTGTGCCCCGGTCCAGGAAGATCCCACATGCCATGGAGCGGCTGGGCCCGTGAGCCATGGCCGCTGAGCCTGCGCTTCTGGAGCCTGTGCTCCGCAACCGGAGAGGCCACAACAGTGAGAGGCCCGCGTACCGCAAAAAACAAAACAAAGAACAAAACAAAACAGCACAGTCTCTCTCACAATGATGGAAGAGGTGACAAGATCAGTGAGAAGAATGAGGCAGGAATTAGAGTGAGATAGAAATGAGAATGGAGAAAAAGAGGAAATTACAAGTGGAAGAAAAAACTCCATTTGCTGGATCCAAGAGAGAAATTCAAGGAGTAGGGATAGCCTGTCAAACAGAAAAGAGCCAGATAGTAATGAGAGGAGAGAAAAGGAATAAAGATGAACAGAAGGGGCACAGTGGCTGTCTGGGGTAGGAACACCCCAAAATGGTCACTTTCCAGAAAAAGAAACTGAGGCACAAGGCAGCCACACACCCCTCTGGCAGCGAGAGCTGCAAAGACCTGGAAGGTATCACTTCACGCCGGTGAATGTTCTCATTCCAGGTGCGGGGAGCTGCTGATCGGGAAGCAGCTTCCTTTCGGGAAGCGCTTCGGAATCTTCCCGCTGACTGTCCACAGCGGCAGTCAGCCAGGCCCGGCCAGTGGAGGGAAGAAAGCACACATCACATATCACAGCATGTTCTCCTCTCTTTTGTTTTATTTAAATCCCTATAGGAACAGGAGGCAGATAACCTTTCAATAATCTGAAATCCCAATAAAAAGCAACTCACCCTGAAAAGCACACAGTGTTTGGGAAGGCTTTGGTATTTAGTAGACTTTAAAGATTTTCATCAGTTCTCCAATTTCTCTGTGTGCTTTGGAGGCCATGAGAGGACTAATATTAGCTGCATAAAAGGTCACTAACCCAAGAGTTGTTTTTAGCCAGATAAATTTGCCATAGCAGGGTGGAAAGCTCTGGATAGATATTCAACTGCTGACAATGTTCTAGAGCAGGTGCAACTTATCGTTTCTCACACGCCCAGGCAGGGAGCTCTCTTCCTCTACACTTGCTTGAAAATGTTTCTCTTCTCTGTTTTTACTCTTTTTTTATATTCTCACTTTCATTTTCTCGGTCATTTACTTCCAGCTTCATCTGGCTTTGCAACCATGAACAAACCACTTAAGTATTGCTTTGCTAGTTCTTAAACTTGAGTGTGCCTCAGAATTATCCCGGGGGGCTGTGGAAGCACTGATTGCTGGGCTCCATCCCCAGAGTTTCTGATGCAGGTGGTCTGGGGTGGAAACTGAGAATTTGCATTTCGAGCATGTTCCCAGGTGATGCTGCTGCTACAGGGACCAGGCTAGAAAGAAGTACTTGCTTAGACGAAGCTCTGCCTTAGCCATTGTCACTCTGCACTTTTGTGTCATTGTGATACCAAGGACAGCTTCATCGTCAATGTTGCAGGACTCCATTCAAGACCCAAAGGCGTACCAATGAAGATTTTAAGGGGGACTGTGGAAATCAGGCTGAGGGCTGGGCAACACCAGAGGGCACCAAGTCTTGAGCATCTGGTCCCAAGTGGTCCCAGAGGCACTTGAACCTTTCCTCACTCCTCAAGTGGGTGTGGGTTCCATGTTTCCCTGGGTATGTGATATCTCTGAGTTGACCCCCATGGTCGCCTTTGATCAGAGGTCCTGGAACATCCAGAGCAGCCTGGAGCTGAGCAGTTCCCCAAGCCGTCCTCTCACCAGGAGCACCAGTGCCCTCCACGACGTCTCGTCTCCGTCACCAAGAATGGAGGTCCAGCCAGCATCATCCCTCAGCTCGGGTGGGGGTGGAGGTGGGGAGGGCACATCCGGGCATTTGTCTGATGCAATGGGTATTAAAAGATGCAGGAACTTTGAGGTCAAGTCAGACAGGCAGTCCTCATATTAACGATTGAAAACAAAAAATGAAACATTAGTTTCATTTCAACTTCCTCAGGAAGAAGGCAGTGGAAATCACTAAAAAGACATAAGCTGCTTTCAGTTGGAAAATATCGGATATATTAGGTTAGAAATCATAGATATATTTCCAAAAGGATTAAGTAGAAACCTTATTTTGGTCCTCACGACAATCAAAATTTCCCAGTAGGCTGGAAACCATGAATCCTCTGATGCTTCTAATTCACAGTTCAAGTCTGCAGTTTTTCTAGGAAGCTTCTGGTGAGTTTCAAAAGGCAATGGAGCCCTGCCCTGTTCCCCCAGGTGCTGCCCTCTCGTGGCCACCTGAACACCTGCAACTAAGGCTTTCTCTTGGATTCTGCACGTCTATTTCTTCAAATCAAAGCAAGCAGAGCCCAGGAATTGCCTTCTCCCACCAAAGGGAGGAAAGATGATGAAAGTCTGCCATGACACAGATCCACAGGTCTGAAACTGTTGCTGTGCTCGTTTCATAATGTTTTGCGAGCAGAGGAGGTAAGAGAAATCATCGAGGCAGGTAATAGTGATTTTTCTAGGCTATGTTAAGAGAAAATTTGGAAGGTAAGAAAGAAAACATGTTTACGTACATGAATATATATGTATGTTATATCATATATCTATGTTGTATGCATATGAGTATCTGAATATATCTTACCATGTCCTTCATTTTTGCAAATTATAAATTCCTGCTCAGTAGCTGTTGTGTTGGGCTTTATCACAAAGACCCTCTGTTAGGCAGGATATATTTATGACCAGAGTCATTTATTGCTTTAATTTGCATATTATTTAGAGCAGTGATTCTCAAAATGTGATCTTGGTACCCTCCCATCACCCCACAACCCAGAGTTCCCGGGAGCCTTCCAGGGGATCCACAAGGTCAAAACTATTTGCATAATACTACTAAGACATTATGTCCTTTTTTATCCTCCCATTCACTCATGAGTATACGCTGGAGTTTTCCAGAATCTACACGATGTGTGATATTGCAATAGACTGAAAGTAGTAGACGATAGAAGCAGATATATCTTCCATTAAAATGGACATTACAGAGATTTGCAAAACTATGACACAATGGCATTCTTCTCACTAATTCTTGGTTTTGAAAATATAGGTACTTTTTCATAAAAATATGTTATGTTAGCATGTAATAAATTTATTGTTGTATTTAAATAAATTAATATTAAATATTTTCAGTTTTAGTTTCTAATACAGTAATATCAATAGCTATAACCCTCATAATAAACAAAGGCTCTATGGGACGCCAGATAATTCTGAAGGTGTTAGGAGGTCATGAGATCAAAAGTTTAAGAGCCACTGGCATAGAGGAGCCGTGGGACTGTGGGGTTATTCCCGAATCTCAGTTTGCACACGTGTCCTGGGCACTGATTTAATATTCGAGGAGAGATTTGGAAGGCAGAAGTGAGATAAACACAAAAACTCTGCTGCTTCTGTAGTATCTGCTGGAAAACCTCTTGGACCTGCTTGGTTCTCTGTGGCAGCTTCCTGGCCATGGCTTTTCATAGGTGGTTCCTCAGGACCAGATAACTAAGAAGAAGAGGTTGATTCTGAAACAAGGCAGAAGACTGATGTGGTATTATAGCCCCAGTCAGGGGTAGCCCTGAAGGACAAAAAAAAAATCCTTGCAATGAGCAGAACTTCAACTTCCTTAAAGGAGAGATGGTCAGAGATAGGGTTCTTCACTAATTCCTGGGCAGCAACTGACCATCTGGCTGGATGATTGGAAGATTGGAAGCAGCAAGACTAGAGGAAGTATCGACACCGTGTGTGGGAAAGTTACATGTAAAATCCTCGCAGAATGAGCCCCACGTGTGACAATAATTATATCCCATGTGACTGTCACCAAAGAGCACCACTGCATATGAGGTCCTTAATCATCAGGAGAGCAAAGATGTCTGGCACATTGGATGTCAGCCAGTCTCTCCCTGTGCAGCCAACAGGTCACCTTGTTGATGAGCTTTTTCAGGAGCAAACACTGAGTTTCTGGAGAAAGAGGTGGAAGCAAGCGAGGCATTGAGATTTTGCAGCTCCTGTTGCTCTGGTAACAGCATCGTCGGGGGAGGTGCCCGGCGGCGGAAGCCTCCTGATGCTAGCGCTTTCCTTCTTCTCATCCCTGTCAACGTGGTGGGTGCTGATTCAACATCCTTTACCCCTAGGACCACGTTTTGGAACATCCCGCCCCTTAGTGTCAATATCAGTGTTTCCGAAAGTGTGGTCATCAGAATCACGTGCTTTATGCTTGCAAACAAGCAGGAATCAGGAACCTGATTTTTATCAAAATCCCCAGGTAATTCTTACCTTCACTAAACTTTGTGACAATGTAGCCTTGAACAAAGGAAAGCATTTGAGGTCTCTCTCTCTCTCTTAACTACATTCTGCCTTCTTAGTTCTGTTTTCCAGTCTTAGGACTTCCTCTTCCCTAGTAACTGGCCCCAGGAATAATCTCTTCTTAGGGGCAGGAGCCCCCCAGCAGCAAGGTGGAGCCTTACACTTCAGGAGAACCATCTGCCAGGTTGGCGTAGCCTCAATGTTCCCGTGAGAGATATTCCCATCCAGGAACAGAGTGGGTTGAGCCCTAAAGCACCCTCTTTGCCATCGCAGGAACCAGCATCATGACACGGAAGTCAGGCAGCTGGGAAAAAAATGCTGGAAATCTCTGCTAACCAGCCACTCCTCTCTGAGACAGGGCTGAGATTCAGGCCATGCTCAAAGGAGACACAACCCCTAGATTCCCAGCTGGGACGGCGCAGTCTGGGGAGAGAGGAGCTCTCCCTGCAAATCCATTGCAAAGTGCAGAAAGCGTTCTCCTGTTCCCTCCAGTGTATAGCTTTCTGCAGCCACTCAGGTAGACACTGCTACTCGCATTCCCATTGTGTCCCTCTGCCACCAGCTCCCCACCTACTCCTTGATGAAGTCCTGATGATACTTACTTAAACCTAGACACTCTCAACCTTCTTATCCTCTTCGGCAGGGTCATTGCAACCTGCCTCATTTCTCTGTACCGAATAGTAACTGACAAATCAAATGTCTGGAGCTGGGAATGGTTACTTCCCCAACCGAACGTCTACAGGTCAGACCACGCTGGAACACAATATATTGGATCCTTAACATGTGATGATTGGCTAAATAGTGTTTTTCTAACACTCCCAACAGGCACTGAAGGGTAGATCTAGACAGTTAACAGGCTCCTGACCCTTATAAGACAGACCCTTATAAAATCCCTCCTAGGACTTTTATTTATTTGTTTATTTATTCATTCATTCATTCATTTTATTTATTTACTTTTGGCTGCGTTGGGTCTTCGTTGCTGCACGCGGGCTTTCTCTAGTTGCGGCGAGCGGAGGCTACTCTTCGTTGCGGTGCGCGGGCTTCTCATTGCCGTGGCTTCTCTTGTTGCAGAGCACGGGCTCTAGGTGCACGGGCTTCAGTAGTTGTGGCACGTGGCCTCAGTAGCTGTGGCTCGCGGGCTCTAGAGCGCAGGCTCAGTAGTTGTGACGCTCGGGCTTAGTTGCTCCGCGGCATGTGGGGTCTTCCTGTTCCAGGGCTCGAACCCGTGTCCCCTGCATTGGCAGGAGGATTCTTAACCACTGCACCACCGGGGAAGCCCCCTCCTAGGATTTTACAAAGTGAGATCATGGGGTGTGATCGCCCTTCCAGTGCAGACCTAGTTAGAATAAAAGACACTCCTTCACTGGACTTGGTTGATTGCTCATGTCGGACACCGATTTGCTGTGCGTCCTGAAGCACATTTGCCTCAGGTTCAGTCTCTGTAAGATAAGACATTTCCTAGGATGGGGCTCCTCCGTATCTGAGAAGGCTCTCTGAGGCCATGAGCCTCATTTGATGCCAGAGGAAGAATTACCAGCTGTCTAGTCACAAGTGCATCCCATGCCCAGTGCAGATCTGGAAACCACAGGGTGCTAACCTCTTCAAGGGTCCTCTGCGTTTTCTGGCCCAGAGCCGTGAAGACCCTGAGCATGTCTGCAGAACCGGGAGGGAGCGAGGGGCCTCCTGGGGGGATGCGGGGAGACTGAGCAAAGCTATGGAGGAGGCAGCACGTTCAGAGGGGCCCTGGCTTCCCAGGTCTCATGGTAAGACCCTCCCTTAAGCTTCCTTGGTCCTCTTTCTCCTTCAAGTGTTGAGAAAACACAAAACTCCTCTTAAAATCCTCAAGGACTACAAACGTGCTAAATCATTCCCACCTTCAAAGCCCATCTCACACTGCCGCAGACAAACTTCTGGAGAGAATTTTTCATAAACCCCCCGAGAGGTTAACTCTACCCATCTGAAAGCCACCAGAACACTGTGGCCACAAGGGTGGGCTCCGGACTCACATCCGGTCCCCCCACCTGGCTGTGGCCTCGGGTATGCGACGTATCTCCATGGCTCAGTGTCTCCATGTGCAAATGAGGATGAGAGCGGTACTTATCTCAGAGTCTGTGTTGGTATTAAATCAGCCTTGGTTTCTGTCAAGTGCTGAGAACAGTACTTGGCATGTCATGAGCCCTCAACAAATACTGCTTACTATTGGTTTTCAAATCCCAGTTTAAGGCTAGTTTCCCAGAAATTCTATCTCCAGCCTCCCACTTAGGATCAGGCTTTCAGAGTTCTCAGGTCATTGTCATTAGGTACCTGGGGTGTGGTTTATTATCACCCTCACCGCAGGACACTGTAAGAGCAAGGAGAGCAGAAATTGCACCCGTGCTTGTCAACGGTGTACCCCTGGTACTTCACTCAGTGCCTGGCACGGAGCAGGCGCTAATAAACACTCGATGAATGTCCAGAGGAGTGGGTGAATGAATGCCCGCCTGTGTCCGTGAACAAATGGAGGCTGCTGCACGGGGCCGGCGTCCCCAAATCCCTTCATGAACTCACAATGGCAGAGACCTTTGGCCAAAGGACGTCCAGGGCTTGAAAGGCTGAGGATGGTTCCCGAGGAAAACCTTTAAAGGACCCTCTTCAGGCACAAGAAAGCTCACTTTGAATCAAAGACTGTTCATGTCTTGGAGAAGCTGCTATTCACTCATGAATGTCATAAATCCAGACTCTATGATGTAGAACCAGTCCTACCACTTATTGAGTCCAGTGGTTCAAAACCACCATTCGTAGGATTTCCCTGGTGGTCTAGTGGTTAAGACTCCGCGCTTCCACTGCAGGGGGTGCGGGTTCGATCCCTGGCCGGGGAGGGGAGCTAAGATCCCGCATGCCACACGGCGAGGCAAAAAAGCAAAACAAAACAAAACAAAACACCATTACTCATTAGAAAGCCTCAGGAAGTTTTGAGGAAAGTCCAGATTACTGAGTCCCACCCAGGCTGTCAATCTCCAGGAATTTATCCTGTATTTTTTTTTTTTTTTGCGGTACGCAGGCCTCTCACTGCTGTGGCCTCTCCCGTTGCGGAGCACAGGCTCCGGACGCGCAGGCTCAGCGGCCATGGCTCACGGGCCCAGCCGCTCCGCGGCATGTGGGATCTTCCCGGAACGGGGCACGAACCCGTGTCCCCTGCATCGGCAGGTCGACTCTCAACCACTGCGCCACCAGGGAAGCCCTATCCTGTATTTTTTGAAAGCACCTCGGGTGACTGCTGCAAGCGGCCTACACAGACCAGCATCTGAGAACCATGCATCTTGTCAAATTCCATCATTTTTCAGAGAAAGAAACAGAGGCATGCTGACACCACATCAGGATGGAGAGCACGATTTTTTTAATGAACAACGAAGTGAACCGATAACTTGTTTGGGACCAGAAAATATGATACATGCTGTGCCTTTCCAGAAACAGCACATAATACATTTTAGGGCTCATTAGCATGGCAGTAAGGCCTGATTAAAGAGCTCTGGCAGCACCGCCTCCCCTCCTACTGTGATTAGAGCAAATATTAGGTTGTTTGGCAGATTCGGTCAAGTTCCCTCCTGTGTAGATTTAACGCACTTGGCTTGGGCATATTTACCAAGTTCAACACAGAATGACCCAGTGTTACTTGTCTAAGTGCTGACAGCCCCAGACACGACCTCAGTCCTCCCCACACAGGAGCTTTGAATGTGAGGGTCCTGGTTTGTGTGAACCCAGCAATCATCACTGTTGTTCTCTAACTCAGAGTTTCTCAACCTGGGCACTACGGACATTTTTTTATTGGATATTTCTGTGATTGGGGTTGGGAGGTGGCCATCCTGTGCATTGTAGGATGTTTAACAGCATCCATGGCTTCTACCCACTAAAAACAACACAGATGTCTGCAGACATTGCCCAGTCTTCGACATTTTTTTATTGGATATTTCTGTGATTGGGGTTGGGAGGTGGCCATCCTGTGCATTGTAGGATGTTTAACAGCATCCATGGCTTCTACCCACTAAAAACAACACAGATGTCTGCAGACATTGCCCAGTCTTCCCTGGAGAGACAAAACGACCACCCTCCCCTATCGAGAACTGCTCTAACCTTACAAATCCACCTTACAAAGAGCTCAAAGAACCCACAGCAGCATGAGATCAGGAACTTACACGGAAGCTTTTCTCCCCCCATGGAAAAAATACAAAAGAACATTTCTATGGATTTCATGAACAAGATCCGAAAAGTGCAAGCTGAAAGGAAAGGATTGATAATTTTGCCTGCATTAAAAGGTAAAGCATTCATATCCTATACGAAGTTTCCACAGCCTGGGAGAACGTATTTGCAGCACAGTCGATAAAGGATTAGTCTTCAGAATACATAAAGGACGTCTCAGAATCAATAATAAAAAGACAAACACCCGGGCTTCCCTGTTGGCGCAGCGGTTGAGAGTCCGCCTGCCGATGCACGGGACACGGGTTCGTGCCCCGGTCCGGGAAGATCCCACATGCCGCGGAGCGGCTGGGCCCGTGAGCCATGGCCGCTGAGCCTGCGCGTCCGGAGCCTGTGCTCCGCAACGGGAGAGGCCACAGCAGTGAGAGGCCTGCGTACCGAAAAAAAAAAAAAAAAAAGACAAACACCCAATAGCAGAATAGGAAAAGGATAGTCAGGCAGCCTGAGAAGGGGAAACTCTAAATGGCCAAAACACACATGGAAAATGCTCAAGCCCATTGGTAGACAGGGTCATGCAAAATGAAGTGATGAGATGCTACTTTAGACTCATCTGGGATTTAACAGTAACTTAACAGGTCAATAGTACCAAGTGTTGGGGAGGATCTCTGAGTCACAGTATCTATCCCCAATCACCACTAGTGAAGGTGTAAATTTGGAAAATCACTTTAGGAAACTGTGTATCATTATCAGGTAAGGTTGAGTATACATACACCCCATAACTCTGCAATGACCCTCCTGACTATATACCCTGGAAAACGAATGTATGTCCATGAGGAAACACATACAAGGAGTTGGTTACAAACACGTTTGCAATAACAAGAAACTGAAAACAAACCAATATCTACCTACCAACTGATGAACTGATAAACATTTAAGGCACACATGCACACAATAGAACACCGTTCGCATTCAAAGTGAATGGGCTAGCTAGGTGTTTAAAGGGGAAAATCATATTTCAAAAGGATATTACGGTATGGATCAAATTATATAGTGTTTAAAAACAAAGTACTATATACCATTGATAGACACATGCATGTTATTAGTAAAAATATAAAAATGTGGGGACTTCCCTGGTGGTCCAGTGGTTAAGACTTTGCCTTCCAATGCAGGGGGTGTGTGTTCGATCCCTGGCCGGGGAGCTAAGATCCCACATGCCTCATGACCAAAGAACCAAAACTTAAAACAGACACAGTATTGTAACAAAATTCAAAAAAGACTTTAAAAATGTTCCGTATCAAAAAAAAAATCTAAAAAAAAAAATGTGGATGAAACTTGGATGAGAAGGGAGAAGCAAATGGGATGCAGGGAGACCTATCATTGTGCTCACAATGTTTTATTTTTTAAACAAAAAGAAACACATCCAAAGGAAAAGTGGCAAAATGTTAACCTACGTTTATTAGGCATGATGGCTATGTGGGGTACCCATTGTTTCATTTTTTAGCTTGTTTGAATATTTGGAATATTTTATATTTAAAAAAAATAAACATTTAAAAATAAATACATCTGGAAAAAACAAAACTACAGAAATGAGCAGTGGATAGTTGCTAAGGGCTGGGGGTGGGAACAGAGGCTGACTATAAAAGGACTCCAGAAATTTTGAGGGGTGATGGAATTCTTCTATATCTTGCTTTTGCTGGTGATTACATAACTGTATGCATTTGTCAGAACTCACAGAAACATATACTTTTATGCTTGAATTTTACTCTATGCAAATTATATCTTAATTTTAAAAAAAGAAAAATGAGAAAATAGTACCTAATAGTGACAGGAACAACTCTAAGTAACACCGTACTCTCACAGGAGTAACAGAGGTGAGGACAGAAAGGACTGTCTGCTTGAAGCTCCACCCTCCTCCATACTCAGGGAAGACAATCCTTCCTAGAAATCTCCAGCACACTTCTCCTTACACCTCATTGGTCAGAGCTGAGTCACAGGACCACACTTGGCCCAACCATCGGCAAAGGCACACGGGAAGATGAAATTGTCTTATACTAAATATGAAACTTTCCCTCTGTCTGGGCACATTGATACTAGAACAACTTCAGAGTTTGTTTTGCAAGAGAGGAGGGGACACGAATGTGGGTAGGTTACCAAAAGTGGCTGCCTCTCAGCCTATATCAGCACAGCGTTGATTTAAATTCCACTGGGGGTCAAGGGACTAAAGTTATAAAGGCTTCTCACCCCTTCAAATGCCCTGGGGCTTCTCAACTTTGAGCTTCCCTGGAAGGGGTCTGGTCGGGTCATTTGGGGGGAAGATTCCTATAAAATCGAACATATCTGAAACCTCGTTGAGAGAGCCTGCCTATCTGTAAAAGAAGCCTCCTGAAAAAGAAACTCATCTAAAGGAAGAAAGGGTTGATTCCATCACTGTGTCAACTGACACTTCTTTAACACCAACTGTGTGCCAGTCATGGTGGTGAGGTAGAGATGTACTGGTGAACAGGACAAATGTAAAGAGGAAGTGATTACCACACAGGTCGCCTCCATACCAGTGGCCATAGACTTAGGGCATCCAAGGGAGACAGACGTATATTAGAAAGAGGGAAGCTGCAAGAGCGGTTTCTATAAAAACATGATGAGCGCCCAGCAGCCCTGCGTCAAAGCCTGAATGAGAAAGCACAGATGGCTCAAGTCGGGGCACAGGGATTTATCTGCGTGTGGCATTTGTGGAGATCGTTTGTGCTCGGAATGGACACGGTGGCCCTGAGCACCGAGGCAACTCAGCCCACATCCTACACAGAGAAGTCACGGGAGGAGGCGGCATGCTTTGGAGAGTGGCGTGGGGACATCAGCAGGTGCAGGAGGCTCTGGCCACCGTCAGCAGCTCTCAGCAGCAGCTCTGATGGCAGGGAGGGGAGGGGTGGTGCAGCTGAGGAGAGTCTGCTCATTAAAAAAGGAAATAGCAGAGCCCAGGTGTTCTCAAAACGAGCAAGATGTCCCTGGACTCTCCCGAAACCAGTCAGGAGGAATTTAAGGAGGGCTGAGTTCCTTTAGATCTGCTGGGGGTGATCCTATACTGTTGATGTGACCTATTTTTATCCACAGGTAGGTATGTGGGGATGAAACACGGATTTCAGAATTTAGGAGGAATTAGAGGAGACACCCATCAATTGACACTATACTCCCATCCTGCTGCCTCTATAAACTTGTTTGACTTTGTTATTATACACACTTCAAACATACAGAAAAATAGAGAAAATAGTGTAATGAGGTCCCATGTACCCATCACCAGCTTCAAAAACTATCACTAAATGGCCAATCTTGTTTCATCTATCCCACTTCTTCCCGATATTATTTTGAGATAAATACTACATTTTATATCATTTTGTCCATAAATATTTCAGTAGGCATCTAACAGATAAACACTCTAAAAACACGTAACCACAATACCACTATCACATTAAAAGATTAATAAGTCCTTAATATCATTAAATACCCAGGCAGGGCTTAAATTTCCAGTGGTCCCATAAATGTCATACGCTTTTTTACAGTTTGTTATAGAATCCAAATAAGGTCCACACATTCTATAAATCTTAAACTTCTAGGGAATTCTGGGTTGAAACAAGAGCCAGAACAAAACTGGACTTCTTTATCCCTACTTTATGTTTTGTGAAATTGCAACCGTGGGGAGAGTATTGTTTTCTTATTAAAAAAACGTTCAAAGGCTTTGTTGGTAATTGTTGGAAAGCTGTTTCCAAGGGCCCCGGGTTTCCTGCCTCATAACTAGAAGCACTTGGCAATTGGACTGCCGAGCACTGTTGGCAGGCGAGTCATTTCCCACCGGGGTCCATCGGGATCGCGGTGTTCCTTCTGTAAATGTCACCCACCATCAGCTTCTCCTCTGAGGCCTAATTAATTAAGTCAGAGGGTGCAGGTGCCGAATCGGCCACCAGGGGGCTCCCGAGGAACCCAATGAACTTCACAGTCGCCCAAAAAGCCAACTTGGTGCGCGTTTTATTACAGACTGAACACACCCGGGTGGGACTTGGCTTCTCACTCAGGTCAGATTCTGCCAGCAGAGCAGATCAGACCTCGGGGAGATGTGGCTCGTTCCCCAAGGCCGCCTGGAAAAGGATAAGATTAGCTGTCAACTGCCCTGTCAAAGGATGTGGGGTTTGCAGCCCTCCTCACCCCAGTGGTCTTCCTTGCAAATCCACTTGAAGGCAAAGAGAGCCTATACAGGGCTTCCCTGGTGGCGCAGTGGTTGAGAGTCTGCCTGCCGTTGCAGGGGACGCGGGTTCGTTCCCCGGTTCGGGAAGATCCCACATGCCGCGGAGCTGGCCGCTGGGCCTGCACGTCCGGAGCCTGTGCTCCGCAACGGGAGAGGCCACAGCAATGAGAGGCCCGCGTACGGCAAAAAAAAAAAAAAAAAAAAGAGAGAGAGAGAGAGAGAGAGAGAGAGCTTATACAGATGGGGAGCGTTCTGTGCCAGTAAGCTCCTGGTAACCCCATGGTTGTTAATAAATCCTTTGATTATTAAGTACACAAAAGGCGTTATTATAAGTGATTTTAGACATATGTAAGTAGGGACGGTCAACATGAAATTACACACACACACACACACCCCAAAAAAGAAGAAATTACACACCCAGGAAGGAACACAAGCCTGAGAACTGGGACATCCATGGTCTCCACTTGGCCTTACAAGTCTCTCCCATCTCTCTACCTCTTTGCTGGAAATTGAGGGGATAGAAGCCACTTACTAGGGTCTCTTCCTTCTCTGTTAGAGGTTGTGTTGAGGGACTGTGTTCATTTGCTAGGGCTCCTGTAACAGAGCACCACAAACTGGCTGGTTCAAAACAACAGAAATGTATCATCTCATTGTCCTGGAGGCTGGAAGTCCTAAATTAAGGTGTCACCAGGGCCATGCTCTCTCTGAGGGTTCTAGGGGAGAATCCTTCCTTGCCTCTTCCAGCTTCTGTGTCTGACGGCAATCCTTGGTATTCTTTGGCTTGCCAATGGCCATCTTCTCCCTGTGTCTTCACATCATCTTCCCTCTGTACACGTCTGTCTCTGTGCCCAGATTTCCCCTTTTAATAAGGACACCAGTCATACTGGATTAGGGCCACCCACTCCCCAACCTCCATGATCTCATTTTAACTTGACTACCTTATTTCCAAATAAGGTCACTTTCTAAGGTACCAGGGGTTTAGGACTTCATATCTTTTTCAGGGGACACAATTCACCTCATAACATAGACCATCTCGGGAATTCCCCGGCAGTCCAGTAGTTAGGACTCGACGCTTTCACTGCCGTGGGCTGAGTTCAAGCCCTGGTCAGGGAACTAAGCCGTGCAGCGCGGCCAAAAAACAAAACAAAACAAAAGCAAAAACAAACAAAAAACCAAAAATAGACCACCTTGTAAAATGAACAAGGTTTGAAACACCTATAATGACAAGCCCATGAATTGTGCACACTAGGGGGTCATACCATCCAGGATAAAGTTACGAGTCTACAAAGGTATCATAATAACACAAAAACAATTATAATGTACAAAACGACATACTGTGATTTTACCAAGAAAAGTGAGCATTAAAACCTGAAGTATATTAAATTCACTACACTTGATGTTCTCCTATGATCACTGATATAGAAAATACATGCAGTATGAGACCCCCAAAATACAGATTTTTTGGCTAAAAAGTTACATTGGAGGGCAATTATTGTGCTACTAAACAGATTAACACAGAGCTCTTTTATATAGAAAACACTCGGAACTGTTTTATATATTAAAGAACTTGTATACCTTAAACATTCACAAAAATCAGACTCACACCGCTTTTTGCGAACACAAGCATTCGTTACATAAACAAGATCACACTTGCCTTTACTCATCAGCACCCACAAAGGGCCATCCACTCTTTCGGGTTTTACAGGAAGCTCACGGCCCTGCAGGCACTGATCCCAGCAGGCACCGCTTCAGTTCCTGACGTGGTTTCTCAATGAACAGCGTCAGGGCCAGCCCAGTGATGAAGGTCAGCAAACAGTGTCCAGAGGAAAGACAGAGCTAGAGAGAAAGAGGGGCAGAGTGAACACAGTCTTACTACAAGATTCCTATTGCATTTGGAATAAATGTACCATCCTGGCTATATGAAACAGACCTGTAAGACAAACAGCCCTAAACATTAAAAATAAAGAGAAGAAAAGAAAGATATTATCATGTGCTGAAGCCCTTCCTATGATAAAACAAAGAACAATAGGCTTTTGACAAACAAACAAACAGAAAATAAGGTTCTAATGAAGCCAATAGTTTGCATTGTTCCGGGGAGAGCAAATTGTTTTGCTACAAGGAGCTGAGAGCTGGGGCTGCCTAACCATGTTGATGTCGGTGTAGTGAATAAGCGTCTCCTGAATCCCATTGTAGAGGATGATGAAGATGGGTGCGCCAAGTAGCAAGCGTAGCTCATGCTGGCCAGGAAGCTCCAGCTATCCCAGGAAAGCAGCCAGTGCACCAGACCTGGAGGGAATAGACACCCATTCATGGAGCTTCGAGCCCCTCCCTGGGCCTGGGAAGATGCTGTGTCATCACTGCTCCCTCTGGGTTCTGCCCCTAAGGCTGTGAACTTTCTACTAAGAAGGTCTTTTTCATTATAATTTTTAAGGGCACGTACTGAAACAAACAAAAACAAAAAAAACCCAACTTCCCATTGCAGCAATATGAAAGTAATAATAAGGGATGCTAACATTGAGTTTACGGCCAGTTTAATCCTTAGTGGGTTTCAACCTCTGAGCACAAAACATTCCACATATAAAACAAGGTGCAAAGTCCCTTTGCTAACCTGGGTTCTGATTCAAGGCGCACAACACGAGCTGCTGGGCCTTGGGACGAGGCTGTTAACATTGTCTGGCCTCAGACCCTTTGCCTTCTGTAACTTGGTATGTCTTGTACACCTGGGTGTCCCATATGAGACCTACAAGCCACTCATGGCTATTTAATTTAAATGAATGAAAATTTAAAACAATGAGAAATCCCTCTCTGAATAAGACCTATGGCTTTCTGCAGTGGGCTGGATAGTGGCTTTGTCCACCTGGAACCTCAGAACTGGAAATAAGGGTCTTTGCAGATGTAATTAAGGTAAGTAATGGGTGGTGAGATCATCCTAGATTAGGGTGGGCCCTAAATCCAAAGTGTCCTTGTGACAGACAGAAAAGGAGACACAGACACAGAGGAGAGACAGGGAGACGGCCATGTGAAGATGGAGACAGAGATAGGAGTGATGCACCCACAAGCCAAGGCATGCTGAGGACATAGGAGAGGGTGGAAGAGATTCCCCCTCAGAGCTTCCAGAAGGACCTTGCCAACACCTTGGTTTTGAATTTCTAGCCTCCAGAACTGTGAGAGAATCAATTTCTGTTGTTTCAAGCCACAAAAAAAAAAAAAAAAGAAAGAAAGAAAAGAAAAGATCCAGAGTAATCTTTTAAAATCACAAACCAGATCATGTCACATGGCATTTAGAATAAAATCCAGCTTCTTCCCCATGGCCTTGAAGGCCCTGCATGACCTGACCACTACCTTCTTCTCTGTCCTCATTCCCATCTCTCTCCTGCCTTGATCTTTGATCCCTATCTCACTGGTCTTCTTGCTGTCCGTCTCACCCACTAAACATATTCCAGACTGAAGATCGCTGCCTTAGCATTCCCTCTGCCTGGAGTGCTTTTGTACCACATATCTGCAAATGCACCCCTAATCCAGTTACCCTCCCACCCCTGATGTTTTTTTTTTCTTTTTCTTTTTGGCCTCACTGTGCGGCTTGCGGGATCTTAGTTCCCTGACCAGGGATCAAACCCACATCCTCAGCAGTGTAAGCACGGAGTCCTAACCACTGGACCACCAGGGAATTCCTCTGATTTATTTTTATTCACCATGTTTATCTGCATCTGAAATTATATTACAAATACATGTACTTAATATGGCTCTGGATTCATTTCCTAATGGCTACTGTAACAAGTTACAAAACCATGGTGGCTTAAAACAACAGAAATTTATTCTCTCAACATTCTGGGGACCAGAGGTCCAAAATCAGTATCAGTGGCCAAGATCAAGGTGTTGGCAGGGTCACATTCTCCTTAGAAGCTCTAGAAGAGAATCTATTTCCTGTCTCTTCCAGCTTCTGG
Organism: Phocoena sinus; assembly: GCF_008692025.1. Classification (NCBI taxonomy): domain Eukaryota; kingdom Metazoa; phylum Chordata; class Mammalia; order Artiodactyla; family Phocoenidae; genus Phocoena; species Phocoena sinus. The sequence continues at coordinate 15,661,451 of NC_045776.1, forward strand.
TGGCTCTGGCACTCCTTGGTTTGTGGTTGCATCACTCCAGTCAACGTCAGCATCTTCATCTCTCTCTCTGCCGCATCTTAATATCACCATCCCCTCCACGCGTGTGTCACATCTCCCTCTGTCCCTCTCCTATAGGGATACATGTGACTGTGTTTAGGGCGCACCCAAATAACCCAAAATAATCTTCCCTTCTCAAGATCCTTAACTTATTCACATTTGCCAGTTCCCAGGGATTAGCACCTGGTAACCTGGAGGCCATTATGCAGGCTACTAGAGTCTCCTGGTCTCTCACTTCCCCTTCCCCATTGCAATCTCCTACAAGAGGGGGATTTCTCTTGCCTACTGTGATATCCCCAGCATCTAGAGCAGTGCCTGGCATAGAGCAAGCATTTAATAAGTATCTTATATAATCAAGTAAATAAATAGAGATGGACTCATAGACAAAATGTGCATTTGCACCCAACTGAATCCCAAATGATAAGATGAACCAAGATATTTACTGTGGAACAAACAAAATAGCTGTAGAATTAAGTCAGTAAAAAACCCATGTCATACAGGTAAGCCAAACACAAAAGAATGTGCTCCAGCACAAACAATACCATGTCATGAACTACGATTGGCTCCAGCCAATTAATCACATTAAATTAACATTCATTCAGATTTTATTGGTTTTATGGTTACTTTATACATTTGTTTTGGCTTTATAAATATATGTGCTATAAACATAAAAAATTGCATCTAGGTTTACGTTTGCTAGTGTTTAGGTAAAATTAGGATTAAAATAATTTAAGCCAATACTAAGGATCCAAAAGAATTCTTATTCCTTTAGAATGGGTCCGCCTATTATTTAAGTTTGAGGACCATTGGTGTAGGTGACAGGGCATCACTGAAAAGTTTGTTTGTTTGTTTGTTTTTAATATTTATTTATTTACTTATTTGGCTGCGCACGGTCTTAGTTGTGGCACGTGGGATCTTTTTTAGCTGCGGCATGCAGGATCTTTAGTTGTGGCATGCGGGATCTAGTTCCCTGTCCAGGGATCAAAACCAGGCCCCCTGCATTGGGAGCACAGAGTCTTAACCACTGGACCACTAGGGAAGTCCCAGCACTGAGAAGTTTTAATCGAAGGAGTGACATGGTCAGAAGGTGACTCTTGCAACTCAACAAGACCAGCATGGTCTGCCTTGGCCATGACTGAAGATAATGGAAAAGATGATCTGAACCATCAAAATCCCTTCTTGTCCTGACAGTCTCAACTGAATACATCTTCTTCCTCAAACGTGACCACATGACCCAGCAATTCCACTACTGGGTATATATCCAAAAAAAACCCAAAACACTAATTTGGAAAGATACATGCACCCCAGTATTCATAGCAGCATTATTTACAATTGCCAAGATATGGAAGCAACCTAAGTGCCCATCAACAGATGAATGGATAAAGAAGATGTGGTGTATACACAAAATGGAATACTACTCGGCCATAAAAAAGAATCAAATCTTGCCATTTGTGATAACATGGATGGACTTGGAGGGTATTATGCTGAGTGAAATAATTCAGACAGAGAAAGACAAATACCGTATGATATGATCTATATGTGGAATCTAAAACACACAATAAACTAGTGAATATAACAAAAAAGAAGCAGACTCAGATATACAGAACAAACTAGTGGTTACCTGTGGGGAGAAGGAAGCGGGGAGAGGCAAGATAGGGGTAGAGGATCAAGAGGTACAAACTATTACATATCAAATAAGGTACAAGGATATATTGTACAACACAGGGAATGTAGCCAATATTTTATAATAACTATAAATGGAGCATAATCTTTAAAAAGTGTGAATCGCTGTATTGTACACCTGTACCTTATATAACGTTGTACATCAGCTATACTTCAATAAAATGAATAAATAAAATTATGAAGAAGAAAAACTTGTTCTTTTATAAGTATACTTTTCTAAAGGTCATCAGGTGGACACATTTAAAAAAAAATTTATCTAACCCATCACCTCCTACATTGACCTACTAATCAGTCTTGGTATCTTACAGATAGTGTTGGAGATACAAACCTAGAACATCAGTCACACCTATAATTGTGGTTGGCTAATAACAATACACCTTTGAATGATAAATTGCTCAAGAATGAGCTAGAGGGCTTACTCATCATTTGGATTAAAAGAGGTGTGTATTATACACACTCAGGCTAATGACTGATAGTATTTACTAGCTCCATTGTACTGGTAATACTGCAAATTCGTTTCATGTTCTAACTTAACCTAAGTCACTCCTCTCTAATCCTGATGGACATTAACCAGTTTGACCCAGCAGGACTGTCACATTAGATAGGAATACTGTGCTGTTTGTCACCACATCAGAGGTGGCTGTACCAGGCCAGGGGGAGCAGTTGTTTATGTTGTGAGGCTCTGTCAACAGCTCAGGGTCACTGTCACCAAGTGGAGGTCATGTGATCCAAACAGCTGCCCATAAATGCAAATACATCAGTCAAGGAGAATGCAACCCAATTCCTCTTTAACTTCATTTCTCCACGGAAGGGAAAGCTTTTTAAATTAAAGTTAGGGCTTCCCTGGTGGCGCAGTGGTTGGAAATCCACCTGCCAATGCAGGGGACACCGGTTCGAGCCCTGGCCCGGGAAGATCCCACATGCCTCGGAGCAACAAAGCCCGTGCACCACAACTACTGAGGCTGCGCTCTAGAGCCCATGAGTCACAGCTACTGAAGCCCGCGGACCTAGAGCCCGTGCTCCGCAACAAGAGAAGCCGCCACAATGAGAAGCCCGTGCACCGCAAGAAAGAGTAGCCCCTGCTCGCTGCAACTAGAGAAAGCCTGCGCGCAGCAACGAAGACCCAACGCAGCCAAAAATAAATATATATATATATATATTTTAAAATTGAAGTTAAAGAACAAATCCCTCATCATTGTATACTCATAAAACTCAAGAACAATTTGAACAATCAAACTTATCTTGGGGGTGGGCGTGGCTAGTGTAGAGAAATGAAGAGCAGGGGCTGTGGGCGGTGCCCTCAGGCCTGGGCTCACTTTCTAGCTGAGTGACCTTCACACGCTGCTTCATCTTCAGGCACCATTTTCCTCACTGAGGAACAGAGCTAATTATAGCTCTACCTGTAGCGGTGTGGCCAGTATTGCCCGAGACCACAGGGATGAAGTTCCCCACGGGGCCTGGCATAAGCTTGTGCTCAGTAAGCAGGACTTTGTTATGTTCGCTTCACCAGGTTTCTCCAGCCACCTTTGCTGAGGTTAACGGGTTTGGGTTCACAGGCCAAAGTTTAAACTCACCCTGATTATCTCCCAGGGGTAAAAAGTTGTGTTGCCTCCACCTGGCTCTGATTCCGTCATTTCAGGGCTTCTGGGCAGTGCAGGGCCAGAACCTTTGCTGGGTGAATCCCGCCAGCCTTTCTCTGTCATTTGCTGACACCTCAAGCACCTCATGCCAAATAGGAGGAATGGGGGAAAAGGTCGGGTGACTTGAATAGACATTTCTAATCTGGAGATGATCCCTTTCTTTCCATTTAAGCTCTTTTTCTGCCCGACTCTGAAAGCCAGGCTCAACAGAAACAGTGTCCCCAGTCATCAAAGGGCTGAAGGGGATGTTGCCAACTCTTCAGTCTCTACGCTCAGATGAGGAGACCAAGGCCCAGGCTGGGTGCGGTCAGTACTCTTGTCCCAGCACTGGTAATTTTTTTTTCTCACGACATTACCCCCTACCTGTTCTTTTCCAATTTCTAAACTAGCTTCATTGGAGAGGCTGCAAATTTTTCTTTCAGAACCTGCATTTGTATGGAAACCAGTATAAACATCTAAACCAGAATATGTGAGTGGGTTTCCCTAAGTATATAGACAGATGGATGTTTTTGAGTCACTATCAGTCATTCAGTAGCAAATAAAAGCCTCTCTGGGTACATATGTTTTCACACAGTCGCCTTTAACAGGCCTGTGTGTCAGCCCGGAGCAAGCCCCGTGCTGGGTCACTGCATCCTACTTTGTAGCCTTCCTGACGTGCGAACAATACCCAGCCCACAGGGGCCGGTGGAGGGCCTGGTGACGGCAGCGGCAACTGAAGAGGCGGCGGACGCGTCACCCACCGTGTATGCCAGGGCAGCCACTGGGGACAGGGTCGACAGAGCAAATCCACCGTAGCAGGGCCTGCACCTACAGGGAAAGGAAAGCCACCGTTCACAGCCCGTTTGGGCCATTGTGTATTTAATTCTTTTTACGCTCACTTTTTGTGTGTTGTTAGTGACTTTAGGGGTCTATTTGTAAACCTCAGTCAATGACCAAATCTGACCGAATAGAAAGTTCAGATTAGCGGTTACTGGGGTGAGGGTCGGGATGGGGTAGGGGAGAGTGGGGGGGTTTGGCCACGAAGAGGCAGCACAAGGGTGACCTTTTTGGTGGCAGAGGAGTTCTGTACCTTGATTGTGGTGGTGACGGTTACACAAATCTACAGACGTGCTAAAATTGCACAGAACTATACACACACACAAACGAGTGCACATGAAACTGGTGGATCCAAGGTCTACGGATTGTGTCAATGTCAGTGTCAATGTCTTGGTTGTGATCATGTGCCATAGTTACCTTAACATATTCCTGGGGGGGAAACGTAGGTCAAGGGTACACAAGATCTCCTCTACTATTTTTGCGACTCATGGTGACTCTTACGTCATTTTTAGATGAAAGTTAAAAGAAAAAAGTAATGCTCTAACCCACTCCCACCACTCCTAACCTCCCATTCTGTTCCTTACCCACATATGGCTCCGGGATTGCTCCTGCCCCCTACCATAAATGTGAGGGGCCCCGGCACACAGCCTGTACCTGGGCTGCACCTGTCCCTAGGGACATAAAATGGCGGAAGGAATGGGAGAATGGAGATGTTTCCAGCTCACAGAATAGCCCCGTGAGTTAAATCCTATAACCGGGCTCAGTTCAAGATCTTAGATGTCACCTTACTTGACCTTTTTAGGCCCAGACCTATCTTCCAAGGGTCTCTCTTGCTTCTCTGATCCAGTTCTCAAGGTGCTATGATGACATCTACATCAACCTGGACTAGCATCTTATCACTCTACCATCTTGTCTCTAAAGAGAAGCTCTCCCCTCTTTGGGTCTCAGGTTCCTGCCCTAGGCTCCGGCCACAGGGCACAAAGTTACTTCCTCAGGGGCTCTCCACAAGCCTCCTCTTAGCCTAGGGTCCCTTCACTCTTACTCAGAATGCACACTGCCTTATTCCTACCACGTGGAATATGCCTCAGCTGCCTCCAGCTGGGACTCTGTGTTCTCATTTTCTGGCTTCTACAGTTGGTACTTGGCCTACTCATCCCAACGAAGTCATTCCTCCAGCTCTGCTTGACTTGGGTTCTAGCTCCATGCTCCCTGGTCCTGACCTGGTCCTCTGAGTGGTTCCCAAATGCCCCGTCGTCATCTTAGGTTTTCCCCTGTGCTCACACCCAGTTTCTCCCTGGGCACCATGGACCTGGACTACGCTAAAGCACCTCTTGAATGGTCCTCTGTTGTAATCTACAACTGAACTGTGCATTTTCAGGGGAATATCGTAACTCCAACCTGTAGGAAAATACACATGTAGCACCTGTGTATCCATTCCTTCCAATAACGCCCTAGCTCCTGTTCCTGCTATGAGCAACACAAGATTCTCCAAGGACCAGTGCCTCATCTCTAGAACGTTTAGGTGAGGTACCCACAAGACCTAAGCAAACCAAGGTAGGGCCTAGCAGTGGGGATTTGGGGTCAGCATTGCACCCTAATAATGCAGGGAATTCTTGGCCTTTCTTCCATTGAGAAGCAAATTATCGGTCATTCATTTATTGAGTGATTTCAGAACCAGGTGCTAGAAATTCAGAGGTAAATAAGACATGTTCTGCCCTCAAGGTCTTATGGATCAACAAAAGTCATACGAAAAGGTTTTGCACAGTCCAAGGCCAAGGTAGTGTGTTAAATAGATTGCCCTGTGGGTGGATTTGACACCAAGAAGACAAGAAGCAATAAAACTGTGAAGAAATCCAAGTAAGAGATGAGACGAGCTTCAACAAGGTCAGTTGGAAAGGCTACGAGAGGATGGCAGGAGAAACAACCGGTGGGGCTTGGTGGGTGATCGCATGGGAAGGAGTGGGCAACAAGGAGGAGGCATCCCACCCGTCAGAGCCTTGGTACAGAGCCAGAGAAACCACTGATATGGAGAAACACACCCAGTAGGATGGCAATGGCAAATCCCTCTTCTGGAACTTCATGGTTAGGTGGGTTGGATTTTTTTTTTTTTTTTTTGCGGTACGCGGGCCTCTCACTGCCGTGGCCTCTCCCGTTGCGGACCACAGGCTCTGGACACACAGGCTCAGTGGCCATGGCTCACGGACCCAGCCGTTCCGCGGCATGTGGGATCCTCCCGGACCGGAGCACGAACCCATGTCCCCTGCATTGGCAGGCGGACTCTCAACCACTGCGCCACCAGGGAAGCCCAATTTTAAATAGTTGTTTCTGGTGGCTGGTATGCTGGGATAGCTCTAAAAATGTGGTTCCCAGAGGTGAACCTCTTCTGAAAGGAGTGAACCTCTTCATGGAAGCACTTACAAAATTCGGTTGCTTGGGCCACACCCCCGGAGATTCTGACTCCATTGGTCCAGGATGGTGCTTGCTGGAAGCATCAGTGGGATTTCAAATCTCCCCAAGTGCCTCTCATTTGCGTCTGGAGTTGAGAACAGCTGGGCTACACAGGGGCCAGCCTCCTTCTCGGTCACCTGGCTATGCCCACAGAGGCTGATGTCATGACGAGAAGGGCGTGATGCTTCCCTGGTCAAAAGGCCTGGGGTGTAGTCAGTCACTCATTCATTCATCTATTCCACTCACAATGCATTTTGAGCACTTTTGTGCCAGACACGGTTCTGGGCTATTTGACATCAGGAGGTCAGTGAAGGTTGCTCTGAGAAGGTGATGTATGCACAGACACCTCTAGGAAGTGAAGGAGCTAGCCCTGCCAAGATCTAGATTCTAAAGGGAAAGTATTCTCCTGTGAGGGAATGGCAAGTGCAAAGGCCCTGAGGAGGGAGCATGTTGGGTGTGTGGAAGGAAGGAGGCCAGCGTGGCTGGTCCTGAGTCAGCAAGCAGGGAAGTGATAGATGAGGTCAGACAGGGATTCTGCCTTGAGACCAATGGAGGAATTTGAGCAGATGACTGACAGGATCCGATTTTCATTTTCATCTCTCTGACTGCGGCCTTGAGAATAGATTAGCAGGAAATCTTACCAGTTTTTCCTGTAGAAGACTCAGGGTGGTTATAAGGAAGAAGTGTTATACATACCCCCATTGGAAAGGCAAAATAGCATAGTGGGTAAGGTCCCAGGTTCAGCTCACAACCGTATTACTTACTAGGCGTGTGACCTTGAAGAGGTAACCCCAGCTTCCTTAAATTTCAGTCTATCTATTCCATAATAGAGATTCCAAGCGGCAGTTCGCCGCTGGAGGAGAAACGCAGTACGGCCACTTGGGGGCGCTCCTTTCCTCCGAGAAGTATTTCAATGGGCAACAGTGAGTTCCCTGTGTTTTCAGAGCAGACCCCCAGCACAAGTTGAAAGGTTCAGAAGTTTGGAAACAAACACGCAATCAACGTTCCCGTCAAGGCCGAACAGTTCCCACCCAGGAGTTTTTCCAGGAGCCGATGTGCACAGTGCAAAGAGCCTGGCATCCATACAGCAGCCCTGCCTGGGAGGTCCTGGACAGTCCGAGGGCAGGCGAGGGATAGAGCAGGGCGGGCTGGGAACAGCGGTTACCTTGCTTCTGACGGAGCTGCCACCGGAAGGTTATAAGCCAGTGTGAGCAGAGCAGAGGCGGTGAAAGATGCCAAGAACAGCGTGGCCCCGAGGAGGACAAGGGCGTGTTGATTTCTGCAAAGAAGAAAGGACGTTCACTTTCCTTCACCGCAAAATGTGTGGACACGAAAGACTCGCAACCTTGGCAATCAGAGGCGCTTCCTGCCAGCCTGCCTTTGAGAGAGGGTGCCATGGGCGCAGCTGTGGCCGAGTGGGGCCGGAGCTGGGCTGGAGTTAGAGAGCCTCAGTTAGCCTTTAGTCTTGACCATTTACTAGCTGCCGGGCCCCGGGCAGGGCCTTGAACTTGAATTTCTTCATCTTCACCCTGAAACTTACTGTGCAGCTCAAAAGGAGACCGTGCTTGGGAATCTCCCTTGCCACCCATGAAGCGCTGTATGGACAGACGTGGTGGCTGATTCAGGAGACAGGCACAGGTGGGACACAGGGACCCTCCACCCACCCGAACGGAGAATCTGACAGATATCAGGGTGCAGGTACTTCACGTGGAGGTAGGAATAAGGGATGGGGTTGGAATAGGGAAGCAGGAAGGCCAATGCAAAGATGCAGTATCATGGTGGCCAATGCCAGAATGTTCTGTGGAGCCAACTCAAAACTGTCCTGGGGGATGAAAGAAAGAAGCATTTTCCTACTGTCTTCTATACCCCCTTGGGTCAAAGGTGGCCCCACAAAAATTAACTCCTCCACAGTCTGGGACTCTGCACGTGTAAGGCTGAGAGGGTTCCTGAAGGAGTCCCAGCTGTAGTATGTGGGCAGTTCTGGGGCAGGAAATGAGATTTCGGGACACAGGCTCAGAGCAAGGCACTGTTTGGTTGTATCTACTTGGAATTGTGAGGGTCGGGACCAGGAGACTCTGCAGTGGTATGGAAGAATTGTCAAACATGAGTGCCAAACCAACCAGCACAATCCTGCCTTTAGCAGTCCTATTCCAGTGCTCGAAGTTGCCGTGGTTCTTCACGAGGAAGGGATGAGATACCATTTGCTTAACACCACAGTGATACAGGGAGAAAATTATTTTTATCTAGAGTGGCAATTCTAGTTTAGTGTTAATGCTTGGAATGGAAGAGTAATCCTAGCTCAGTGGTGCAGTGATTGACTAGTAATGTCTGCCATGAGTGTGGGCAGGGAAGGTATGGTAACAATGCTGTATGTTTACCCTGCCTTTTGCCAGACCCTCCAGTTCAGTCCTCCTTGAATTACTAGAATTCTATAAGAGTGTGTTATCTGAAGGAACAAAAGCCCTTCCTTTTATTACCTCTTTCCATTTAGAGGCTAAATGTAGTAGCGTAGTCACAAGTTTGGGTAATGCTGGTTTTTAGCTGAGGAATTGAAATCTACCTTCCATGACAGCCTCTCGGAAAGATGCTGACATTGGGGCCAGGATGCCTCAGTCATAAGGACACTCAAGTAGGTTCCCACCAGGTCTAGAGTGGGGAGATACTAAGAACTCACTGTCCTCTGTGGGTGGTAAACCATTCAGTCAGGCCATCCAGTAAAAACCCACATCCACCCAAGGAAATATCTGTTTAACGCCCTGAAGGACTGGAGCCCAAACCATGGTACCTCTTCTCAGGAGTCAGACAAGTCTCCACTAGCTACCACCGCTACAAAGACTCTAATAAAAGATTCCTAATACAGACTATTATGGACTGGATTGTGTCCCCCCCCCCCCCCCACCGTACCCACCCAACCACATTCTAAACCCCGGGACCTCAGAGTGTGACTCTATTTGGAGATGGGGTCTTTAAGAGATGATTAAGGTGAAATGAGGTCATTGGGGTGGACCCTAATCCAATATGACTGGTGTCCTTATAAGAAGAGGAGATTTGGACACAGATACCCCAGAGGAGTAGACCCAGGGAGAAGACAGCCATCTACAAGCCAAGGAGAGAGGCCTCAGAAGAAACCAACCCTTTCTCCACTAAACACCTGACCAGCAGTCAGGGCATCCTGCTGCCAGTGCACCTCGAAGGAAGCCAGTAGAGGCTTGCCCTTTCTCCTTGGCTGGGGCTTCAGGGCTGGCTGAGCCACGCACCTGCCCACCTGTACCTGCAGGCACCCGCCATGTCTCCAGAGCCCTTCCAGCAGCCATAGCCCATCACAGAGGGTACTGTGCTAGCTCCCATATGTATGATCTCACTTTCTTCTCTGGCCCTGATGTGAAGTGTATCGTCTCCATCTCATAGACATGAACAATGAAGATGAGAGTCCAGCGACTTACACTGGGTCCCCCAGCTGGTAATTTATCAGTCATGATTTGAACCACATCTTCTGACTCAAGCTCACTATACCAGCAAACTACCTCTGTACCTAGTGGAAGCATGGAACAGTGTTTTTTAAGTGGTCAGCCAAAAACTCTTCTACATTTGAAGTTAGGAAGCTTCACGTGCTTCAGATATGCATGTAAATAGACAGATCTGCCTTTTTAAAAATTATTCAATTCTTAGGATACATTAAAATTCGGAAGGACTTCCCTGGCAGCCCAGTGGTTAAGACTCCACACTCCCAGTGCAGGGGGCATGGGTTTGATCCCTGGTTGGGGAACTAAGATCCCGCATGCCGTGCAGCGCCACCAAAAAAAACCCAAAAAAACAACAAAAAAAAACTGGATGCATTTTCCTTGCCCAGGATACTTGAGTCTTTGCATGTGGCTGGAGTGGGCAACATCATGGGTCAGCTGTGATGTAAATGTCTCCTTGCAAAGGGCATTAACAGGTAATCGTGAAACAGAGTTGGTCAACACATATTTGGAATTCAGCTCCACTGCTAGTAATCAAAGACTTACAAATTAGATGTGAAAAATGAATTTTTCTTACATATCTTAAAATAACAAGGTTTGCATTTTGGGGGTTTTTAAATTATTAATAGTCCATATTGGCAATGGTGTAATTAGATGGCCAGAGGACTGAATATTGATACAGCCTTTAAGGAAAGCAATTTGTCATCATACTTCAAAAGCCCAAAAGACTCATGCCCTTTGACCCAGTAATTCTTCTTAAGGATATGCATTCTAGAAATATCAGAGTTGGAGACAAATGGTGACCACAAAAATGTTTATGAGACTGTTATTTATAAAATTGGAAATAATCTAGGTATTTAACACTAGGGGAAGATATAGGTAAACTATAGTTCGTTCATGAAATGGAATGTTATACAGACATTAAAAGTATGTTAACTTAAAAAATAAAATAATATGGGAAAAATGCTTATATCATAAAACTATTAGAAGAAAGATCTGAAGTATATATGCAGAATCCTTTCATGTATAAAAAACTGTGCAAAATAAAAGATCAGAAGAATAAACATAAAAATATGGATAGCAAAATCACCTCTCCTTAAGTGAGGAAACAGGTCTAAGGTGATTGTTTTTTCCCTTTTTTATCCTAATATTTTCCAGTGTTTCTTAAACTGAACATGTATTTTAACAAAAAGAATAATAAATCTTTTAAAATATGGCATGCACAATCCACAAACTATAATTCTCCCATGAATTACTGAGGCCTTAAGAGTTTTTCTAAAACTAACAAAAATTAAGGTGATAAACATCCAACGTGGGGAAGCAGGTACACTGATGCATTGCTTGGGACACTATAAATTACTACACCTTTCTGAAGAGTAATCTCAGAATAGTAACAAGCACCGCAAAATTGTTCCTACCCTTTGACCTAGTAATTCCACTTGGAAATAACCTCCCAAGGAAATAAGTACAGAAGAGGAAAAAGTAGCATGTTCAAAGACATTCGTTGAGGTGCCATCTATAATCATAAAAAATTGGAAACAGGGACTTTCCTGGTGGCGCAGTGGTTAAGAATCCGCCTGCCAATGCAGGGGACGCAGGTTCGAGCCCTGGTCCAGAAAGATCCCACATGCCGCGGAGCAACTAAGCCCGTGCGCCACAACTACTGAGCCTGCGCTCTAGAGCCCGCAAGCCACAACTACTGAAGCCCACGTGCCACAACTACTGAAGCCCGTGCACCTAGAGCCCATGCTCCACAACAAGAGAAGCCACTGCAATGAGAAGCCCGCACACCACAACGAAGAGTAGCCCCTGCTCACCACAACTAGACAAAGCCCGCGTGCAGCAACGAAGACCCAATGCAGCCATAAATAAATAAAATAATTTTTAAAAAATTGGAAACAATCTAGGTGCCCACCATAAAAAATGGTATATAAATCCTGAAACTGACAAGTAAGCAGGTCATGTCCAGATGCGGAAATGTTTCTAAGAACAGTGAAATGGAAAAAACTGAGACTGGATATGACAGACACACTGATTATAACTCTGCAAAAATACAGACTGATTGTGTAGGACAAAGATTAGAGGAGAACTTGGAAGAAGTAAACAGTGGCGGGTTTGGTGTCCTCGCTCTTCTGGAAAGTTCGTTTCCTAAATCGTAAAAGCTGCTTTGCCCAGAAATGGAGACTCTCTTAACAGTTTTATGAAAGAGGCCACACGGGGAGAAACACTTGCTCCAATTAGACTCACTTTCCGTGGATGAAGAGGATCACCGGGGTCATGAGATGGAACTGAAAGTCATTGGCAAGATACCACGTCCAGCCGTTACACTGGAAAGAAACCAGCAAAGGTCACTTCTCTCCTTCATGTACCAGCTCTGCTCCGCATCGGTTCACCTTCCTAGACCAGGAGGAGGAACTCAGCAGGCGGGTGGGCGAAATTTCCACGGGAATAGAAAGGACTTTGATTTACAGACATTTCACATACCTCATCTCAGCGAATCGTTATAACAGTCCCGGGGGAGTAGATATTATTACCATTTTACAAACTGGAAATTCAGACAACTTTTCTCTCTTGTTGAAAACAACAATAATAGCTAATCTCCCAGGACAGTGGTGGGAACTAAATTCCATCACGTTTCACGGATGTAAGGATTATTTATCCTTACGGTGCGCTGGAGTCAGAGGGTCGATGTTGTTCTCTCTTCCTTGCCTTCCTGCCCTCCCGCAACTCCAGGTGGAGAGAATGTGTTCATTTAGAACGGAGGCCTGGCTGCAGGCGAGCTTTTGTGGGAAACCCCAGAGGTCCCACGCATGATTGACAGGAGATCGGCGGCCAAAGCCACCAGGCGGTTACCTGTATTTCTAACTCAATGTGAGGCAATTCCTGCGGGCAGTTCTCTCCAGGGCTTCAGAGATAAAAGGCGCCTTGGCCTCCCCTCCCACGCCCTCGGCCCCAGGGAGACCAGACTTATCCAAGAGAAGTGACAGCTTTCCTTGTCCCACGTATGGCCCAAGCCAGTCTGACTCTGGGAAAACAGCCCAGCCTCTCCTCCTGGACCCCATCACAGACGTGGGTCCACAGGAAGGCAGTTAGACAGTGATGTACACCCCGTCGAATCTGCTGGGCACTTGTGAACTAGAGGCAGCCGTCTGGTTGGCCAGCGGTTATGCAGCCGCGCTGTAGTGATGCTCCTTTCAGCTGTGCTTTCAAGGCGAAAGCAGTGACATGGTTTAATTACAGCTATTTCACTTCCAGTTGCTCCAGGCTCATTAGGAGGCAACTAGGGCTTTAAGGAAGCCATGACCAACATATACAGACGTTGTTGCTCTGTCAGATCCTGCTAGGCATGGGATAGAATTCATTCTGGGGAGGGGGTGGTGCCACGTTCCGTCTCATTACTGGTTCTCTGGGCGGAGGTGAAGAAAGTGTCCTTCCCCCTGGGGCGACACGGACCGTGACGGAGCAGTGGGCGTCTGCATCCGGGGCAGGCACCGAGATGGCTGTCCCCCCAGACCCACTCCCCTGCCCCCGCTCCGCTTTCACAGCAAGTGCCCCGTCAGGGATGGTGCCGTAACTCCCACCCCATCACCAGAGGCTAGTCTTCCCACCCACAGCATCACTATTACTCCAGAGAATATGCCAGAAGAAAGCGGATCAGACTCAGGTTGGCTCTGGGAAAGTTCACCAAACCATGTGAAGGGAGACACCGTATTGCACCTCTCTGCCCTTTCACGGCCAATGACTTAAAACTCACGGCATCCTGGACCGAGAGGAAGTTATCTAGCAACAGCAAATTCGGCCAACATGCTTGCTGGCCGTTCTCCAGGTGGAACTCGGGCACTTCCCAGACGGGTCTCCAGGGCACAAGGGAGAACAATCTAACCGAAAAGCATGCTGAATACAGGTGAAGAGGCTGCAACCTGGCAGGAAAAAGCTGGGCGAGAGGGTGACTCTCCACAGAGATTCCATTCGGTCCCCCGGGTGGGCACATAGCGATGACAGATAAGATGTTCGAAAACAGGTTGCACTGCGTGGGCGACCACCTCCCCACACACCCCCCAAACCTGCATACATTTGTGGGTTCAAAAGCTTTTCTTGAGCACCTGTCGTGTGCTGGCGCAGGTGCTACTTATGCAAAACTACTGTTATTCACGGAGCAAGTCGGACGTGCCAGCCACTGTGCTAGGAGCTTCCTAAACCTCAAAATACTCCTGTCAGGTAACTATGACCTCGATTCTACTAATGAGGAAATTATAGCTCAGAGAAGTTTGAGTCACTTGCCCCAGATGGTCCAACCACATAGCAGTACTGAGATCTGACATTGTTGCGCGCTCCTTCCACGAGGCCTCCCTAGATGAAAATCACTTTCCAGTCTCCCTCTTCTCCTCCCTCCCTTCCTCACTTTATTTCTTCCTTCCTTCCCTCATACACTACCTGCTTCCAAGCGGGATTTGCAGCAGCTACAATGACGATGAATAAGGCACTAGATGTCTAGACCGGAGCTGTTCAATAGAATGTAATTGGAGACAAGTCGGCCACTTGGTTAACATCTTACAGTGGCCACATTTTAAAGTCAAAAGTACAATTCATTTTAATAACATACTTTTTTAGCCAATATATTCAAAATATTATCATTTCAACAGATAACCGATATAAAAAAATATTGAGCTATTTTACATTATTTTTCTTTCACTGAGCCTTTGTTTAGCCGCACCACGCGGCTTGTGGGATCTCAGTTCCCGGGCCAGGGATTGAACCCAGACCAAGGCAGTGAGAGTGCAGAGTCCTAACCACTAGACCACCAGGGAACTCCCTTACCAAGTCTTTAAAAGCCGGTGTGGGGCTTCCCTGGTGGCGCAGTGGTTGAGAGTCCGCCTGCCGATGCAGGGGACACGGGTTCGTGCCCTGGTCCGGGAAGATCCCACATGCCGCGGAGCGGCTGGGACCGTGCGCCACAGCTGCTGAGCCTGCTCTCTGGAGCCCGCAAGCCACAACTACTGAAGCCCGTGCGCCTGGAGCACGTGCTCCGCAACAAGAGAGGCCACTGTGGTGAGACGCCCGCGCACCGCAATGAGGAGTGGCCCCCGCTCGCCACAACTGGAGAGAGCCCGCGCGCAGCAACGAAGACCCAGCGCAGCAATAAATACATAAATAAATAAATATAAATAAATCTATTCAAGAACAGAGAGAAAGCTAAAGTCTTTAAAAAAAAAAAAAAAAAAAAAGCCGGTGTGTATTATACATTTGTAGTACATCTCACTGGTCCACCCGTGTCTGGTGGCCCCTATTGGACACCGTGGGAGACACGTGCAATTCTGGTGTGGATTCTGGGTGGGCCTCCATCAGAGCCCTCTTTTTTTAAAGAACATATGTAAGACTGCAGGTCTGTGCAACAAGGATAGAGCACGTGACCCAGCAGCACCTCTGAACATCTCGGAAGGGGCATCAGGGCCTGGGGTGGGGTATGACAGACAGGGAGGGCAGGGCTGCTGGAGGAGCAACCCGCCCCCCCCCCCCCCCCCCCGCAGAGATAGGGGTCAGCACCCTGCCTCTGGTCTGCACCCAGGCCCGGACCTGTGGGACTCTTCTCCTCCCCACAGTGATGACATCCTTCACAGAGAGCGCCAGGTGGGCGGGGGAGTGGTGGGTATTGGGGAACAGAGCTGAAATTGCTGATCCGATTCAGAGAGAACGGACGCCAGTTATGCCAAGATGCGACTCCCCAGATCAGCTCAGGCGACAGCCTCAGAGTCCTCACTGGGCCCTGGGTCCTGCCAGATGATGCATCTGACCACGCTGCTTCGCAGCTGCTCCCACAGGCCTTGGGCTCTCACCTCCCGGCCTCCCTTCCCACCATCTGTCCCCTCCATCTCCCCGGGGAGAGGAAGTCAGCCCCCTGCTCCCCTCTGAACCAGAGTTCAGGTCAGATGTCCTCAGGAGAGGGCAGGGTAGCGGCCAGTGTCCAGCCCCAGGCAGCCTCCGAGCTGGGGCCAGTGGGGGTGGGTGGAGGCTGCTGGGTGGACCGTGCCTGGGGAGGTACAGGGGAAGGAACGTGAAACATGATTTCTAGTTTTGTCTAAATTTTTCACACTGAGAAAATCATATAATTTCTCCCTTTGCTCTTCTGTGGAAAAGGGGGCCGATGGTTCCTTAAATTCTTCTAAGAAGGAGCATGGTTCCTGCCTCCTAAGATTTTCTGAGAATCAAAGGAGATCAATGAGAAAACTGAAACGTGGGAAGCATCATATAAATGTACATGCGCTTCATTTTTGTCCAACCTTGAAGTTTTAAAGTCAAAGTGGGTTTGCAAAGATTTTAAAGTGTGACACCAGCCTGTGTCACGGGGGTGTGAGAAGCAGGCCTTCTCGTACCTGGCGGGTGGGAAAGTCCATTGGAAGATATCCATCAGAACGTTAGATGCACCAAATCATGGATTCCACTTGTAGGAATTTACCCTGCAGACATGCCCAGACAACTGCACAAAAATGTATAGACTTTGCATCATCGTCTAAGATTGCAAAAAACTTGGAAATTACCTTCATGCCCATTCATGGGGACCGGTTAAATATGTGATGCATGGGCCACCCACATGGCGCCATCCCAGGCAACGTTAAAATCAGTGAGGTGAGCCCTTTCATGCAAATAGAGAAACATGCCAGCACTAAATCATTAAATAAAAAAAGCTATGTGCAAACTAATGCCGCATTAAGCGTAATCCTACTCGTGGGGACAGGGTACGGGGTGGGGAAAGTACATGTAAACAATATGCGGAAAATCCCTGCAAGAATGAATTCATAAGAAACTGTTAACACAGGTGTCCTGTGGGAGGTAAGACTGGAAGGGGTGCCTTTATTTTTAGTACATGACCTCTGTTTTAGTTAGACATTATTATCAACAATTTTTTTAATCTACTAAACTAATTTTTAACATGTGGCTCCTAGTTGGAATAATCACACAGCTGTAAGGGTCTGGAGCCTCTACTCTCCTCGTTCCCGTGAGATAACATCTGTAAGGGCTTACGCCTAGAAACTGGGTTTTTGCCTTTTCTATAACTTGCAGTAGCCCACACTTGGGCCCCCCTCTTCTGCCCTCTCCCCAGTCTATTCTCTGCCCTGCAGCCAGAGTGATGCTTGCAAAATGTAAATCTGACCATGCCACTCCCCTACAGGAGTCCTCCGAAGGCTTCTGCTCTCAGAATAAATGGAAAGTCCTAAAGACAGCCCACTGGCCCTACAGACCTGGGCCATCTGCTCCCCTCCCCTCCCCTCCCCTCCACCTCTCTGCCCTCACTCCTTCTGTTCTCCAAGACACTTGTTCCACTCTGGCACCTCTGGGCTCTTTGAGGTTCTGCAAACACATCAACCACGGCTCCCTCCTCGGGACATTTGCTCTTGGTTCCCTTCCATGGATCCTTCTTTGCTCACGGAATTTTTTTTGCTTAGAACATTCCTTTAATTCCTTCAGGGTCCTGGATAAATGTCACCTTCCCTGACTACCTTTCCGGTGGAAGACCCTCTGTCTTTCTTCCTTCTCCAAATTATCACTTTGTGGCTCTTATCATCACCGACCTATTATAAATGGATTTGCATATTGCAACTTAGTGTTGCATATTTGTTTATTTATCTTTTGTCTATCTCTAGTCACTAGTCTGTAACCCCCATGCCAGAGGCACTTGCATGGCTTCTCAACTGCTGAATCCTTAGAGCCTAGAACGGTGCCTGGTACATAGTGGACCCTCAATAAATACAGAAAGAGCGAGTGAGCAAATGATCTTACTTCCACTCTTCTTGGAGTTAAAAAGGCAAGTAATAAATCATAATTGAGTAATAACAGTGAGTCTTGCCATCATGAATGAGAACATCAGAATAGCTAGGAGCATGGCTGCTTGTTCACTGGGTTTACCTTAAAGAGGGTGTTTTAAGGTTGGTGATGCTTCCCTTATTTTTCTTTTGTGTGTGTGTTCATTTTGTTTTGTTTTTGGTGTGTTTGTTTTTTTAGCCACACCACTCGGCTCGTGGGATCTTAGCTTCCCAACCAGGGATTGAACCCGGGCCCTCGTCAGTGACAAAGTTTTGTCCCGGGTTGGACTCACTCTCTTCCTGGCTCCCATCTGGCACTTGGCTCCCATCTGGCACTCTTCCAGCGCTCTCCATCTCAAGAATTCATTACCATCCTCCATGTCGCTTGAGCTGGAAAATCTGAGTGTCCTTGATCGGCCCCCTCTCCATTCCCACTGCCCATCGCCAGTGCACGTCCTGCAACAAGTTACTCACTGGGATCCTCGCCGCCATCTTTGCTCCATGAGGCCTCACCACCTCACCCCCCCCCCCCGCCCTGTGCTCCCTCTGCCCCCCACGACTGCTTTATCTGCCTAGTAAAACACGTCTTGCTCTTCAATCCGTAGCTCCAGGAGTTTTCTTCTGAAGCAAGAGTCCCAGGCAGAACCCACCAGGCCATTGGATCCCACATCCCAACCCCTAACAACCCATCTTGGCATTTATCACTAAGAACCCTTGGCCTGCATGCCAGTCCCTCTCCTCCAGAAGATCACAGGGCAGGACAGGCTACTCAACCCAGTGCCACGTGCCCAAAAGATATTGAAAGAGTAAGCATTCCGTCAAGCATTCAGAACGAGGACTAGATTTAATAGAGCTTGGGGCACGTGGGATCTTCTGCCGCGGCACGCGGGCTCTTTGTTGTGGCGCACGGGTTCTCTCAAGTAGTGGCGTGCAGGTTTTTAAATTTTTTTCTCTCTATAGTTGTGGCGTGCGGGCTCCAGAGCGCGTGGGCTCTGTAGTTTGTGGCACTCAGCTCTCTCATTGAGCCGTGCGGGCTCAGTAGTTGTGGCGTGCGGGCTTAGTTGCCCCTCAGCATGTGGGATCTTAGTTCCCCGACCAGGGATCGAACCCGTGTCCGCTGCATTGGAAGTCAGATTCTTTACCACCAGACCACCAGGGAAGTCCCTATTTTCATTTTTGAGATGAGAAAACTCAAGCACAGAAAGGTTGAGACACTTACTCAAGGTCACACAGCTGGTAAATGATTGAGCCAGAATGCAAGCCCAGGCAGACCAGAGTCAGACCCTACCTAGTCCATTTGACGAACCCAGAAGATTGTTTCAAAGCTTCCCTTCCTGTTTTGTGACAGTGCGGTGTAACAAGAGAGCCATAGACCCTAAGTAATGAGATCTGGGCTCAGCAACAAACCATGATTTAGAAAGTGTATAAATGAAGGGTTTGGGTTACATGAGTTGAAGTTCCCTTTTCTCCTCAAACTTCTGCTGTCTCATTACATCACTGCCGCTCTGCTATCCCATTGGTTCCATATTCTGTCCCAATATTGTATTCCTTCCTGCTCCGACCAACCACACGTTAGTTCTGCTCGACAGTGGAATGACCATCGTCCCAAGCTTCAAACAGCCCCTCTCCCAGTTGTATCTTATTCTATTTTTATCATTACCATTAGTCTCTTATTTACAGGATCCAATTGCTATTAATTTATATGAGCCATACAAATTCTGTTGAACATAGATTCCATGAGAATCTGACTGTATGTTTAGTGAAACCTGCTGTCCATCAGCTGAGGAATAAGGGTGTTTTTGCTGGTTTAATATAGTTCAAGTTCTATTAGGACAAATACCATGAATAAGGCTTCCCTGGTGGCACAGTGGTTAAGAACCTGCCTGCCAATGCAGGGAACACCAGAGCCCTGGTCTGAGAAGATCCCACATGCCACGGAGCAACTAAGCCCGTGCGCCACAACTACTGAGCCTGCGCTCTAGAACCCACGAGCCACAACTACTGAGCCCGCGAGCCACAACTACTGAAGCCTGCGTGCCTAGAGCCTGTGCTCCGCAGCAAGAGAATCCACCACAATGAGAAGCCCACGCACCGCAACGAAGAGTAGTCCCCGCTCGCCACAAATGGAGAAAAGCCCACGTGCAGCAATGAAGACCCAATGCAGTCAAAAATAAATAAATAATTTAAAATAAACTAAAATAAAATCTAAAAAAAAAAGTACCATGAATACTGGTATCTTCCACTGACAAAAGCCATTATACCAGCAAGAGCAACCGTATTTAAGGAAGAAAATTATTTTTCTCAGTTTATTTTTCTTGGAAAATTCTTTCAAAAGAGGGTTAAAGACTAAAAATTAATAAATGATTACACAGCAATAATGAATTAAGAATTTATATAAATAACCTACTTTGTAAGGCAACTGAGAAAGTATCTGAGTATGACTTTAGGGGTCATTCCTTTGTCTGAATTCCAACGCATCTTTAAAAAGGACCTTGGGGCTTCCCTGGTGGCACAGTGGTTGAGAGTCCGCCTGCCGATGCAGGGCACACGGGTTCGTGCCCCGGTCTGGGAAGATCCCACGTGCCACGGAGCGGCTGGGCCCGTGAGCCATGGCCGCTGAGCCTGCGCGTCCGGAGCCTGTGCTCCGCAACGGGAGAGGCCACAACAGTGAGAGGCCCGCGTACCGCAAAAAAAAAAAAAAAACCCCAAAAAATACCTTTCCTTTGGCACTCAACACTGCATTTCATGATTTGTGACACAGGGGAGGTTTAGATAAGGTGATTAATTAATTAAACAAACACTTATTAAAAAAATAGTAATAATAATAAAAATAAATAAATAAAAAGGACCTTGCACTTAACCAGCCACTGAAAGAAAGAGCAGAACAGATCACAGGAATGATTTACCAGTGATACAGTTCATGGGTTAATTTGGTCGTCTCGCTCAGGACACAGTAAGTTACGCTGCAGTAATAAAACATCTTCAAGTCTTAAAACCATAATGTTTTTTCCCTTGTTCATGGTACACGTCCGTGGCCAGTCACCTTGGGCTCAGCAACTTCCTCACTATGGGAGGCGGGCTGATGGAGCGGCCACTAACGGACAGTTCAGCAGTGACCATGGCAGAGGACATGGGACAAGAGCGTTCTGGAGGGCCTCAAGTTAATAAGTAAATGTTCTAGCCCAGACGTGACCTGTTTAAAGTTGTCAGCATAATAGTAAGACCAGGTACTACTCATGCGTCAAACCTAGTGATGGAGCCCACCCAACCATCATGGGGCCAGGAAGTGGAATGTTACCAAGTACCTGGAGGGAGGAGAACCAGAACTACTTGGTGATTGACACTAATAACTACCACGTTGGTCTTTTGAAGTCATAACATCAAGGCTTTCCATTTCTGTAGTGTCACGTCATTTTCAAAGCACTTTCACTAATGGTGTTGGTTTTGCTTCTCCAGCCATACCAAACAACTCTGCAGTAAATGTTGCTTGAGTGAATGACTGAAGAGATGAATAAACAGCCCTGCTAGGCAAAAGGGAAAATATTACCATCCCTGCTTACCTAGTCAGGAAATTGAGACTCAAAGACTAAGTGGGCTGCCCAAGGTCCCAGTTAGAATTCTTCTTAACCGACGTATCCTGATGACAAATTCATTACCCAGAACATTCAGCTAAAGAAACTGAGGCGATGCCTTTGACGGTAAGCAAGTATGTGAGTGAGCTTCCCAACCATTTTTTCCCCAGTTTTGTTGAGTTATTATTGACATACAGCACAGTATAAATTTAAGGTGTACAGCATAAGGATTTGATTTACATACGTCATGGAGCAATGATCACAATAAGTTCAGCAAACATCCATCATCTCATAGAGACACGAAATTAAAGAAATAGAAAACAAATTGTTTTCCTTGCGATGAGAACTCTTAGGATTTCCTCTCTGAACAACTTTCATATAAAACACACAGCCGTGCTCATTACGCTTACCATGTTGTACATTACATCCCTCGTACTTATTGGTCTCATCACTGCGAGTTTGTACCTTTTGAGTCTCCCAATCTTTTGACACTTATACCGATGACCCTTGTGGGTGTTTCACTAAAGAACAAACGTGTTGGACTTCCCTGGTGGAGCAGTGGTTAAGAATCCACCTGCCAATGCAGGGGACACGGGTTCACGACCTGGTCCAGGAAGATCCCACATGCCGCGGAGCAACTAAGCCTGTGCACCACAGCTACTGAGCCTGTGAGCCACAACTACTGAAGCCCGCATGCCTAGAGCCCGTGCTCCACAACAAGAGAAACCACCACAATGAGAAGCCCATGCACCACGACAAAGAGTAGCCCTCGCTCACCGCAACTAGAGAAAGCCCGCGTGCAGTAACGAAGACCCAGTGCAGCCAAAAATAAATAAATAAAATTTAAAAAAAAAAGAACAAATGTGTTTCCTCTTGCAAAATAAGGCTGTGTATGTGTTGGGCAGGATTTGGAAGGGATCAGGGAGGGTTGGAGAATGCCTTTATTCTCTTCCAGCAAGAGTTTCTTTAGAGATGCAGCAAATTGGATTCACTATAATAGGAACAAAATTTATAGAGACATGTAAAAGAGAGCGCTGAGTTGAGGAAGTAGCACAGCCAATTCTGATTCCAGCCTCCTCTTAATTTCCGGGAAGAATGAATCAGGGTCTCACTCTGTGTGCGGGCATGCACCATCCTAAGTTCACAAAGACAGAACAAAGAGAAAGCCTGGCAGGAAAACACGCTCTGAACAAGAGAACTCGTTCCAGGAGGCTAAAAAGACCCAGTGACCTAAACGGACTGGGAAAGAATAAAATCCTGTAACACAGATGTATGAAGTCAGCCCGAGAGAGAGAAAAGGATTCCAAAACCATCACCAGTGATAATCAGAAGTGTTTCGTATTACTATGTAAATATATTAGGGACAGTGAGTAAGACATAGATGTGCCATGAGAAAACATGATGTTTCAGTTCTGATTCTAACTTCCCCAGCTGGGAGGACTTGGGCAAGTTATTTCATCTCTAAACATCAACCTCCTTACCTGTAAAAATGGGCCCGATATTGCTTCCAACTTTATAGGTTCATTGTGGGATTTGTATGAGATAAAAGACTTTAATCTCTTAGCACGATGGCAATACTACGTATCACTGTTAGTAACATTTCCATTGTTGGAATGAAAATTTTATTTAAAAGACGATGTGCACTTTCTAAAGTAATAAAATGAAAATTGGAAGGGGAAAAGAAAAAACAGTTACTGAGACTGACAGTGAGAAACAGAAGCAAATAGGAATAAAGAAGAGAGAAACGTATGTCTTCGTCTCTTTGCACTGTGTCAGGATCTGTTGGCTCCCACTCTGCCACTCTCAGCTTTTCACGCCAGGGCCGGCACGGTGGTTCTCAGACGTTAGCGGGCAGCATCATCACCTGGAGGGCTTGTTACAGTCAGAGTGCCTGATTCAGTGGACCTGGGGTGGGGCCCCGAGAATCTGCATTTCTGACAAGCTTCCAGATGATGCTGGAAGAGACCATATTCTGAGGAGCACTGATAAAAGCAAGCACTCCCTGGGCCCCAGACTGAGCCCAGGGTCAGGTAGGTTATCTTTATAATAAAAAGGGTGCTTTTTTGTAGTTTTCTTGGACATCTGAAATCTCTGTGGCCTTGGCCTGTGTTGTGGATAACTCAGGGCTGACCCAATGGCTCTCTGTTGTCTCTGATTCCCACTGATGGCCCTGGGATGACCAGTGGCCTTTCGTGCCCTTCATTCTTCCCTCCTAGTGGCAAGTCTCCAGCTTGAGTTTTGCTTTGGTTCCAGCCATCCTGATCTGTCCTCGCCAGCTCCCCTCCGTGGACTTGGAGCTCTGCCAACCAGTCCTAGCCAGCCTAAGGCGTCTTTTTCTTGTCCTTACTAGTCTCCTTGCAGGGAACAGAGCTCTGGTCTTTGAACTGCTGTCCCCTGGGCGGACCTCCCCACCCTCTCCAGAGCCTCCCACCCTGCACTTGGACTTCAACTGCCTGGTTAGACCCAGCTATGCCCTCTTGGAATGTCTGGTGCCCAATGGTTCCCATATCATGGCCTTGTTCAGTGCAGACGGTGGACTCTGACCCTTGCCCGTCTGGGCTACTCTCTGTTGTCATTCTGGCCACCTCCGACCACGAGCTGCTGCCCTAGTGGTCAGGTCTCAGCTCATTCTGTGCCCTACTTCCTCTGCATTACCCCCAAGAACCTACCGGGCCAGAGTCATAAAACAATTAAGAAGTCATTTCGACAACTACTTATTGAGCAGTACTAAAAGCCTAGCACTGCTTTAGGCGCTTACTAAAATCCTAGCACTGCTTTAGGCAATGATAACAGCAGTACCCAAAGCAGAGAAATATCCTGCCTTCTATTCCAGTGGAGAGAGACAGAAAATAAATATATAAATATATAAATAAAGCGGCATCTATAGACTGTTAGATAAAGGAAAACGATAAATCAGGACACATGAAGTCTTATATGTGGAATCTAAAAAAATGCAACAAACTGGTGAATGTAAAGAAAAGAAGCAGACTCACAGATAGAGAGAACAAACTACTGGTTACCAGTGGGGAGAGAGGGGAGGGGCAAAATGGAGTGGGAAGGGTGGTACAAACTACTGGGTATAAGACAGGCTCAAGGATGTACTATACAACACAAGGAATATAGCCAATATTTTGTAATAACTGCAAATGGAAAGTCACCTTTAAAAACTGTATAAACGTTTTTGGGACTTCCCTGGTGGTGCAGTGGTTAAGAATCCGCCTGCCAATGCAGGGGACACAGATTCGATCCCTGGTCTGGGAAGATCCCACATGCTGTGGAGCAACTAAGCCTGTGTGCCACAACTACTGAAACCTGCGCACCTAGAGCCCATGCTCTGCACCAAGAGAAGCCACCACTATGAGAAGCCCACGCGCCACAATGAAGACCCAACGCAGCCAAAAATAAATTAAATAAAGAAATAAATTTATTTTAAAAATTGTATAAACATTTTTAAAAATTAAAAATATATATAAAATAAAATAAATAGAGAGGACAAGGGAGGCCTGCTGTGAAGGTGACATCTGAGTAAAAACCTGAAGAAGGAGAGGGAGCAAGCCACTAGGAGAGCAGAAAAGTAAGTGCTGCAGAAAATGGACCGTTATTTGTAATTCCTGTTTGGGAGCTACTTCTTACCTAAGCCAGTGGCTCATACACATTTTTTTTTTTTTTTTTTGAGAGGCCTTAGGTACACGGGCCTCTCACTGCTGTGGCCTCTCCCGTTGCGGAGCACAGGCTCCAGACGCGCAGGCTCAGCAGCCATGGCTCACGGGCCCAGCCGCTCCGCGGCATGTGGGATCTTCCAGGACCGGGGCACGAACCCGTGTCCCCTGCATCGGCAGGCGGACTCCCAACCACTGCGCCACCAGGGAAGCCCTGCTCATACACTTTTTAATGTCATGGACTTGTAAAAAAATTTTTTTAATGAGGCACGATCAGAAGATGGCTCTGTTGTTTGGCCAACACCAAGCTCTCCAGCATCCATCAGTATGTGCCTTCCTTTTTGGCCATTCCCAGCATCCTACATAGACATGTCCTTGAATCGCCTCTCTTTAATGACCTCTCTGATCCCCACTAACCATCTGGCTCCACTCCCCGGTCAGCGACTCCACATCCTTCCATCCTTGACCCGATCCAGCCAGGCTTCCTCTTCCATCGTTCCACGGAGGCACTGTGGACAAGGTCACCAGGAGACCTTCATGTTGCCAAAAGCAAAGATCACTTCTTGGCATATTCAACTCCCCCAGCGTGAGCCCCGTAGACCACACCCTTCCTTCTTGAACTGCTCTCTTCTCTTGGTTTCCTGGTCCCTGAGGTGTCTTACTTGTCCTCCCATTTCACAGGTCCCTCATTCTCAGAGTCCTCTGGGGTTCCTCCCTTTTTTCCCAGCTTCTACAGATTGGGACACCAGAGGTCCTAGGATTCAGTACCAAGGCTTTAAATTCTGCATGGATCCCAAGGACTCCAAGATTTCCATCTCCAACTTTGACATTTCCACTGATCTCCAGACTTACACAGCCAACTGCTTACTTACCATCTCTACATGGATGTCTAAAAGGTCCCTTTATCTTAACTTGTCCAAAAAAGAAAGCTTGATTTTCCTCTCCAAACCCTGCTTCTCCAGTGTTCTCTGTCTCAATGAATACCATCACCACCTACTCAGTTACCAAAGCAAAAAGCAGAAATCGTCCTCAACACTTCTCTTTTTCTCACACTTCACATCCAATCCATCAACAGGTCCTAACATTTCCACCTCTAAGACATATCTTGAACATGACCTTGTCTCTCTATTCTAACCACCACTACTGCAGTCCAAGCCTTATCATTTTTCATCTGAAATATGGCAAAAGTCACCTGATCGACCTCCCTGCTTCTGTTCTTGACCTTCTTAGGTCTATTATTAACACAGGAGCCAGCGTGATTGTTCTTAAAATGCCAGATCATATCACTTTCCAAATTAAAGCAATCCAGCAACTCCCCAGTCTGCCAGGACCCATGTTCAAGCTCCTTAGCGTTGCTGCAAGGTCCTACATGGTCCAGCCCTGCCTGTCTCTCCTGTCTTCATCTCTTCCACCTTCACCATGCTTCAGCCTTCCTTCTGCTCCTTTAACAAGGCTCTTCCTCTCTTGCCGTAGACTTTGGTACTAGTTGCTCCCTCTGCCTGAAACTGTCTCATCCTGATTTCCCCATGGCCGGCTCTTTCTTGCCATTTGGGTCTCAGATCAAATAGCCTCTCATCAGACAAGCCTTCTCTGACCTAGTCTAAACAGCTACAACCCCCTGTTCTATTTCTTTCCTAATGTTTATTACTATAGATTGTTTCTTGTTTAGTTATTTGTTTATTGCCAATCACGCGCACACACACACACACACACACACACACACACACACACA
Organism: Phocoena sinus; assembly: GCF_008692025.1. NCBI lineage: Eukaryota > Metazoa > Chordata > Mammalia > Artiodactyla > Phocoenidae > Phocoena > Phocoena sinus. The sequence goes on from NC_045776.1 coordinate 15,688,318, forward strand.
CACATATAAACGGAGGCCCCATGAGAAGCCCTTGTTTGTTTTACCCATTGATGTATCCTCAGGACCTAGAACAATGCCTGGCAAATAGGCATTCAATAGAGCATGGTTGGATGGATGAATGCCTAGCATTTAATAAAAATAGCTTCCATCTACCAGCACCATCTCCCTACGAAGGAAGGGATATTTAACCCAAAAGAGGTAGAGGCAGGCCAGCACAGTGGCTAGAACACAGACTCTGGAGTCGGATTGCCTGGGTTTAGACGATGGGTCCACCAGGACTATCCTCTTTAGTCTCAATTTTCTTATCTTTAAAATGGAGATTTTGGGCTTCCCTGGTGGCGCAGTGGCTGAGAGTCCGCCTGCCGATGCAGGGGACGCGGGTTCGAGCCCCGGTCCGGGAAGATCCCACGTGCCGCGGAGCGGCTGGGCCCGTGGGCCATGGCCACTGGTCCTGCGCGTCCGGAGCCTGTGCTCCGCAACGGGAGAGGCCACGGCAGTGAGAGGCCCGCGTACCGCAAAAAAAAAAAAAAAAATGGAGATTTTGTGGCCTAGCCATACAAGGAATATGACTCACCCATTAAAAAGCAGTGAAGTACCACAACATAGGTGAACTTCAAAAACATCATGCTAAGTGAAAGAAGCCAGGCACAAAAGGCTACATATCGTGTGATCCATTGATATGAAATATCTAGAACAGGTAAATCCTCAGACACAGGCAGCAGATTTCTAAAAACTGGAGGTAGGGGACACTGGGGAGAAACTGCTTAGTGGGTATGAGGTTTCCTTTGGGGATGATGAAAAGAGACAGAAGTGGTGGTTGTACAACATTGTAAACATACTAATTGCCACTGAATCATTCACTTTTAAGTGGTTAATTTTATGTGATGTGAATTTCACTTCAACCAGAAAAAGAACGAAAAAACTGGGGATTTTATTATAACAGTTGTCCCTACTGTATAGGAACATTATGAGGATTGAATGAGGTAATGCTGCAGAGGACTTAACACAGTGCCTTACATTTATCAAACATTTAAGAAAATCTACCTCTTAGTAGTTAATTTAAATAAATATAGCTTTATGTAATATCACATCATTTTCTTATTTCTTCACATTTCACCGTAGTGAGAACTGACAACTTGATCATGAATTTGCATCATACCACGAGCCAGAATTTGAGAACCACTGAAATAAACAATTTTGATAAATAAAATCACCTTTCGTAAAAGGCCCATTTTAGAGAGCCATCCTAAATCATTTAATAAACTGAAGATATGAAAGAGAGGAACCGGTGACAACAGTGCTGTCCAGAGACGCACGGAAGCAAAGGCCAAGGTGAGTCAACGTGAGCCATTCAATTTTTCTCACTAAAGTGAGGACAGCCACACATCCACATCCACACATCCCCAAACAAGCGGCCACAAGCACTACAGCAGAGAAAACACCATTTTACCTGATCAGGAAAAATGTGTCGACGCCGAGACAGAACGGGCCACTCCGAGAATCAAGTTTTAAGGACTCTGGCTTTCCATTCAAGCACATTACCTGTAACAGACATAAAAAGCAATATCTTTTTATCTAACAGAAGAAAATCATGTGATTTATCTTTTCAGAAGAAGCAAGAAGAACACCTTTAGCTTTCAGTTATATTGAGAGGGTTTTATGCATCCCCGTAATTCACTTAAGAGGACAACTTGGATTGGGAATAAGAGATGGTGAAAAACAAACAAACAAACAACAACAACAAATACTTCGATCAACTATGCTCCAATATAAAATAAAAAGTTAAAAAGAAAAGAGAGAGAGATGCTGTCTGAGGTAGCTAATCGTAACCGGGGCTTTGTGCTCCTTTGTGCCTCTACAGGGCCAGCAGCGCCCTTGGGGCTATAGCAGCATCAGCTGTTTCTCATGGTTCAGATCTCGTGGGAGGATCTTCAGACCACACCGGGCAGGCCCCTCCCCTCAATTCTGATATGTGTGTTTGGTCCCCACTTAGAGAGTTCCACTCTGTTGATGGGAGTACGTCTGGAGTATAGCAGCAGAAAGAAGGTCGAGAAACACTGATTTCACACTAGTGCACAATATTTATTTATATTTGCCAATTTTTCCAGGAGAGAAGAAAAAAGTTTCTGGATTTATTCATCATGACGAGAGGGAACCCAGCTCTTTGGACGATGAAAATACAATACTCAGCGATCACTATTCACCTGGCAATCAGATGCCTGATTTACACCCAAGAGGAGGTAAAGCAACCACTGGACACTGGCCTGGGAAACTCACTTATGGGAAGTCGTGGCTCTGTCTCTAAAACAGAAGGAAGGCTGCTCGAGTGGAAGGCTGCGGCCTCCCGCCCTAGGGCCCAACGTGATCCCCCTACACAAAAGCTCCTCTCTTCCTCGACGGCTCGTAAAGATTCCTCAGCATTCCACACCCAAAGACAGCCATGCGGTCATTTGACCGGCGTGCCCAGACATGATCCAGAGGAAGCTCAATTATCAGAGGCCATTCAGGGCAGAGCACGTGCTTCCTGGCATCTTTGTGATCCAGAGGGCCGGCACATTCTTCTGCCAAGAAAAGCATTTCAGAGCACAGTCCATGGCTCCTAGAAATCCTGGGCGGAAGCAAAGGTGTCACTGTCCACCCTGAAAGCCAGACCAGTCCACACGCTGCCCCACAGACAAGAGGCAAAAGACACAAACGAGTGATCCTGGCCGCCACACGGACGCTCCCTCCCTGCAACCCTGGAAAGCTCAACTCAGTTCTCCGTGGTCCCCTCTTGATCTATCTGTGGACCTTTGGACTTCGTCTCCCTCCCCTATGAACCTTGACTTTCCCTAACAGTCTTGACCTGAGGTTGGTGACCCCACTCTCCCGTACAGAATACGCTCCCCAAGCTCAGTCCCCAAAATGCCAGCGCCTGCCACCCCCCGACTCAGTCCTGGTTTACAAAGGGTTGAGGCAAGCGAGATTTAGACATCATTAAGAAATCACATGCTCCATAAGGCCAGCGTGTCACTTGAAATGGCATCCCTAGTGCTTTCCCAAGAATGAATCACTTGCCAACAACATCTCTACCTGTCACGGTATGAAAACAGAGCGGCAGGTGGAGTGGAAGGTAAGGGTGCAGACCTTATAGTTAGTTGGACACGCCTGGCTCTGAATCTAGCTGTCACGTATTAGCTCTGTGACCTCTGGCAAGCGAATTAACTTCTCCGGCCTAAATTTCCACATCTGCAAAATGGGAATCAAAGTAGATCTTATAATCATGGGATTATTGTGAAAAACAAATAAGATAGTGTCACAGCTACTACCACTCACTCTTTTAAGCCCTATTGCTTTAAGAAGGGTGAATCCCTTCTACTTAATTTATTCCCTTTAATCTAAAACAAATTTGACTTGGCTCGTCCTGAGAGCCAATTAAGTATCTGGAATTGTGCAACAGGACCCTCCAAAACTCAAGCCAGCTCCAAGAGACTCATTTCTTCTCCAGGACTTAGCCGGGTGCCTTAAACATTGTGGGCAGAAGAAGTCCTTGCAGAACTGAAACTTATTCACAATCGAGATCTGGCTTATAACCAAGCTCTGGAAATCTAAATCAATTTCTTAAATGGAAGAGTGTAATTAACTAGCATTTTGAGGTTCCAGCTGTAAAGATGAGTTTTTCCATTGGCGTCCCTCTCAGATGTGCCTGCCTGAAGGCATGAAGCGCACCCTTCCATTTAGAAGAATTTTCTCTCCCCAGGAATTGGCACTGTCACAGCACAACCGGCGGTGTCCTACACCTCGTATCCTGGCTCCCCTCGGTTCCCCGAGAAGCCACAAACTGCAAAGCAGAGTCACGGGGCCTGGCTTTGCCCAATTCTGCCCATTCCTTTACCTCTCTGAACCTCTTCCCTCACTTTTAAACCGAGCACATTTTAGGCAGGGCTGTCGTGAGGATTCAAGAAAAATATTTGTCCAATATCTGGCCCAATGCCTAACTTGGCAAGCAAGGACTGAATACATTTTGCTGTCATTATTATTTTCCTTCATCTAAATTCTACTCGCGGGTAAACTTAACTAGCAGTAGCTATCAGATGGTCTGAAAATAACTGACCTATAGAGAAGACAGCCTCTCTGAGTCCCATTTCGCTCATTTGTAAATGGAAAGTATCACAAACCACAGGGGCACAGGGAGGGTCAGGTGAAACAGTGCATGTGGTTACCTACGTGGGGGTCCCTGGACCAGAAGCTTCAGCATCACCTGGGAACTTGTTGGATATGCACAGTCCCAGGCTCCACCCCAGACCTACAGAATCAGAGTCTTAGGGGACAGGGCCTGGGAATCTGTGTGGTGACAAGCCCTCCGGGTGATTTCAGTGCTCACCCAAGTTTGAGAAACATGGGTGTGACAGTGCTTCGAATTTCTGGATTTTCTCAGTGATTATTACTGTGAGCCCACTTTAAGCAGCAGACCACAGAGTAAGAGCCCTGGAGCCGAAATCCATAGCTATTTACTTCATGAAGACGTCCTCAAAGTCCACTGGTATTTTTCTCATCTAAATAGTAAACAGCAGGCTCACGTAACAGGAAACCATTCTAAGCAAATGCAATGATTATTTGGAGTATAAAGAACTAGGAGTCCGAAATACCCTATTTGGCTCTAAACATCTAGAAGACACAGTGGTCTTATGTTGATTTGACTTCCTGGTGAGTGTAAAAGTAGAGAGAAAAATATGCTGAACCTAAGGGTCTCTCCATCTTGATTATTTCCAAACATTCAGGAATGTGATATTTTACTCTGATGGTATTAAACACACACACAAAAAATTGTTATAGCAATGGAACACAGAAACCCCCCATTTTGAGACCACAGTTAAATGTAGCTGCTGAAAAAGTTAACACAACCTTAGTGTCCCTATCAGGGAGAGCCTTATTTTGGGTGAAGAACCTAAAGTTTCAGGGGCTGATTCCTAGAACCATAGCAGGTGTCTGCCTGTGATCTTGTCTTAAAATGCAGGCTCTGTGGGTTAGCCTTTCACCCGATGATAAGCAATGGTGAATTTTGGTGACTGTAGGCTCACCCTCAAGCTGACAGTTAGAAGCATGTGGCAGGACCCCGGAACCCAGTTGACCTCAGCAAGGTCAGTCTAGAAAGAGGTCTTGACCAGTTAAAGCCCCTATCCATTCCTCCCTCTCCTGGTTTAACTGGAAGAACAAGGAAAAGAGGAATGAATTAGGAGGAGGTGAGGACACATTATCTCATTGAATTCCTTCAACAAATCCCATGAAATGTCCCCATTTTACACATGTGGAAACTGAGGTTCCTAGAGGTCAAACAACCTGACCAAGGGCAGAGTTAGAAACCAAGGCAGGTTTGCCTGGGGTTTGCTAAGCATATGCTCTTTCTGCCAAGCCCACCCTGGAACCTTCTAGATGGCTGCCAGGGAGCATAGAGAGTTCTTGAACCACGTGAGGTGAGAAATAATGGAGAGGTCTGAGGCTTGGGGGAGCCCATCAAAACTGTCCTCAACATCTGACAGGGTCGTAATAGAAACAAGAGAGTAAGTAGATTTATTTCCTGAGACCCCAGAGGGCAAAAACCAGGGCCCAAGAGTAGAAATTATAGGGCAGCAGGGATTGCAGCCGTGCAGAAGCCTGACAATGAAACTTCCCATCACGATGGGTTCCGAGGGCTTCTGATTTGGGAAGGAGGTTGCACAGGGACCTCTAAGCCTTCTCCGTGCTTATATTATATCATCTTTATACAAACATGCTTTTGCTGTTTTTCTCATTGTTGGGGTTTTTTGTTGATGTTGCTGCTGTCTTTGTTTTTGCCTGAAGATCCAAATAGGATCTGATAAAGTCATCACTGTGCCTTCCACACTGGATGTGTTCCCTGCAGCTACTGGAGCACATATTCCTATTCTTCTGGTCCGGTCACTGAAATTTTGTTTTGTTTTTTTCCCTCTCGTTGGAGTAAAGGAAAGACAATCGCGTGGACCTCAGAGGCTCTGACAAAAATTATTCCACATCTTCTAAAATTACTTGCATGTGAGGCTATTGTTGTTTCAGAATGTGTGTGTGTATTTGCCTTGCCATATGCGCAGGTGGAAATAAAGGTAACGCTCTTGATTTTTAACTAAATCACAACCCGCTGTGACTTATCCCTACCCAGCCTGTCACTACGCTGTACCAGGTTGTCTATTTCCATTGTAATCCCCTCCTGTTTTTTGCACAATCACTCCCCTGGCTTCAGCTTATATGTAAATCATTTACCTCAGGAATGCCAGGAAGGTTCTGTGAGTCGTCTGTGTAGCTGTGACACTGAAAATAGACATCGTGCTCGTGGGATGGTCCCTTAGAGGATTACCATAGTGCAATCCAATCTCTGTTCTGACCTAGACTCTGAGTTGTACAAAAACACACTGGATAATTGTACCTAAGAAAGAAAGCAGCATTTTCAGCGACCTCGCCTGAACACACTCATGGCAAACAAAGACTGAACTGTGAAGAGTAGAGACCCAACATTCACTCCAGCTTTTAGAAGCTCTCGGGCATCACTAGACCCCAGCTCTGCAGGGATTATTTTCTAATAGTGTCGTCATCTAAGTCACCTCTCATGAGCGGTCTTGAAAAAATAAATACCTACTTTTCCCTCTGCTCGGGGTTTCTGACAGTGAGGAATGGGCAAGGCAATCAGTCCGTCGGATTGTGTTTCTTTGCTCACTCCTCACCCGCTCTCTCAAAGGCAGGCTCCCGTAAGTGGCCGAATGCGCTCCGTGTGTGGGTGATGCCTTGCGGTCTGACCTCCACCCGGTGGCTGCCACATAGACAGTTCCAGCCAGAGGAAGGGTGAGGCCCAGCAAGGTGAGGAACCTGCAGGGAGATGACACACATGTGACCAAGCCTGACCTCACCCCAGCACCACAGTACCACAGTAAGATGCAGAGAAAACAGCCCAGGGCAAAAAAACCCTCTCCAGCCCCCTACTGAAATGTAGGCAAACGTTAAGAGGCTTAAGGGTTAGGAGTGGCTTTCTAAGAAAAGATAATGAAAGAAATTACAAAGTCAAAGATGAATGGATTTCACTAAAGTCCTTATTATAATTGTAAAAAAAAAAATCATAACAAACAAAAAACAACCAACACATCGAGGAAGAGATTTGCAGCTGATATGACTGTGTCATATCCTTCATCTGTAGAATGAACTTTAAAAAATCAGTAAGAACCCAACTAACACAGACATAGAAAAGGGAGTGAAGAGTATGAATAGCAGGTAAACTTAGAAAGAAAAACCCTTATTACCAATTTTTTTTAACGTAAAGGGAGTGAAGAGTATGAATAGCAGGTAAACTTAGAAAGAAAAACCCTTATTACCAATTTTTTTTAACGTAAAGTAAACCAATTTATGAATCTATCAAATTGGCACCAGTTTTCATAAAGGGAGCTTCTGATGCTGGTGGCAGGGTAATGAAACAGACATGGGCATCTCCTACTGGGGGCAGAATAATGAGGTTTTCAGGAAAGCACCTTATAAAAGATCCGACTTCTGGGCCAGCAAGCCTACTGCCATTAGTTTGTCCTAAGAAACAATGTCAGATGCAACTAAGACTTAACAGGCAAGTTTGCCGAGGTGTTTGGGGAAGAAGCGATGCCTCAAATAAAAGAAATTCATCTTCAGTGTCACATGATAGGAACAGGAATATCTGGGGATGGAATACATTTCTCAGTAATCCCAAAAGCCCATCACATTTGGGTGTGGCTGGCTCCCTCTGGAACACGTTTGAATTTTCTTGTTTAAAGTAAATGGTGGACTTCCCTGGTGGCGCCATCTGTCTGTCAATGCAGGGGACACGGGTTCGAACCCTGCTCAGGGATGATCCCACATGCCGCAGAGGAACTAAGCCCGTGAGCCACAACTACTGAAGCCCGTGCGCCTAGAGTCCATGATCTGCAACAAGAGAAGCCACCGCAATGAGAAGCCCGCACACCGCAACGAAGAGTAGCCCCCGCTGGCCGCAACTAGAGAAAGCCCATGTGCAGCAATGAAGACCCGACTCAACCAAAATAAATAAATTAATTAATTAAATTAAAATTCACCTTTAAAATAAATAAATAAATAAAGTAAATGGTGATCAGACGTCATTCAATGAATGCAAATGAAATGGCCAAGTGTAGCTAGTGAGCAAAAGTTGATAAAACAGTCCAACGTGCACATCCCAGCCTGGTACCTGAGATGCCTATACTCACAGACACATGGCAACAGACATGTCCAGGGGGAGTGATCCAGTAGCACATCTGGCCACACCCCCACCAGATGAGGAGAAAGAATTTATTGTAAAGACAGGGAGAGAAGGAGCCAGAAACGAAGCATTTCTGAATCTTAAAATATCTACCAAGAAGAAAAAAAAAAGATTGCATTAGTAACACTTTACTTGGCAATAAATACTTAATGCTTTTCCAAGAGCTTTCATATTTATTATTTCAAAATCAAACTTTGACATTAAAAAGGGCAGCTAGCTTTTAATATATCTGATTTACACATGGGGAAATTAGAGCTCAAAGGTGCAGAAACTCACAGAATTAGGAACTCTTGGCCCAGCTGGAGGTGGACCACGGGTCTCCTGAATCCTCAGCCTGCCCGGGCTCTGCATCTTTTCCCAGCACTCAGAACTGGGAATGGCAATCCACAAAAGCCTCATTGCTGGCTCAAATCTTTCTGTGAGCAGGTCTCCACAAGAGAGATATATGCGACATGAGATGGAAAAATAGAGTGGAAGGCACAAGCTGGGGAAAGGTGCCGCCAGATATTGAAGATAAGATGCACCAACTTAGGACACAGTTAATTAGTCACCACGAGAAATAGTTCGTAAAGATACAAGTGGGAAGACTAGGCAGCAGAGGTCTCAAGCTTTAGCGTGCCTCAGAATTACCTGAAGGGCCTGGTAAATAGACCGCTTCCCGCCTCCCCTCCCTGCAAGCTCTGAGCCAGTAGGTCTGGGGTGGGGCCAGAGAATTTGCTTTTCTAACAAGTTTCCGGGTGTTCCTGCTGCTAATTGGGGTGCGCACTCTACCAGACCAGGGGACTTCCAAAATCTCAGCAAAGGATGGGGGGCACAGCGTGGTCTCATAAAATAGCAACACTGGTTATAAATAACAAAAAACACTGCTGTTTATTAAATGTCCACTTGCTATGAGGCAGGTCTTGTTCATTATTTCTACTTTGTCAACATCCCTATGAGGAGCTATTATTTACCTTATTTTACAGACAAGGAAAATTCTCCTCAGATAAGTTTATGAATTTGAACATAGTGGTTAAGAATACAGGATTGGGGCTTCCCTGGTGGCGCAGTGGCTGAGAGTCCGCCTGCCGATGCAGGGGACGCGGGTTCGTGTCCCGGTCCAGGAAGATCCCACATGCCGCGGAGCGGCTGGGCCCGTGAGCCATGGCCACTGAGCCTGCGCGTCCGGAGCCTGTGCTCCGCAACGGGAGAGGCCACAACAGTGAGAGGCCCGCGTACCGCAAAAAAAAAAAAAAAAGAATACAGGATCTGCAGTTTGGGAGCCTGCATCCACCTTTGACAATCTGACCATGGGTAAGTTAGTTTAATTGCCCTGTGCCTCAGTTTCCCCCTTGGTAAAATGGAGATACCTACTTCACAGGGTTGTTATAAAAATGAAATGTGGCGAGAACTCTAAAGCACTTAGAAAGTACCTGGCCTTGAGTAAGAGCTCAGTAAATGTTGGTTGTCTTTATTATGATTGCTGCTGAGTTGCAGGGCCAGAGCTCACCCCAGGTCTGTATGAACTTGAAGGATGTGGTCTTTTTATCCCCTCAAGCTACCTCATCTCACCACACCACTAGATTCGCATTCAGGAGTTTTGGGTCCAAGCCACCTTGCTGTGTGACTCTGGGCAAGTCACTTCAGCCCTCTGGGTCTCATTTTCTCATGTATGTAATGAGGAAGGGTGGGTTGGACACAATATATTCTCATGTCCCTTCCACCTCCAGCACACACTGTTCCCATGAGTGTGACCAGAGGGTTTCTGAAGTGTCCAAATAGGGCACTAAAAGGTCAAAAATGTGTGATTCCTTGTGAGTCTTATTGTCACCTGTTAAGGGTGGAGACAAGAAGCAGGAGAGGGCTTCCCTGGTGGCGCAGTGGTTGGGAGTCCGCCTGCCGATGCAGGGGACGCGGGTTTGTGTCCCGGTCCGGGAGGATCCCACATGCCGTGGAGCGGCTGGGCCCGTGAGCCATGGCCGCTGAGCCTGCGCGTCCGGAGCCTGTGCTCCGCAGCGGGAGAGGCCACAACAGTGAGAGGCCCGTGTACCGCAAAAAAAATAAAAATAAAAATAAAATAGGTGTTTAACTTTGGCTCCCTTGTGTACATTCATATGCTTGGATGTTAACTGGTTTCATCAGAATGGAATGATAATACTGCCTTCTTCAAAGATTTGTTATAATGTTTCAATAAATAATATTTTAAAAAAAAAAAAAAAAAAAAAGAAGCAGGAGATGTTGGTGGGTCCTCAGCGCTGGCCAAGAGTAAGGGGGCTCCATCAGGGGATCCCTACAGGGGACACAGCAGCAGAATTCCTTTATCCAATTCCAATCATTTTGAATTGCTCCCCGAGCTACTTCCTGGTAGTATTCAATATTTTAATTTCCCCAATAAACTCTCACCCTGAAACAAAAGTGTACTGACAAGCTGACAAGTCTGTTCCCCTTTGAAGTTCTATTCTAATTTTAAAAGAATCAACTGGAGTTCTGTTTTTTCAGTGAACCACTCAAGAGCCTCTGGCCGATTGATCAGGACCCCAGCCTGCGGACTCCGGATGAACTGAGAAAACCAGCTTCTCTGGCCTGCAAAGCAAAGCCCAGCCCTTGCCTGTGGTGACCTTCTGCGGACATCCTGCAAAGCCACAGCCACCATAACCTTCCTTGTCACCTTTAACTGCACAGCACATATTGGAGGTCATGGGAAGATCCCAAATCAAGATGTAAAAGCTTTGTAGTTTATCTTCACTATTGAAAAAAACTTTTTTTTTTTTTTACTTTAATTAAGGGCCTTCCATGCCACAAAGAGTCCAAGACAACAGAATTAGGAATAAAATGATAAACTATACTTCTGGGCTTCGAGATTACATTTTCTTCACCTCCCTTTGTTTTTAAAAGTGTGTCTTTTTGTTAGATCTGAAGCCTCCCTTTTCAAGAAGCACAGGTTTCGCAGCAGCTGGAAAATGTACCCCAGTTCTCCCAAATGATACTCTTTCTGCGTCTAAATCATAGAGGAACTGCCTCACTAGCCCCGAAGCCGATGAAAGCAGGTTAGAATAGACATCACCTCAGCTGCCCCGGGGGATTCCCTGTCCGCACAGTCAGCAGTCTGTCTGTGGATGAAATCTGAAGCGCTGCGCAACAGTGTCCAGACTCTGAAGGACACGGGAGACCCAGGTCCTCACTGCTAAGCGGGCAAACCTGGAAGGTGATAACTTCTTCATCCATGGGGTGAACACTGCCCCCCTAACCCCAAAGATATTGCAGGCAGTGTACTAACTAAATGACATTCCTGGCTCTGCCCCACTCCATCACCATACCACCCTGTAGTCTGGCAGTGACTTTTAAACCTCTAAATAGCTCTGGCCCAACCAAAAAGCCAGAATAGGGCTGGAAGTGTGTGTGTGTGTGTACATGTGTTGGGGGAGATCACAGAAAGGGTTAAGCATGGTTACACTGAAGGCAGCATCAGCTTAGGTCCCCCAGACACTCAGGCTCACCCCTTCTACCTTGGGCCTGGGTCGGGAGTACATGGGGGCTTCTGCAGGATCCCACCCCCTCCCCCCAGCTCCGGTCCCACCCATTTTCCCCTCAGATGCTCTGTTCCTATACCACCAACTGCCTTACGGGCAGGAGTATGGACAACCTAAGCTCCGCCCCCTAGGCCCACCCCCACTGCAATTCCCAGGTCCTAGACACTCGAGAGTGCGGACTGGAAGACAACGGGCAGGCTCCAGGGGGGCAATGTCCCATTGGCCCTGCAGCATCTCATCCCATGGGGAGGACACAGCCAGAGGAAGGCCAGAGAAGTGTGGCATCCCTTAAATATGGAGTCCAGGATAGGACCCTTCTTGGCTAGGTCTGAGGGCTGCATTGCAGGCATCACTCCCCCTTCCTGCAAAGTGCCTCTCATGTTGATTACAAGACTCCAGGGAGCCTAAGGGTCAGAAGAGAAGGACGATGAATAGAACATAATTGAACCCTAGAGGTCCAAAATCAAGTTCAAAGGGACTTGGAGAAGAAACTGTTATGGACTGAATTGAATCTCCCACCCCAAATTCATATGTTGAAACCCTACCCCCCTAGTACCTCCGAATGTGACTCTTTTAGAGGGGTGATAAAGTTAAACATTCCATTGACGTGGGCCCTAATCCAATCCGACTGGTGTCCTTACATGAAGAGGAAATCTGGACACACCCATGTGTGCACGCAGAGGAAAGACCACGCACGTGAGGAAACAGCAAGAAGGTGGCTGTCTGCACACCAAGGAGAGAGGCCTCGGGAGAGATCAGCCCTGTGACGCCTCGATCTAGGACTTCCGGCTGCCAAACAGTGTGAGAAATAAATTTCTGTTGTTTAAGCCACCCAGCCTGTGGTACTTTGTTAAAGCAGTCCCAGCAAACTAACACAGAGACTCACCAAACGCTATGCTCAGTGGGGCAGCACTTGGGCTGGGAACCAGGCCAAGACTCTCAGAACTGGACTGCACATGGACGGTTGGGCTCCCTGGGCTTGTCCAATGTCACCAAGTGACCCAAGTCAATGTCCTCAGGTCCCAGGAGCACTGAGAGGAAGCACCCATACCTGAGTCTCTGTCCTGCCATAGTAAATAAAACTGACTGGCAGCCCCTGCACATTCAATCAACCTTAAGTGTGCCAGATTCCAGGTCTACACAGGGGAATATGAAACCTTTGCTTAAAACCAAATAAATGATCTGTTTCCAAGATTTCAGCACACGCCCCCCTCCAACCTCTGCACTAACATAGGCCAGCTCGGGCTTCCCTGGTGGTGCAGTGGTTGGGAGTCCGCCTGCCGATGCAGGGGACACGGGTTCGTGCCCCGGTCCGGGAAGATCCCACATGCCGCGGAGCGGCTGGGCCCGTGAGCCATGGTCGCTGAGCCTGCGCGTCCGGAACCTGTGCTCCGCAACGGGAGAGGCCACAACAGTGAGAGGCCCGCGTACCGCAAAAAAAAAAAAAAAAAAAAATAGGCCAGCTCAAGCCCTCCTTATAAATGTTTCCTTTTTACCCAGCATGGCTCTCCCTGCCCCCATTGCCCCTCACCCCAAAGCTCCTCTCCGAGTGTGCCCGTCCCCAGCGCTCAATGTGGGACCTGAGCATCTCTTTCCTGACAGTGTTTCCCAACAGCTCAAGCACACAGACGCTTCTTCCTAATTGTAGGTTTCCCAAAATGAGTAACTCCCAATCCTTTTGACCCTCCCCCAGCACACACACGTGATGTCTCACACAAAGGCCAGATAGTAAAGTGCTCAATAAATATTCTCGGAATTAAACTGAGAACAGAAAATGGTATTCTGTGAAATGTTTTGGGCTCCTTTTGAGTCCTTAGTTGGAAAGACACTTCCGGGGGTAATTCAAGTTATTCTTATTAAAATAGGTCCGTTTTCTCAATCAGTGCTCAGGGAAATCCATGAGAGATAGCAGCGGGGCAAGAAATCAGCCCTTGCAGTGCTAACACCATTGTTCCACTATCTAGGCCTCCTAATTCTAATTATAGTAGGCAAAGTGAGATGCTATCGGCCTCACAGAGCATAGGAAAGAGAACAGCGCAGAGGAGCGAAACATGCCACCCCAAAATGTGTCTCTTTGGCACGCAGATTATTTCAAGCTAAAGACAATCAAGGTGCAAAAGTCTCAGGAAGAACCTTTGACCTTCGTCCTAACTGCCAAGAAGAATGTAGATAGGGGACATGTTCCAGAGAGGGAGTCATCATCATAGATAACTATAGTATAATAGGAACTAGGGGTGTGGACAGGAAGAAACCCAGCAAAGTCTGTTAAAATTCCTCTCTGTGTCCGTTGTCTCTGCAGGGTCTAGCAAGCATTTGTTTACCAAACACCTGTCCTTTTTCACCTTCATGTAAATTGCCTTCCTTCCCTTTGAAGCCCCAAACCCCTCCCTGATTCTCCTTCTCTCAGAGGGCACATAAGCCTCAATGGTCTAACTTGTCCCATAGTCTCCTGGAGCCCCGGAATGTCCGTAATCAAATTCGATTTTCTCCTGTTAATCTGTCTCTAAGTCACCACCTTCCCAACTCCCTGTCATGTTTAAAGGACCTCAGATAACCGAGCCAAATGAGCAGCTAGGTATTAGGTAGTGTTCTGGATTGAATTGTGTCCACTCCAAAAATTTCAAACCCTAACACCCCTCCACCCCCGCTGCCACCCTGGGAACTCTTGAGTTTGGTAACACTGCCAATGTGACCTTATTTGGAAATAGGGTCTTTGCAGAGGTAATCAACTTAAGAAGAGGTCATAATGAAACAGGAGGGAAGGGGGCAGGGCACAACCTTTAAAAACATGACACAGGCATAGGACATGACAAAAACTGGTTAGAACCAACTAGGTCCAAGGTGGCGGAAGATTTGACTTCCAGTGGACCTTGAGCCTCATCATACACAATTGTAATACATTAGCATAATCTAAGTGACACACCCACCAGCGCCACAGTTCCGAAGCCGGCCATCAAAGATCAAAAAGTGGGCAGAGGACCAATTCCTGGAAATCTCCACCCCTTCCCCAAAATTCTTGGAAAAATCTTCCCACTCATTGGCCTATGAAATTACCCAGCCCATAAAAACTAACGACCCCATATTTCGGGGCCTCTCACCCTCTGAGATGGGCCACGATGGGCCACACTCTGTCTGTGGAGTGTGTTTCTCTCTAAATAAACCCACTTCTTACCTATCACTTTGTCTCTCACTGAATTCTTTCTGAGAGGAGACATCAAGAACCTGAGCTTCATTAAGTCCTGCGACCAGGTGTGTGATCTCAATTAAAAGACCATGGGTTCAAATCCCAATCTGGGTTCTGGCCGGGTTTGAGTCCCAGCACTTGTATTCAAGTCCCAATCTGAGGTCCATGGTTTGATTACTAGGTGAGGGTAGGTCCTAAGTCCAGTGTGACCGGTGTCTTTACACAAAGAGGGAAATTTGGACACAGAGAGACACACAGGGAAGAACACTACCTGATGATGGAGGCCAGATGGGAGTGATGCCTTGTAAGCCACCCAGTTGGTGGTACTTTGTTACAGGAACCCTAGGAAACAGAACACAGTAAGTGGTGCTAAAATACGCAGATGTGAATTGTTAGGGAACTAGCCTATAACTGGGTTTGGGATCATCACACCCAAATCTTATCTAGACCCACTGGTGCTCCATATTTTCATTATCAGGAACTCAAAGTCTGTTGGTTGAAATTTTATAACATCCTGTGGCAGCCACTTTATGCAGTTTTTTGCCTAAAAGCAGTATGTTCTGACCTGCCCAGAATAGTCCTTCTCTCTGCTACACCTGGCTCATTTCTTCTTGGCTTCTCTGCCACAGTCTTCCCCTCATGTTGACTCCTACCCTCGTGACCTAGTTGAAAAAAAATCCGCACAAACAGCTACTGCTGAGCTGGTTGCCTCCACATCTGTAATGGAAATATTGGCAACCCATCAAAAAGCTTTAAGGACGAGCTGACGAATCCTTTCCAGATGGAGACCTCTTCCCCTGGGCACAGATGCTCCCATTGCTATCTGCTGCCTCTGTGTAGAAGCTGGATAAACACCTCGGCAGTGAGGACTAAGTTCCACTAATACATTCACCCGAGTCAACTCTGCTCACCTTAATCAGGGCCCTTTATTTTTCCAATTCCTCAGAGAGAAATCATCAAAATATCTTTGTATTGATAATAATTTCCAACCTTCCATTTTATTCTAATATCAACTCTAGCTAATAAGCTTAGCATTAGGCAGAAAAACTAGACTAACAGATGAATCTCTTAAATAATAATGACCGTTAACTCATTAGAGAGTCATTTATTCACTTGCTATGCTAATATAATAACAACTCTGCAAGTTTTTCTTTGTTTCTAGGATATTTATGGCTTATTCAACAAGAACTGAGATTTAAATTTGACATATAACAACTGGCTTTCTCTTTTTTTGTTTTGTTCTGTTTTCTTTTTTTTTTTTTTTTTTTTTTTTTTTTTTTTATGCGTTACGCGGGCCTCTCACTGTTGTGGCCTCTCCCGTCGCGGAGGACAGGCTCCGGACGCGCAGGCTCAGCGGCCATGGCCCACGGGCCCAGCCGCTCCGCGGCATGCGGGATCCTCCCAGACCGGGGCACGAACCCGTGTCCCCTGCATCGGCAGGCGGACTCTCAACCACTGCGCCACCAGGGAAGCCCTGTTTTCTTTTTAATACCACCTGAAATATTTGGTTTAGATAGAGAGGTAATGTACCTGAAGCTGTTGGGATAATCATAAATTCAGAGGACAATTTAAGGTTATTGAAAACTAACTGCAGGCTTCCCTGGTGGCGCAGAGGTTAAGAATCCGCCTGCCGATGCAGGGGAGCCCTAGGCCAGGAAGATCCCACATGTGGTGGAGCAACTAAGCCCGAGCACCACAACTACTGAGCCCATGTGCCGCAACTACTGAGCCCACACGCCACAACTACCGAAGACCACACGCCTAGAGCCTGTGCTCTGCAACAAGAGAAGCCACCGCAATGAGAAGGCTGCGCACCGCAACAACGAGTAGCCCCCGTTCGCCGCATCTAGAGAAAGCCCGCACGCAGCAACAAAGACCCAACGCAGCCAAAAATAAATAAATAAAAATGTATTAAAAAAGAAAAAGAAAACTAACTGCAATATCAACACTTAAAAGAGGCTTTTAATACCGTGTGTGATACTGTGATATAATAAGAAATATAGGGCTTCCCTGGTGGCGCAGTGGTTGAGAGTCCACCTGCCGATGCAGGGGACACGGGTTCGTGCCCCGGTCCGGGAAGATCCCACATGCCACGGAATGGCTGGGCCCGTGAGCCATGGCCGCTGAGCCTGCGCGTCCGGAACCTGTGCTCCGCAACGGGAGAGGCCACAGCAGTGAGAGGCCCGCATACCGCAAAAAAAAAAAAATAAATAAATAAATAAAATAAAATAAAAATAAGAAATATATATTTGGTCTTCATCCCCAGTTCCTGGTACAGAACGCCTAAAGCCTTGGAATTTCCCAAGTGATGGGCTGAGAGGAGCATCCGTTGTTATTCATTATAAGCCCCTTTCAACCACACTTGAGTTTAAGCTAATAACGTGACTCTTGGAGGAGAGGGGCTGGTTGTCAGAGGAACCAACCATGTGATTAGAGGGTTGGGAGTTTCAGACCCATCCCCAACCTCTGGGGAGAAGAGAGGGCCTGGGGATTGAGTTACTCACCAATAGGCGGTGATTTAATCAATCATGCCTACATGATGGACCCTTCATAAAAACCCTAAACAAAGGGGTTCAGAGAGCTTCCAGGGTGATGAACACACTGGGGTGTTGGGAGGGTGGTACACACTGAGAGGGCATGGAATCTCTGTGCCCCTTTCCACATACCTTGCCCTCTGCATCTCTTCCACTTGGCTATTCCTGAGTTTTATTCGTTATAATAAGCCAGTAATAGTAAGTCATGTGTTTGCCTGAGTTCTGTGAGCCATTATAGCAAATTATCAAACCCGAGGAGAGGATCCTGGGAACAAATCAGAGTCATGGGAACCCCTGATTTGTAGCCAAGTTGGACAGAAGTAGTGGGTAACCTCAGGACCCAATACTTACACAACTGGTGTCTGAAGTGGGGAGCAGTGATGTGAAACTGAGCCCTTAATTTGTGGGGTCAGCACCACCTCCAGATACTTAGTGTCACAATTTCATAATGTGAGGAGGAAACCCACACATTTGGTATTGGAAGTTTCTGTATGTAGAGAAACAATGTCTTCCTTTTAATGTGTCACGTTAGTTCTTATTTGGATGGATGACAAGAATAAGTACAGAAGACACTCGCAGTAAAAATTTTAGGCTTTAAAGCTCTTCCTTTGAAAATTTTGAAAGACTTCGAGGAAATCTAACCAGTTCCCACGTGAACTAAAATGTTTCCATTCCACTTGGCTAAAGTCAGAAGGGGACTGTAAGCCTGCAGAGACTTGGGGCCAGACTGAACAACATGGTCTACCCCTCTTTGTACAGAGGAAGAGGCTGGAGCAGGGAGAGATTAAGTGATTTGCCCAGGATCACACAGCTGGGAGGTGCAAACCAGGACCAAATGCTGGCCTCTTAGCATTAATCCATCACAACACATTGGCTTCACACGATCCCAGTTTAGAACGTCTTTCCGGATTTGGCACCTAACTGATTTCCACACATGGGCCACAGCAGAGAACCCTCACAATATGGAAACCAGATACCATCCAGCTCCTTCCTTCAGACCTAACCAGGCAGCTGAGGCTGATTAAGGCAGTGAGGGAAGATTACGTTTAAAAAGTTATTACATAGGGCGTCCCTGGTGGCGCAGTGGTTGAGAGTCCACCTGCCGATGCAAGGGATGCGGGTTCATGCCCCGATCCAGGAGGATCCCACATGCCGCGGAGCGGCTGCGCCCGTGAGCCATGGCCGCTGAGCCTGCGCGTCTGGAGCCTGTGCTCCACAACGGGAGGGGCCACAGCAGTGAGAGGCCCGCGTACCGCAAAAAAAAAAAAAAAAAGAAAATATTATTACATAAAGATTCAGCTCCTACCTTCTCTTTAATGTCTTTCTCCTCCTCTCCACCCACTCCCAAGACCCCCAAACTCTATTAGTCTCGGTTTATTGGATTTAGCAGGATGAAAGTTTGGTTCAATCCCAAGAGAATGGCCAAGAGGCTCCAAGGGGCCGGGGATTTTCAAACTTGATGCTGAGACAACAGGTTCACTGGGTATTCTATTGGACCTACCCAGCCGAGACATCTCAGTCACATCTTCTTCAGCACAAGAATTGGGGACACACACGCCCACGCTGTAGTCAGCTCCATCCTGGGAACACAATGCCACAATGTTCTTTAATGTTAGTATTCATAGAATATATGCACGATCGTTCCTAAGTAAGGCTGCTGCTGTACTACCCATGAATCCAGATCGGGAGAAGGAAAAGAGAAGTTATTGAAAGAAGAAAAGTTTGCTGACTTCTTTGGAGATGGTTTTTCCATTACAGAGTATTTCAAGTCAACTTACAGAACATCACATGCACCCATATTTAAATAAAAATATGCTCCAAGGGTTAACGTAACTGCTTATTTAGAAAGCAGGCTCGGGACTTCCCTGGCAGTCCAGTGGTCAAGACTCTGTGCTCCCAATGCAGGGGGCACAGGTTCGATCCCTGGCTGGGGAACTAAGATCTCTCATGCCCCACGGTGTGGCCAAAAAAATTTTTTAAATAAAAGAAAAAAAAAAAGCAGCCTCTACTGTGGGGTAGTCTGCCCCAGTTCATCTCTCTCCTATATTACAGGTCATTAAGAGTTAACAACTCGTACAATTTTCAACAAATTTGCCAAGCTGTCATTTCTTTGTAGCAGGACACAATGTACCAAGTAAAGATTTTATTAATAAAAAAGCCCAAAATGAGAATGCCGGTGCCAATAAAGTAAAGATCAAGTTATAAATAAAAATTGCTGGGATGCTTCTTCTAAGCATATAATTTACATGATTGTGTACATTTCACCTTTTGCTCTGATATCAAAATCATTAGTCTGCTTTGAAAATAGGATATGAACCCTCAAGCAATCATTGTCAAATTTTCAGCATGACAGATGGAGCTGGGTGATAATCTCCCTATCTCCATTGGTTAACAATTGTAAGACCATTTTATAGCATTAACATCAAAGAGCTTGGTTTTCTTATTGTTATTTTATACAACTGTTATTAGCCAACTAGTAATGTATTTTCTCTTAGTGTTGTGTGCCAGGCATAAAGTATATCTTTGTATTTAATAGGAGGCTGTGCTGTTCCTAGCTTTTTCCCCCCAAAAGTAAAAGAATTAACATGCTTTGAAGATAGTGAGCCCTGTGACCTCAGTCAACCTATTTAGTGATGTATTTGTAAAAGTTCCAACCCATCTGCTAGGATAACCTCAGATTCACGTCTCAGAGCTCTGTTTCTGGGAAAGGATTATGGGTAATGGGAAGTCCATTTCCTTTGGTATTCCAAACACTGATGGTGAGTCAGGAGTTAATGCTCAGGAATATTGGCTGGAACTTGACCTTGGATTCCCCATAAAGGTCATCCAGAGGTCTTGTCCCATGCAATGTGGTAGGAGGAACATCTGAAGACCTGTTTGGTTTGTGGACAACTACCTCCTATAATGTCCCATACTCAGGACATGCAAGCAAGTTTCCACCAACTGTTTAAAATTTAACTTTTTGCAAAACATCTTAATAGTTTGTTGTTTTTCCAATGAAGATAAGCAACCAGTGGAGTTGTATCAGGTTTCATATCATGAGTCCAATGTTCACCAGTCTTTTAAGAGTGTGTGTGTAGATCCCACGCTCACATGCAGGACGTGAAGCTTGCACTACTGCCCTTGGAAATGCCCCGATGGAGCATGGGTGGAGAGACACTCACTGGAAGATCCCAGCCTGTCCACATTTCCATTAAAAATATTGCTTCCCAGCTTCCTGAAAGAGTCATACACTGAATTTCAAAGCAGAAGAAGTGGGCACATTTAGCTTCCTTGTGTCGCTTTCAAATGAATTTATCGGCATTCAGCTCCACCTTCTAAACCTCTAAAATTTAAATGATCGAAAAAAGAAGAGGCAAGTATTCAGATGGCACTCTTGGGCCTGCATTTGGCACCCACAGCCCATCTCTTCACTGAGGAGAACCATGATGTATGTTCTCACACATGACCTGCGTTCTCACACATGACCTGTTGCTGAAAAAATGAAGAGTTTGAAATCTTTTAAAAAACAAATGCTTTGGGGGAGTAAAAAAGATGTAACTAGGGCTTCCCTGGTGGCGCAGTGGTTGAGAGTCCGCCTGCCGATGCAGGGGACACGGGTTCGTGCCCCGGTCTGGGAAGATCCTACACGCCGTGGAGTGGCTGGGCCCGTGAGCCATGGCCGCTGAACCTGCTGAGAGGCCACAACAGTGAGAGGCCCGCGTACCACAAAAAAAGAAAAAAGTAACTAAAATTTGGTAGCTTTTCTTTCTCCTCCATACAGCCAGGAGAAAATACTCATGTCTTAAAATTTTTTA
The DNA here is from genome assembly GCF_008692025.1 of Phocoena sinus. NCBI lineage: Eukaryota > Metazoa > Chordata > Mammalia > Artiodactyla > Phocoenidae > Phocoena > Phocoena sinus. Next base: position 15,709,623 of record NC_045776.1, read on the forward strand.
ATCCAATTTTGTAGGACCTTATTTTGGAGAGAGGTTTTTGATTGTTTGTTTTTTAATCTTGGGAGTAAAAGCGTGCAGTAATCAAGTTCCACGGTTAATGCCTCTCTAGCCCTGGTCCTGTAAAGCTCCTATTTTATTAGTTTGTGCTCGTATATGTCCTCTTCCCCTTTATTCTAAATAATTCATTTCCTTTCCTCTTTCTTCATCTCACCCTTTCTCTTTCCTTTCCCCCAATTCCCCCCACCCCCATGTTTGATATATATTGTCTCATTTGTAGGTGTTTTTATTTTATGTATTTGTAATTTATATGAATGGCCTTGTGCTTCAGATCTCCTGTTTCCACATATGTAACTCAGAGCTACATTTGTATTATGTATGGTATTACTGTGCTCATCGAGTCCAGAGCTTCTGATTTCTGTATAATAACGCATCGTCATCTTAGACTTAGCTATGCCCCGGGTGATGGACACATAGATGGCCTCTAACACACAAAAACACACAGGGACAAACTCCTCATACGTATCCCTGTATAAACCTACGTGAGGCTTTAGCTCAGATATACACACCTGTGAGTGGGCCTGCTGGATCAGAAGGTACACAGATACTGTGTAAATCCCACCAGATTGTGTTCCAGAGTGACCGCTCCAATCCACATCCCCAGGGATGCTGACTCCTATCTCTTCTTTGCATCGTCCAGCTTTCCCATTTTTGGTGGTTAATGGATATAAAATGATATCCAATTGTTTGGATTTCCGTCTATCAAATTACAAATAAGTCAGGATATTTTTGTTTAAAATAGCTAAGCCATTTAAATTTTCTCTTCTGTAAAGTACCTGTTTGTATCCTTTGTCCACTTCTTAATGAATTTTCTTTTCTTGATTTGCAAGAGCTCCTTATCATTCTATATATTGGTCCTATTCTACCTGAGTTATCGAAAATACTTACTCTCAGTCAGTTATCTGTCAGTTCTTTATCTATAGGTTTCCTCATTGGATAGAAATCTGTTCTTTTGAGCCTGTAATTTTTGTTCTAGTCTTGAACAATCTTTGTTCTAGTCAAGACTGACTACATAATTTGCAGGGCTAATACAGAATGAAAATGCAGGGCCTCTTGTTTAAAAATTAATTAAGCATTTCAAGATGGTGACGCCAATCACGCTAAAGGAAGCGTGGGGCCCTCTGATGTGTGGGGTGCAGTGTGATTGCAAAGGTCACACGCCTACGAAGCCAGTCTGATTCTAATACCAGAACCATATGGTTTTTATTATTACGGATTCGAGGTATATTAAGTATTCAGCCTTTAGTCATCTTTTCAAAGTTCAGCTAGTTAATATTTGTGGACTGTTAATCATTCAAATTTCAGAAAATTCGTATCCAGAAGCTTTCAGAAAAATTCAGAAAATTTTTAGAAATTGCAGAAAATCTCAGAAAAAGTTTATTGAGTTCCTCAAAACATCCAACTAGAATACTGATTGAAATCGCTTCAAATTTATTTATAGGTTATATGGGGGAAATTGACATCATCGTTGTATCAAGCTATCATTGGATGTCATGCCATTTACTAAAATCTTCTGTGTCCTTATTTATAACTTTATATTTTTCCTTGATAATCTTAAGACAGATTACGTAAACAATTCCTAGGTAGTGTAGAGTTGGCTATTTTCCTCAATGTTTTATTTTCAATTATATTTTCCAACTGACTGTTGCTGGTGTGGAAAAATGCTATCGATCTTTGTAATTTGTTCTGGTATCTGGCGAATTTGCTGAACTTTCTTAATAGTTCTACCTTCTTATTTCTTTCTTTCTAATCTTTAGACCACTTTTTTTTTTCCTTTTCTAGTTTTGGAATCAAAGTTATAGTCAAATTTACTGTAATTATAACTGTTTGCCAAGGGTTAGTGATGGTGGAGGGAAGGGGCTGCATACGTCTATAAAGCAGTAACAAGACGGATGTGGTGATGGATAGTTATGGTCTTGATTGTGGTATGAGTTACACAAATCTACACATGTGCTAAAATGACATAGAACTATACACACACACGTACCAATGTTAATTTCTGAGGCATAGGGAGGTCAGGTCACTCGCCCAGGGTCACATCATTGTTAAGTGATAGAACAAGTAAGAAAACCGAAGCACAGAGACGATAAGTAATATACACAGCAATACAAATCTACCTCTTTTTAACTGCTAGCGAGAATCAGAGCTGAGTATTCAAAGCAGCTAATAAGGATCAGAGTTGTGTGTTCAAACCCATTTTAATCTGAACCCATAACTTCTTGCCCTCTCAAATATACAAAAAGACCCTGTTTTTGTTTGTCAGTTTGGTATGTCGGTTCTTATATATAGCTAAAGATAATGATCTTCCTTAGAGTGAGTGGGGAGGAAACCCCAAATACAGCTGGGAAAATTATACAGCTCCTCTTGCATTTCTGTCTCTGTCTTTACTAATAATTGTGTTCCCAAGGTGTAATGTAGAAATCAGGTTGAAGGAACTGCATTTTGCTTACATCAGTGCTTTTTAAGAAAGTAATATGTTGGCCTTCCCTGGTGCCGCAGTGGTTGAGAGTCCGCCTGCCAATGCAGGGGACATGGGTTCGTGCCCCGGTCCAGGAAGATCCCATATGCTGCGGAGCGGCTGGGCCCGTGAGCCATGGCTGCTGAGCCTGTGCGTCTGGAGCCTGTGCTCTGCAACGGGAGAGGCCACAACAGTGAGAGGCCCGCGTACTGCAAAAAAAAAAAAAAAAAAAAAAAGTAGTATGTTATTTTGAAAACGTCCTGGCCATAACTGGGCAAATGGTCCTTGCTGAGCTACCCAGGGTAAACTTTCATCATGAACCCTCTCCTCTTCTGTCAAGTTCTGTTGCTCTGGCCACTTGGGCTCATCCTGTGGGTGTCTGTTATCACTGGCCTCATTTTTATGCTTCCAAGTATTCCAGGTTATTGCTGTGATGGGCGAAACTTACTTTCCCCTTTTCCCTCCAGTGAATGTGACCCTCCTTGGCTCTGACCACACCCAGAACCTTAGAGCTGGTACCCACAGTGACTTGTAGCCAGCGATCATCTTTTAAGCTAAACTGCCTGAGTCACAAGATTGACCACATCCCTCCTCTCCTTACAACGCTTCCAAGGCACCATGAACAAAGTTAAAACGTAACTCTTAAGGGAGCGGTCATATTTACTGTATTAATAACTTGGATAAAGAATTGTATTCTGGGGCTTCCCTGGTGGCGCAGTGGTTGAGAGTCCGCCTGCCGATGCAGGGGACACGGGTTCGTGCCTCGGTCCGGGAAGATCCCACATGCCGCGGAGCGGCTGGGCCCGTGAGCCACGGCCGCTGGGCCTGCGCATCCGGAGCCTGTGCTCCGCAATGGGAGAGGCCACAACAGTGAGGGGCCCGCGTACCACAAAAATAAAATAAAAAAAAAAAAAAAAAAAAAAGAATTGTATTCTGATCATATAAAAAGCCCTTACAAATCAGTAATTTTTATACTTTTCATTATTTTTTTGCATTTATATTGGATTATGGTTGATTTAAAAATCAGTAATTTGGGGGGACTTCTCTAGCGGTCCAGTGTTTAAGACTTGGCACTTTTACTGCTGTGGGCCCAGGTTCGATCTCTGGTCGGGAAACTAAGATCCCACAAGCTGTGCGGTGTGGCCAAAAGCAGAAAAACCAAAAACAAATACAAATCAGTAATTTTTAAAAAGTCAAAGAAACTGATTTAAAACCTGCTAAGGATATGAACAGGCAACTCTTGGAGAAGGAAATCCAAGTGACCAATAAATATGAGAAAGTTGTTCAGTCTCACCAGGAAACCACAATTAGACACCAATTTCTTCTAGCCATCTGATCGGTAAAAATGTAGAAGGTTGATAAAATTGAATGTTGGTAAGAATATGAAGAAATAGTTCTCTCAATCCGGCCTCCTGGGAGCTAATCTCCTTCCTAATAGCAACTAAATTTTCTTTTAGAAAATTGTCACTTTCCAACTGCATGGAGTCTTGAAAAAATATCAAGGTGGTGTGTCCTCTCATTACGGAAGCTGATGGGATCCCTGGAGGCCATTCCTGCTCTGCCCTCCTGTCCCTGTGACATGAGGTCCCAGGACTAGTGTGGAGTGAGTCAAGGCCTGAAGAGAAGCTTGGGCTTCATTCATCCACAGGTGGTTTCCTCAGAGGCTGTGGAGGCTGTTTGGACCTCACTGGTCCAGTGACCGGTTTCAAGCCTAGCAGGCCTTACTCTCCCTTCTGTGAGCTGCCCATCGTCTGCCGATAAACTCCCCTTTTTGCTGAAGGTTGTCAGGGTTGATGTCTGTGGTTTAACCGAAGGCTCCTTTCTAACCGTATCCCCAGTGGCCCAGCAATTCACCATCTCAGAATCTGCTCCAGGGAAACATATGAGCACAGAACTGCCAGATGCTTGTGGCATTAACGCTTGTAAAAGCAGAAAAATGGACACAAACTGTTAGGTTGAACCACATGAAAGATCCATTTTATGGGACAAAAACAGTTTAATGTCAGTAGTTTCAAATCGTTCAGCAGCAAAAAGTTAAATATTCATAGGCAACAACTAAGATGAGACAGATCTATATTTGCTGCTGTGGGAAATGCTCCAAGACACTGTAACATGGAAAAAAAAAAAAAGATTAAGAACAATAAATATACTTTTCAATTTTACAAAACAATATCTTTCTGGTAGATATAGATGAACAAAAATGCAAGGAGAAAGTTCTAGAAGGATACACACCTATTGCTAAACAGCTGTTATCCAGGAAGGGGACTAAGAATTGAATGAGTGAACAAGAAAGACTTGAGCTTTGTCTGTATTGTTTCCATTCTTTTTGTTTGTTTGTTTGCGGTACGCAGGCCTCTCACTGTTATGTCCTCTCCCGTTGCGGAGCACAGGCTCCGGGACGCGCAGGCTCAGTGGCCATGGCTCACGGGCCCAGCCGCTCCGCGGCATGTGGGATCTTCCCGGACCGGGGCACGAACCCGTGTCCCCTGCATTGGCAGGCGGACTCTCAACCACTGCGCCACCAGGGAAGCCCTGTTTCCATTCTTTTACAATGAGAATAGAATCACATATTTAACAAATATAGTGTATAAACAATAAAATATGAACAGAATTTTTAAATCAATATTTTAAAAAATTCTTCAAAGATACTCGTTCCATCCTCTAGAGTAGGAGTTGGCAAACTATGGCCCTGCTATTTTTGTAAGTAGTTTTATTGGAATACAGCCATCTCGTTTGTTTACATATTGTCAATGCTGCTTTATTAATACAGGCAAGGTTGAGTAGTTGCAACAGAGGCTGTACAGCCCACAAAACTGAAAATATTTACTAACTGGTTCTTTAGAGGAAACCTTTGCAGATCTCTTATCTAGAGAGGGGATTTTCAATCCTGGCAGACATTAGAATCACCTGGGGCAATTTTTAAAAACCACTAAAGCCCAGGCTCCACCCTCACAAAGAATGACTTAATTGGTCAGGGGTGAGGCTTGGGCATTAATTGTTTTTCAAATGTTCCCAGGAGATGCTATGTGCCGCTAGCCTTGACTGCTGTGCTCTTTCAGATTAATTCCAGACTCCAAGCTCGGTTTAAAAGGCCTTTCATGACCAGACCTGCCTCTAGTTTCATCGCCCCACACCCACGCCCATTTCCTCTGCTCCATTATACAGAACGCACCAGGCCCGCACTTGTCTGTCTTTCTGCCTGGAATGTCCCTGCTTCCTGTCTGCCTGGCAAATGCTGAATCATCCTTTGAGTCTGGGCTGAAAGATGGTCTGCCCAGGAAGCAGCCCAGACTCTAGCTTAGTGTATCAGACTAGAAGGCCTGTAGCTGTTGGCCTGTCTCCCCTCTGAGGGAGGGGCTGTGTCTTCATCAGTGGATATTTCAGAGGAGGAGGTCAATAAACATTTGCTGAGTTAACTGAATTAAATTTTGAAAAAACTAAGTGCAAATGCCCCAAATCCAGCTCCACAAACGTATTGTAAGGTCCTCTCTGTGTCAGAAACAAAACTGGATGTATTTATTATAAATAGACTGCATGATTTCCAAATTCCCTTCTCCATCACTGAGTATCCCAAACTTGATAGCCTAAAGTTTAAGGATCTGGAACTATAAGAGCCTTTCTTGACCCTTGGATAAATCCCTGAAGGACAAATGTAGAGAGATACCTAATTCTTCACTTGAGAAGATTAAACTCTAGTTCTCTTTCCAATTGGTGTTTTGCTTTGTAAATGGATTGGATTTATGGTTTTCTACCTGAGGTTATTCTGTATGCTGTGCAGATTTTCAGTTGCATTTGCTTCCTTTCTGGTTATGAAATCGAATGGACAGGTTGTTCTTTTCCTGCCTTATCCTTAATTAGTTTCTGTCAAGAACCTGAGATGCCAGGCCATGGGCCCTGTCCAAATCTAAATACATTGTGATTGTCACGGGAGGGAAGGATAGAATAAGCTAATGATTAAGCCCACCTGTTACTTCAAATTGCATGGCAGTTGTTCCAAGTTTTCATTTCCAAAACATTAAAAACAATTTGTTTCAATTCTGCTGAGCTAATTAGCAGACACATTTTCTTTCTTGGCAACGATATGCGGATATTAAAATGCAGAATTGATTAATTTCTGGGTTTAAATGAACGAAAGAGAGGCCTTGGTCAATGGTCTTAGATTTTAAAATATGGATGCACTTAACTCAGGAAGGTGAAGGCACCAGAAGCTTCTAGAATGCTGAGCCACAAACAAATCCTGAAAGCAGCAATCATCTTCAGCGGTTACAGCAAATATTTATTAAGCACCTACCCAATGGCTGTGTTACACTGCAGGTTTTTTAAAACTAGAATTGAACAGTCCTTGCCCTGCGTTGGATACACATTTAAATGCTAAGCATCAGTTGTCAGTGATCTCCTTGTGGATAAAAGATCTGAATGTGCTGTCAATTTGATATCCAGGTTCCTAAAGCAGGCTCTTTACAAACACCTCTTGGCAGTCCCCCTTGCATCTGACCAACTATTAATCTTGGACTTCAAGAACGAGAATAGTATGTGTATTAGTTTCCTGTGACTGCTATTACAAATTACCACAAACTTGGTGGCACAGAAATTTACTCTCTCACAGTTCTGGAGGCCAGAAGTCCAAAATCAGTATCACTGAGTCAAAATCAAGGTGTGAGCAGGGCTGTGCTCCTTCTGGAGGCTTCAGGGGAAAGTCCGTCCTTTGCCTCTTCCAGCTTCTGGTGGTGGCTGCCTGCATCCCTTGGCTTGTGGCCGCATCGCTCCGATCTCTGCCTCTGTGGTCACGTCACCTTCTCCTCTGTGTGTCAAATCTCCCTCCACCTCTGCCTCCATCTTCTAAGGATACATGTGATTGCATTTAGGGCCCATCTGGGTAAGCCAGGATAAACTCCTCATCTCAAAATCTTTAACTTAAACATATCTGCATAGCTCTTGCTTCCATATAAGGTAATATTCACAGGTCCCAGGGATTAGAATGAGATATCTTTGGGGATCCATGTTTCAGCCTACCACAACATGGATATTTGAAATCCAGCTAACCCAGAAATTTCAGTGAAGCCCCTTGTGTCACCCTTTCTCTATTCTGAGATTTTCTTGGTTTCAGCATCTTTTCTGCCCCTAGCTCCAGCGCCAGTGGAGAGGCTGGGCTTGAGTGAAATGCCCTCTAGACTGGCAGCCAGATGGGAAAAGAGGTGACATTCTGAGAACGCAACTCATGTAGATGGTCAGTCCTCCACTGATGACCACAGAACAAAGGCAGGGCTGGGGCCAGTGATTGGCTCGCCCAGTGAGTGCCACCTATGGATTACCTCCTATGCCAGGAGTGTAACCACAGGCCTCGGCTTCCAGGGGAGAGGATGAGACACACAGATAGGCGACATGAAATAATCACCTCAAGAGATAAACGATGAAACCAAGGGAGTAAGTGATCAGAGTAGGAAGTTCGGCAACGTAGCCATCAGGGTGGGCTGAGGCATGAGGACCAGGGAGAAGGGACTTGAAGGGTTAAGAAAGTTTCATAGCAAAAGTAGCCGCTTGGGGAAGATTTCAAGGCTGTGAGGAGATTAGAGAAAACAGGAAATGAAAAACCCTGCAGGCTGCTTGGGAACCAGAAGCCTCCCTCCACCCGCCTCCTTCCCAGGAACAAAGTACAGGGAAATGCAGACATCACGTGAAACCATCAGGCCCTCGATATGCTAAGCAAAGTTTTAATTCCATATAAATAGATTCCCCCTGAAAGGCCCCCAATGCAGACAATGCTACAAATGGGTATGCTTGGACTTGATGAAATGACCATGGGTGGGCCTGGTACATCGCAAGGAAAATGAATTCCAAGACCTACCTGAGACTGCTTGTTTTGCTTTTTTATTTTTGTCTCAGATAATAAACACATGCTTTTTTCTTCTGGATGGTGGTTTTGAGAGGCCACAGCTCCCTGCATTTGTTTCCTAGGGCTGTCTTAACAAATTTCCACCAACTGGGTGGCTTGAAACAACAGAAATTTTTTGTTCCACAGTTCTGGAGACTAGAAGTCTGAAATCAAGGGGTCAGCGGGGTTGGTTCCTTCTGGAGGCTCTGGAGGAGAGTCTGCCCACTCCTCTCTCCTCGCTTCTGGTGGTTGCGGGCAGTCCTTGGTGTTCCTTGGCTTCTAGACACATCACTTCAATCTCTGCCTCAGTCGTTATGCGTCAATTCTCCCTGTGTGTCTCTGTGTCTGCGTGTGTAGTTCCCTCATAAGGACACCAGTCACTGGGTTAGGACACTTCCAAATCCAGCATGACCTCATCTTAACTTGATTACCTCTATAAAGAGCCTATTTCCAAATAGGATCACAAATCCATGGTACCAGGGGTTTGGGATTCAACCTATCTTTTTGGAGGACACAGTTCAACCTGCAACACTCTCAGAGTGGGGATTCTAATCCAAGCCAAGGATGCTACTAACTAGCTTGTGAGGTGTGGTTGGGGAAGCTACAAGCCTAGAGAGAAGCAGCAGCCATGTGCTTGGGGAAGGTATGACAAGTTTATGGAGAGACAGGATGCCAGGAGGGTGGAAATTGGAGAACACAGTAGGCCATGGAAAGACCTGAAGAAACAACTGATCGGATGCCTGGTGGGACCAAAGACACACAACATGGCTTCAGAGCCCCCTTTCAATAGTTCTTCTATTGTGTGGTCTGGTCATCTGCTTTTTAAATTATATACATTTATACCAACTGCCAACATAGAAGGGCATAAACCCTTCTTAGTTTCCAGGTGCCCTTCCTCCAGAGAAAAGATGGAACGAGACAAGATATTCAGACAAGAGATGTGAAATCATTATCCTAGAACACATATGATAAAGCCAAAGGCAGTCAGTTCCCAGATTAGAATAACTGAAAAGGATATATGGATATATAGATATACTCCTACCTCCACATATATTTAATAAGGATCACATATTTACTAAATAAATTCACCATTTTATACTGGAGTCCAATATTAAAAACATAGCAAGGAAAACAAGCAGATGTCGGGAGTGGAGAACCAAAAGTGGTGATAGAACAAAAGGGTAGGAAAAACTGTAAGAAATGGGGTCACCGGGATGTGTGGCCACACTAGGCAAAGTGAGCTTCCTGCAAGTCTATGAGTTTCCTGTGGCTGCTGTAAAAAAATGTAACTTTGATTGTTGTAACTCTGTGGCTTAAAACAACATATATTATTTATCATATAGTTCTAAAGGTTAGAAATCCAAAATGGGCTTTTACAGGGTGTATGGGCTGACCTGAGTTCCCCACACCCACCTCCCCACATCCCGATATTCATATGTTGAAGCTCTAACCCCTAGTACCTCAGAATGTGACTACATTTGGAGATAGGGCCTTTAAAAGGAGGTGATTAGGTTAATATTTATTTATTTTTTATTTTTATTTATTTATTTATTTTGGCCGCACCGGGTCTTAGTTGCAGCATACAGGATCTTTTTAGTTGCGACATGCAGTCTTCTTAGTTGTGGCATGTGGACTCTTAGCTGCAGCATGCATGTGGGATCTAGTTCCCCAACCAGGGATCGAACCCAGGCCCCCTGCATTGGGAGCTTGGAGTCTTACCCACTGGACCACCAGGGAAGTCCCGAAAAGGGGTTTTTAGGTTAAAATGAGGCTGTTAGAGTGGGCCCTGACCAATCTGACCAGTGTCTGTATAAAAGGATATTTGGACACACAGAGAGACACCAGGGAGAAGGCGGTCATTGGCCATCTGCAAGCCAAGGAGAGAGGTCACAGAGGAAACCAACCCTACCAGCATCTTGATCTTGAACTTCCAGCCTCCAGAGTTGTGAGAAAATAAATGTCCCTTGTTTAAGCCCCTCAGTCTGTGGTACTTTGTTACAGCAGCCCTAGCAAATTAATACAGGGGTTGGGTTTTTTGTCTACTTTTGGAATCTTGTCTGACATATGTTTTCACCAGTAAATTACCAGTAAAACTGACATCCCTATTTTCAGCTAACCATCACAATGATCAGAATCAGGTAAGAAGCTTCCTTAAAATTCAGATTCTTAAGTCCATCTCCTAGGGACTTCCCTGGTGGTACAGTGCTTAAGAATCCACCTGCCACTGCAGGGGACATGGGTTCGAGCCCTGGTCGGGGAAGATCCCACATGCCACGGAGCAACTAAGCCCACGTGCCACAACTACTGAGCCCGTGCACCACAACTACTGAAGCCCATGTACTCTAGAGCCCTCGCACCACAACTACTGAGCACACATGCCACAACTACTGAAGCCCATGTGCCTAGAGCCTGTGCTCTGCAACAAGAGAAGCCACCGCAATGAGAAGCCTGCACACCACAACGAAGAGTAGCCCCATTGGCCACAACTAGAGAAAGCCCGTGTGCAGCAACGAAGACCCAACGCAACCAAAAAAGAAAAATGTCCAGCTCCTATAGGTTTGCTAGCAGTGGGGTGGGGCTGGGCAGTGAAGATAAATGTTTAATAATCTGCTCTCTCCCCAAAATGAGGGGAAAAAAATATATATATACACACACACACATACACCATAAATTATACTGATATAAAGAATGTATAGCATAGTATATTACTTTGCTCAGGCTACCATTACAAAATACCACAGACTGGGTGGCTTAAACAACAGAAATATATTTCCTCACAGTCATGGAGGCTAAAAGTCCAAGATCAAGGTGTTGGCAGGGCTGGTTTCTACTGAGGCCTCTCTCCTTGGCTTATAGACGGACACCTTCTCTGCACCTTCACTTGGCCTTCCCTCTGAGTGTGTCTGTGTCCTAATCTCCTCTTCTCATAAAAGCACCTGTCATATTACATTAGGGCCCATCCCAATGACCTCATTTCACATTAATTATCTCCTTAAAGACCCTGTCTCCAAGTACAGTCACATTCTAAAGTACTGGGGTCAAGTCCTCAACATATGAATTTGGGAAGAATGCAATTCAGCCCATAACACGCACAGATTACAAATAATAATTAAATCAATAATATTCCTTGTTATAAATTCCATATATAGCCAACTGATTCTCACAGAATGCGTTCACTAATTTTTGCCAAACTCTTATATCTGTAGCCAACCTATGATTTTACCTATGACACCAGTGTCATCCCCACATAAACGTTGGGTGATATTTTTGTCCACCTTAATGAGTAATACGGATGTGAAGCCAGAAAGATGTATGTCAGAACTTCACTCATTTGTCCATGATGTGAGCAATGTTTTTGCTGAATAACAGTTTTGGGGTGCTATTTATAATGCAAAGGCTGTAGACGTAACACGTTTAAGTTTTATTTTAATTTGTAACATTTTCTCCATCAACTTCTGAAGCCTAGACAGTCAACAAAACATCAAGCCCTGACCTACAGTGACTGCTGACTTGTGTGGTGAATATACTTCTACCACAGCTGACTTCAAGCTCCCAGCCTGATCCCTGAACTTGAGCTTAAAGGATGATGTGCGGTAGCACAGCAATACATTTCCACCACACAGACTCAGTTCAAGAGTACAGGTGATGGCCAAGTGCATACAACAGTTAGGAAGTGGTGAATTTGGGGTATTCATTCCCTTTGCTCTTAACATAATTTACTCAATTGTTAATTTATGTGATTCAACCCTTAAAAGTCACTGTGTTGGACAGCCAGATTGGACATTTAACCCCGGCTGGAGCAGATTGGTGGGTGCAGGAATTAGAACATGTTTTAAGCTGCTGTAGATTTTCAGACTTTGGGAAACACAGCCTCTCCACTTCATAAGTGAGGAAACTTGTTCAGCAAAGTGACATGGCTTGGGTAGGGCCAACAGCACAGCCGACTATCGGCCTAAACGGGATGAGAGCCCAGGCATCAGGACTGCCAGCCCAACAGGACGTCTGTGGGCCAACACCTTGTCTCTAAAATGTGATTTGTTTACAAGAAATGTACAATGAGGAAAGGAACAGGTGGGAAGGTACAGGCGATCAGGTAGAGAGAGAAAGGGCAGGAGAGAGAAGAAGGATCCCCATCAGAAAACACCATCCCTGAATCAGAAACAGATGAGTTTTAAGAAGGAAGTGAATACCACAGTGGTCAAGGAGAAAGAAAATTGAGAGAAAAAAATGATTAATCAGGAGGGAGGATGCCAGAGATTTTTTTGGAATGTTTTCATAGTCTTTTATTAATCATTCATTTATATATATGTGATTGATGTGGTATACACCTAATACACACTCTGAGTTCCAGGCACCGTGCTAGGTTTTGAGTTTGCAAAGGAAAACAAGACAGACAATCTCTCTCTACAAAAGAGACATAGCACCTCTCTCTCTCTCTGTCTCTATAAATATATGTTTATGTATAAATATATATATATATTACATATATACACACAGTTATCTCTATATGTTTTCCGAAAAAGGTATTATATTATACATATCGTTTTGTATCCTGATTGTTTTCCTTAATAATATACTAAGATTATCTTCCATACCATTAAATATTTTTCAAAGGCATTATTTTTAGTTCATAATATTTTATTTTCTAGATGCTCAATAGTTTTCAATCTAATTTTTCTCTTCTTGATAATGTAAGTTGTATCTACTTGGTTACAGAGATCTTTTAGGCTGCAATTTTTATATATAATAAGGGATTCAGTGTAGATTTCTGTGGATTATGGAGTGTAAAAACAAAACAAAATCAGAAGCAGAGGCGCCAGGGCTTCCCTGTTGGCACAGTGGTTGAGAGTCCGCCTGCCGAAGCAGGGGACACGGGTTCGTGCCCCGGTCCGGGAAGATCCCACATGCCGCGGAGCGGCTGGGCCCGTGAGCCATGGCCGCTGAGCCTGCACGTCTGGAGCCTGTGCTCCGCAACGGGAGAGGCCACAGCAGTGAGAGGCCCGCGTACCAAAAAAAAAAAAAAAAAAAAAAAAGAAGCAGAGGGGCCAGAACACTGGCCTGAGGACTTCAGCAATGAAAGAAGGGATAAAATCAGACAGGCACCCAAGAGCGTGGCAAGATTAAAGCAGACAAATACTGTTTGATGGACTCTGTTCCCGTTAAGATGGTGGGCGTGACAGTGAATGCAGAAGGATGGTGGGAAGGACGCACGGAAACTTCACTTTGGAGGTGTATTACTATACTCTTCCTTCTCATAAGCTCTATGCTGCTTAATCCGTCCTCCCACTGCCAGACTGAGTGTCTGTCTCAGGCTCTAATATCAGGCTCTCTCCCTGCTCCTGAGCTGCAACGATGCCAATTCCCTTGTGCAAAAACATGTCAGCCTGAATTTCAAGAACACTTTCTCTGCACTTTATTCCTCAGACCCCACCCATATTCCGAGGTTCTCCTATTGTCACCTCTGTGTTTTGGATTGGGGATGGAGTTTTGAAACATTATTATGCAACATTTCATATCTTAAAAAGGCATAAAGAGAAACAGTAAGAAACACCTATGTTTCAATCACCCAGTTTAAAAAAAAACACAACTTGCCCCATCGTTTGAGATCTGGTGGGTCCCCAATTACATCTGCACCCTCACCGTGCCCACTGCAAGGCAACCTCTAACTGAATTTGGAGGTTATCATTCTCATGGATTTCTTTCCATTTGTACTACATACATAGGTCTCCCAAAGAAGTAGAGCACCTTAATTTGCATCTTTTAAACTTTACATACTATATATATTCTTCTACAACTTTTTTTTCTTGATGTTACTTAAGTATATTCCCTCCATATTGATACATGTATCTCTGCTTCGTTCCTTTTTTTGCTGATGACTATTTTTTTTGTCTTGTTTCTCTGGTGGCTGCTTCTTTAGGCAGTGATTGAAAATGCAGGCTTGGCAATCAGATGATCTGGGTTGAAATCCTATCTGCACCACTTATTTCGGCAAGATACTTTACAACTTCGTGTTTCATTTATAAAATAGAGGTGATAATAACACCCTCCCCATGGCGGTGGGGTGCATTAGGCCTAAGGGAGACAACTCTTGCGTAGGGCTGGGGACAGTACCTGCCGTGTAAAAGTACTCTCTAAATATCGACTCATAGTTTTGCATCCACGTGACTGCCAGGAAAACCATGCTGAGAGCAAAGGTCAGAACTATGTTCTGCACTCAAAAATCTCAGGCAAAGTGTCAAAGCAACGATGTCAAGTGTTTCTGGGGTGCGTTAGAAAGAAAATCAGTTAAAACACTAGATAGTAGCATTCATCTGTTAAATTAAGTTACTGTCATCTATCCACTTATGTACATCATTCAATTCTTTCTTGGACCATTCAACACAGGGAAATATTTTTAACTAAAAAAAAAAAAAAAAGAATTTCAACTTTCAGATGCCTACAGATAAAACATCGTTGGTACATGACTAGAGTAACTTATAAGACAAATAAAGCATCAACAAGGCTGTGAGTAATGATGACGGTAGGTACCACCACCGCATCACCAGAAGTCGTTGCACCCTTCTGAATTTTCTTGGCCAGCTTATCTGGCCTGGGTTTGTCAGAATGTTCCCTGTCAAACATCACCAAACGTTGTAGCAAAACGTAATCAATTCCAAACTACAACTTGAAGGTGGTTACTGAATCCATTGGATTCACATCTCCCTACTGTTTCATTAACTATCAGGACATATAATTCAGTGTAGAATGGCACTTGCTTCAAACCATGTGCCATTTTGAATGACTCAATATTAGACCAAAGCTTTTGTTTTCTCTTTATAATGTATATTATGCTACTAAAGGTTTTCCAAAAAAAATAACTAGTCATGCGTACAAAACAGAAATGGAAATTGCTATGATAGTGCTTCTGGCTTCGGAAAGAGTGAGTTTTTACATTTTTCCTTGTTAGTGGTTTACATCAGCATCAACATCATCTCCTAGAGAGGTTATCCCACTGAAAATGAATCTGATTGCCTGCCCCTTTCCTTCAGGAAGATACCAATATATGTCCCTTTATTTGTGAAAATAATTTTGGGAAACTAACAAAAATAACTACAGCAGCCTGAAGTCCACCCATATCACACGCAAAGAGGCCTGGCTACCATTGAACTTCTTCCAGCTTGAGCCAATGCAGTCACCAGAATACTTCTCAGAATCTACTATCCAACATATAATGGGCAAGACCTGTTTCCTGAATAATGAAGCAATTCTTTACCAAAAGCAGACTAAATGTCTAGAAAAAGAAATAAACCAAGCCAGCCCCTATGACAGCGAAATGTTATCAACTTCAGAATAGTAAACATAGTAAACCATACAGTTTACAAGTAATCCTCGTCTTATTAAGAGATTGGTCCTCACGAGATTCCTTCTGGCTAGAATACCACCCCCTCTATTGCCTTCTGCAATAAAAATTCCTCCTCCCTCCTTGATTCCTAGAGCAATTTATAAATTGAGGATCATCTTCTCTTTCCTATTTGATTCTGGGTTTTTACTTCTCAGGAGTTTTTCTAGCCCCCAGCCCAAACCTGTCTGCCCTGTGTCCACCTACCCAATGGGTTAGGAAAAACCTACTTACTTCTTTGAGCATATTCTTTGGGTTCCACTGAATTCAGATCAGAAAGGAATTCATCAGTGTCCTGCAGGCACTTGAGAGAAATGTTTCTTGCAGGAAAAACAAAAGGCAGTTGAAACTGAAAAGAGAGAAGACAAAATAGTAAGGTCAGGACCAACTTTGTTCAGGATCTTAACCTGTCAGGATAAAACTCCCCTCTTAGACAAAGAGCCTCATATGTATGAAACACTAGTCTATAACTTGTTGTGGGGAAATGTGACATTCTCACCCCTTAACGTGCAGAGACAAGCTGCGACTCCTCCGCCACCTGCAAAGCGGCTGCAATGAACAAACCATGGAAACGGATTCGTATACAACTTGTTATTGTTGAACAAAATCGTGCTGTGGATGTGAGGGCCGCTGACCACCTGGCTTCCTTTAGTCATGCAGATAAACATTTCCAGCTGACACGGATAAAACTAGATCTTCTCTAGTTAGATGTCTTGTGTATACCTCTGGGTTTAAAAAATAAATATACCGAGGATGTTAAGTGGCAATATTTGGTTTTCATCTGAGAATGAGTGTGAATCCAACCTATATAACATTCAGATAAATGATAAGCAAAGAAGGACTTCTACGTCATCATCTGGGCTTTCTATTCATCTGTTAATGTGTTTGCCGGACTTGGAAGCCACACGTGGGAGGGATGAACTCCCCCATGGAATGAGAGGCATTGCGGTAGGACAAATAAACACACCCATCCTCTTGTGGGAGCTTAGGACACATGTCCTGGGAAGCAAATGATGCTGACAAAAGACGGTGGTAACTGCGTTCATCTACTTTAAAAAAACATAAAATGTGTGGATCTGGATTTCTCATGGTGTAAATATTTTCTTTCCAGAAAGCCTGTCCTTAAATAATAACCTCGCTAATTACATTGAAAATGTGATGCAAATTTTGTTTACACTGATGGAAAACATCCACTGTGACTCAGTTGTACTTCCTGGCTTCACAGCAGCCTCTAGCCTCCCAGACCCCTACCCTTTGTCTGAGTCCATTGGGGCTGCTATCACAAAATACCACAGACTGGGTGTCTTATAAACAACAGAAACTTAGGGCTCACAGTTCTGGAGACTGGGAAGTCAAGATGAAGTTGCTGTTCTGGTAAAGTTCCTCCTGCTGTCTTAGCCAGCACCTTCTGTGTCCTCATGAGACAGCAGGGAAGGGGGCAGGGCACAACCTTCAGCCGTGGAGTACAGGACATAAACTGGTTAGAATCAATTAGGCCCAATAAGGTGGAAGATTCGACTTCCAGAAGACCTTGAGCCTCATTATACGCTCATTGTAATATATTTGCATATGCTAAGTGACACACTCACAGTCGCCATGACAGTTCCAAGGCTGACCATAAAAGGTCAGAACGTGGGCAGTGGCCCAGTTCCTGGAAACCCCTGCCCCTTCTCTGGAATAGTTGGAATAATCCTCCCACTTAGCCTGTGAAATTACCCACCCCATAAACACTAACCACCCCACTTTTCCAGATGACCCGACACCCTGGGACCACTCTCGCCTTCTGAGACAGACCACTTCTGCCTATGGAATGTGTATCTCTCTCAGTAAACCTGCTTTCACTTTACTATGGCTCACTCTCTTGGATTCTTTCCAAGGACTCTCACTTGGCGGCCCGTCCCAGGGACTCACCCAAGACCTGGGACGTGACCATCCCCTCGCGTCCAATTTTCCTGGAACACTCACAGGATGGAAGTGGCGAGGGAGCTCTGTGGGATCTCTTTTAAAAAAGCACCATCCCATTCATGAGGGGTCCACCCTTAAGACCTAATCACTTCCCCAAGGCCCCACCTCCTATTATCATCTTTAGGGGTTAGGATTTCAACATCTGGATTTTAGGGGGACACAAATATTCAGACCAGAGCACACTTCCTTGTACACACTCCACTGTCTCTCACCTCTGTTCTTTTGTTCCTGCTGTGCCCTCTGTCCCAGTGCTCTTCGCCCAGCTCACCTCCTCCTGAGCATTACTAGCCTACTTATTCTTCTAAGCCCTCTCGTCCAGGAAGCCCTCCTGGACTTCCCCTTGGGTCAGAATAGGTGTCTGTTCTCTGTACTCCCCACTCGCCTGGCATATTCTCTTTATCTCCTCACACCGAAGGCATCTGTTTTCTGTTTCCCTCTCTCCTACAGCCTAGATGCTCCATATGGGCAAGCAGTGTGCCCTTTTTAACCTTTTGTGCTTTTCTGAGAGGCAGTTCATATAATAGCTAAGACCCAAAGCTGACACTTCCTGTGTGACCCAGGGAAATCTCACTGCCTCAGTTACTTCATCTGGAAAATTAGGAAAACAAGTAGTCTCTACCTCCTGGAATTGCTGTGTGATTTAATTAACATATTTAAAGTACTGCCAGTATCTGGCTCACCATAAATACTCAAAACAATTAGCTGTTATTCTCCTTATATTCAAAATGCCTACTACACACATGGCAGATGATAACATATATACCAGACACCCAGATAATGTATATACAAGGGGGCCTTGCAGGGTCTGACCTATAGTAGACCCATAACCAAGAGTGGAGATTTATTATTACTCTTCGTTATTGCTATTGACCTAAAGAAAAAGATTCAGGCACACAAGCTGAAATAGCTCCTTGAAAAAAAAGCAGATCATTAGATCCACGTTACAAAGGGACAGTTTTGAAACAATAAAGAGCTTTCTCTTCAAAACTACCCAAAGATGAACTGGGCTCTTTCCAGTGGTATAGAGGTCTCCAACCTTGGAGGTATCCAAATAGTGGTTGAGCACTGGATGAGAGCGTTAAAGACAAGATTCAGCATCAAAGCATCTTTATAAAAATTACCTTTAAGGTCTGCTCTGACCTTGAACCCTCTGAGTCTACCTTCAAAACTATTTTCTGCCAGGAATACATTGGTTGTTACTATGCGCCAGGGAGACTGTTCTTAAACTGAAGTAGAAGCTGAAATTTCAGTGCAAAAAATGAAGCATAACATCCAATCTGGAACTCCACAGAGAAAGCAACAACTTGGATTAAAAAAGGGACCTAATTTGGCACCAGAAACCAGGGTTTAAGCTCTTCACTTTCCCCATCTGTAAATTCATAAAAACACATAATCAGCCTACCTCAGTTGTTTCCTAGTATTTCGTTAGAGTGATAGACAAACATTAGTGTTTAAGGTCTCCATTCCGTATGTATCTCCTGTGTTTAACTCTCTTTCAAAGTTAAAAAAAAAGGTGAAGAAGGGGGAGGGGTGAAAGTACTGGAGGTTTAGGTACTTTGAATATTTAAGAATGCTTAAACAGAAAAATCCCTGAAACCTAGATTGATTTCCAAGTCGGTTGTTGACATTGTGTAGTTATTGAAAATATGAAATTGCTGTTAGAATTCAGTATGAGGTACTCCATCTTTTGTTAACTGGGGGCAAAATATAATGAGCGGAACACATATCCACATTTTAATCATTAGTAATAAAAACCACCTAAATGATTTTTAAAATTCCACCTAACTAAAAAGGAAAAAGAGAATCTTACTTTTCAAGATCCTTGTAATGTTTGTCCCAACCCTTAAGGAATAAAATTATGACTAATCATGTTTCAAAGAGATTCAGCTGTTTTATGAAGACATTTTAAGCACCTGTTTTCCACAAGGCAATGAGCTGGGCATAAAAATAGGACATGAAAATAAGTAACGCCTTCCTTTCCTGAAAGCAAGCCTCTATCATTTCCTGAGGCAGTGGCAATCACTATCTGTTGCTGTTATTAATGCCACAGTCATTTTATTCAAGTAACTAGCTCTACAGAAAAGGAAAGAGCATTCGGCCTCATCATTTGGCAATGGACTTGAGAAAACAAGGATTTGTCTTTGCTGACAAGAGTAAGGGTCAACCTGATGGGAAAGCTAATATCTGCTGCTCCCAGGTTGCAAAATTTTCAAAAAACGCCTCTTGCAATGAGAGGAGATGGTGAACGCAGATCAGAAAGCAGGCAAGAGTTCATGGAACAGCTTGGAATGTTTCATCCAGAGGATGGCACAGGGTTAACAAATCAGCATACAGTGGCAGGAGGGATTAGCGCTGGGAAGAAAAATAACGCGGGTAAAGAAACGGAGAGTGTCGAAGCGGGTGTGTGCTGTTGGTGGGCGTGGGCACTTTGAGGGAGGTGACCCGGAGATCCCTCTGAGCAGGTGACTTCAGAGCTAAGCTGAAAGAAGGGGAAAGGCCCCCGTGGGAATAACCACAGGAGTAGGCAGTCCAGGCAGAGGAATCGGCAAGTGCTGATCCTGTGATGGGAGGAGGAGGGGTGGGGGAGGGAAGGATTGGGAGTTTGGGATTAGCAGATGCAAACTAGTATACGTAGGAAGCATAAACAGCAAGGTCCTACTGGTCCCTATAGCACAGGGAACTATACTCAATATCCTGTGATAAACCATGAAGGAAAATAATATGAAAAGAATGTATATATGTATAACTGAATCACTTTGCTCTACAGCAAAAATTAACACAACACTGTAAATCAACTATACTTCAATAAAATATTAAAATAAAATAATTGATATTGTCATGTTGCTTGGATGGTGTCTTATTAAGAGGGAAGGAAAGGATTAAGCTTGAAAGTGTCCCACCACGGTGGCACCCCTGGGTCCAAGATGGTCAGTGGTTCCCGGAAGGCAGACTGGTTCCCAACTGGCAGAGATTCCGAGGAATGTCTACATTCTTTTCTTCCAGATCTTGGTTCTTCCTTTGCCCTGACCAACAAAAGCAATGCTCTGTGTAATTCTCCATCTGCAATCACCATGATCATCGCCCCCGTGCCACCAGAATGAGTACATTTAAACTGTCCCTACTTTGTTGTATCACCCGCTCGAGAGTCAAAGCAGGAGCATCATTTTGACCAAGTATTGGTCACCCCATGCCTAAGGTTAGGCTGCTGGGGGTCAGGGAGAGTGACCTTCTGGTTTCGGGAGTAGGAGGCAAGATCCATCCCTCAGAGATTCATACAATGGTAGATTCCCAACCCCAGAAAGGGATCGGATACTGAACTGACAAAGTCAAGACAAATGTCCATCACCCCTACTTAGAGATGTGTCTTCTACCCTTTCCAAGACAGGGTCATTCCCCTTGACACATACAACTCTGCTTTTTTCTGACTCACGTCAACCTCACACCATTCTCTCCAGTCAGTGGATCTCTGCCTTCCTTGTTCTTTTTCAAAAAATAGATGATGTTTCTTCTCCAGAAATAACCAATCCAATTAAACTTGACTCAACCTGAAGGTCAGACAATTACTCTTAGGCTAAACCCACACTTTCTGGAACTGAGTTGGAGGTGTGATAGGGTGAATTCTAATTATAGAGTGCCTCTAGATAAAAATATCATCTTGCAAAGGAGTGCGCTTAGAAACAGACTTGCCATGTAGTGTAATTTACAGCTATAAGAAAAGCTCAAGGATAGCAGCTTATAATAAAAAGCAAAGCAAATTAATCCGTTCCTTTAAATACTGTGAAACAGTATAAATAGTGTTGCTTTCTGAGTCAAAACTAACCTCATAAATTTAATTTGGAAACTAGCTAGGGAAGACTGACAGTAGCCAAGTCTCAAATTCGGCCTTACACCCAAAACATGTGGACCAAGACTGGGCTGTTCAGAGTGCTTTGGGAGTAATGGTGACTACAAAATTACAACTAGCTAGTCCAGAAGCTTCTAGCAGCAGGAGAAGAGGCTCTTTGCAGAGAAATAAGTTCACATTGTCATATCCCAAAGGTTTATGATTAACTCTGTAGGGATGTGAGGTTCCTCACTGCAAAAAGAAAGTCAAACAAGAAGGTTCAAGGATTCATTTAAGCAAAGACTGCATTGTGCAAAAGCAGAAGCCAAGTTTTTAAGGAAACTAACTCCAGGTTCTTTATTTAAAAAATGTATGCTTAAAAGTAAGAGCTACAATCTGGGATCCTTACAGCATCTGATTTGCAGAGAGAGAGAGAGAGAGGGAGGGAGAGAGAGAAACTAAATGGCATAAATATCATCCTGCATTTGGCACTCCCCTCTTTATTTTCAGACAATTCTCTGGGACAGATTAATGGTTCCTTTAAGTCATATTTTATTTATGAAGTTCTTTAAACACATTTCTTTTTTCCCCTTCCAAGTAGGCATCAAAAAAAAAAAAAAAGAATAACAGTGCTCACGGCATGATGAATATATTATGAAATAATATATTAGTCTCGGCCAAAGTTTTCAACAGGAAATTTCCGTTGGTCAAAGATCCTGGGACGGAACTCACTAGCCCACCGACCGTGAAGAGAGGCACCCATCAGAGCTTTGGGGTGGAACAGTTGTTCTTTGGAATACTTACTGGAGTAGGAGTCAGGAATTTGCAGAAAATGTGTTTGGGAGGAAGCAGTTGTCTATGCCAAGGATGCTAAGCCTGCACTGTCCTTTTCTTCATTTCATGTTTTACCACCTTGGTGGCACACTTCTTTATGCATTACTGTTACTCAATTATTGATAATAAAATCACCCAACCACACACGTTCAAACAAAAACTAACCTTGAATGAATATCTAAAGTTCACGTTCAAACAAAAACTAACCTTGAATGAATATCTAAAGTTCATCATCTGCCCCATGAACAGCTCTTAATTTTGACTTCCATATTTCTATTTAAGTCATCTAAACGTTGACAAAAAATCTGTTCACGAAATCACCTAGGTTTGAACTTTCAGGCTTCTCTTCTTTCTCTGTATCCCACAGCATGAAATTTTCCTTGATACTACCTACAACTGCAGCCTCTTTCCAAGATTACCTCCCTCACCCTAAGCCGAGTCCTCATGCCCATGCGGACCACTGTGTTGGCACCATAGCTACTTCGATTTCAACTTTATTCCTGCGATGGTCATTTATGCTGTGCAAATATTTTCAGTCTTCCGCTTTCTGGGCACATGGTAGAACTGCACTTCTTGACCTCCTTGTGATTAGGTGGGACCATGTTACTGGTTTTGGTCAATGAAATGTGAAAAGTGACATCTGTCACTTCTGTGCCAGAACATCCATTTGCACTTTGTCTGCCCCCAATAAGCAGCAATTGTGTTGAAAGTGGGGTAAGGGGATAAAGAGATTTGGAGCAATGTCTCCAGTCTGAGCAAGAAATAAGTCTCAGGGGACTTCCCTGGCGATCCAGTGGTTAAGACTCTGCACTTCCACTGCAGGGGGTACAGGATCAAGCCCTGGTCAGGGAACTAAGATACTACATGCAGTGGGGTGCAGCCAAAAAAAAAAAAAGAAAGAAAAATAAGTCTTGTTATAAGCCGTTAAGATTCAGGGTTACAACCATAGCATAACCTAACTTATGCTGATACACTCCCACCATCCTTTTTTTTTTTTTTTAATTTATTTATTTATTTTGGCTGTGTTGGGTCTTCATTGCCGTGCGCAGGCTTTCTCTGGTTGCGGTGAGCAGGGGCTACTCTTCGTAGCAGAGCCTGCGCTCGGGCTTCAGCAGCTGTGGCTCGTGGGCTCTAGAGCGCAGGCTCAGTAGTTGTGGTGCACGGGCTTAGTTGCTCCACGGCACGTGGGATCTTCCCGGACCAGGGCTCAAACCCGTGTCCCCTGCATTGGCGGGCAGATTCTTAACAACTGTGCCACCAGGGAAATCCCTTCCACCCTCCACTGTCACCAATTAATCTGGTAGTCACTCCCCTGTCCAAATAACTCATCTCTATCAGAGTACAAACCCCCGAAGATTGTCATTCAAGGCTTTTTACACCTTGGACCCAGCCTACTCTGTCAGCCTCACCTCCCCTTCGCCACCAACAGAGGAAATGGGATTCCTAAAAATTCATGGACTGTGCCCCAGTTTTCTACCTTTGATCTATGTCCTGTTTCTCAAAGGCCCACATTGACAACCACACCCAGTATCTTCAACTAATGGAAAATGGGTAGAATTCACAAGTCCCAACGTGGAGTTTTTGCCCAGCATTCACCACGTTAACCCAAATATTCAAGTCTTTTCATTAACAGCTAAGAATTTTCCACACTGGCTCTCTCCAGTTCCTTCTATTCCCCCTCTGGAGCTCCTATTCAACTTGTTAGAGCTGCTTATTTCGTCCTGGAATCCTATGCTCTTCCATATATTTCATCTCCTTATCTCTTTGCTGCATTCTAGGGAATTTCTTCACAATCCATCTTCCAGTTCATCAATTCTCTCTTCAGTTGAACCATCCAGGTTTCCTCCCAGGGCTACAGCAGCGGGTGCTGTTTTTCTACTCTGGATTTTAGTTCCTTCTTCATTTTGGACCTCTGGGCCTATTTTAAAACTTTCCTGGATGCTCATCTAGGCATTTAATAGATGCCAATTTCATATTACCCAGCACATCTGGGTATTTATGAGTAGACAGCCTCCCAAGTTATCTTATAAAAGTCATAGTGCCACAAACAAAAATTTCTAGTATTGTGTTTTGCATACTTTTTATTTGTTGAATAAAGGAGTATTTGTGAATATGTACATAAACACATAGAGCGAGCACTAGATTTAGAGCAAGAATATCTGGGTTCTAATACGCAAAGCCACTTCCCAGCTCTGAGGGCTTAGGCCAAGAACTTAATGAGTTCAGCTTCCTCGACTGTAAAACTAGGCTATTAGACCCGTGCAGCCCACCACACAGGTTTATTGCAAGGTTCAAATGCAGAAACATAAGAAAAGTGCTATGAATACAACTTAAGAGCAACACAAGTATAAATATAACAAGTAACAGCAATTGAATTTCAAGTTGAGGCGTACTTAATCACACCCTCGGGTTATACCGAGGTACTGATGGAGTCGATATGTTAGCTGATTGCTAACAAGAATGAATATGCCGCTCTTCTGAGCAGGGAGAATTCTGCAATATCCCGTAGCCCATCCCTGCAATGAATCACTCCCTAAACTTCATGAAGATGTCAGCGACCCACCATCAATAACTCTCTCACGGAAGCACAAGGGCCAAATGTCGCACGTTTATTTACATGTGAAATGTGTTTAATACAGTTAGGATGGATATGGTTAGTGCATGACACCTGACAGCAGCAAGACCTTTTGAGGAACCGAACGTTGACTACAGTATATCATGCAAGTATATCTATATATACACAAAAGAATTTCTTCTCTTAAAAAAAAAAAAGTACAAAACATGTTTCGGGATAAATACAAGATATAAAATGCAAAAGAAAACACAAAACCAAAAAGTATAACTCTCCCAGAGAACTATAAACGTTTGGAAGGGACAGAAGAGTACCTCGGCTGCACTAAGAAAGCGGAACTACCGATGTTAAAGATACTTATTTAAATGGCTGAACTAAACCCAGGTGGCTCAGTGCTGACTCGAACGGCCAATTGCAACATGCCGGCTGCTGCATCAATAAGGTGGAAGTTGTGCATCCCAAGTCTACTAAGTACCAGGACGTATGGCAGTAGCACCCTGAACAGGAAACGCCAACTCTTTAGACAGCAAATGGTTAAGTCAATTGTGATTTTTTTTTTTTCCTGTCAAGAGCCAGAGAAATACTTGATATTTTTAGTTGTGTCTTTGCAATAGTTAATAAATTACATGACAAAAGCTTGACTATATAAATCTATTGGTCTAACTACGTATTTGTAACTTTTACAGTAGTCCAGCCCTTTCGCTGCTATATCTCCTTGTGCTCTTTATAAGTCAGCCTTGCAAATCGGCCCAGAAAGCCACCGCTGCCCCCAGCCACCCCGCACCCCCGTTTTTTCCCTTTAGGATATCCTTCTTCCCCATTCTGAGATGGAATTAATCCACGTTCCTTACTGGATTTCTGGCCCAAGTTTTCATACCCCCGCTGAGAAAGAAGCGACCTGCAAGGCTGCTTTCGACACAGTTTGGCCTGGAGAAGACGCCACACGCCGGGCTGCGGTCCTGGCGGGGCCGGCACTCCCTGGCGGAGCAGGCACGTTGAGGATAGTGCTAAGACACTTAAAAGTCCCTAGTGTTTTTGAGACCTACAATCACCTACGATTTATGTAGTGAATTCTAAAAATTAAAAACACTAAAAAAGGCATTATCGTAGCCTGTAATTAGTTAACCCATTCAAATCTGTGACATACAAAATGGTTTATTTGAATTCAGGAACTGCCCCTGATACTAAGAACTGTTTTAAAGAAACAGTACAAAAAGAAAAATTCTAACTCAAATTAAAAAAAAAAAAAAAAAAAAAACCAAGAACGAAACAAAAAAAACCTTCAAAACATTTTCCACTAAATACTGATATAAACATGTAACAAAGAGTATAAAAAGTTATTCATTTAAATATATACAAACTCTTTTCAACTCAAATACTGTTTTAATACTTAATCGAGGAGGATATACAGGAGGAGGTGGAGAAGGGAGTGGAAGGAGGATATATTGCAACAGCCTAGACAGTACTGTTAACTCTATGATAACTGCCAACTTTTTGTAAGAAAACTGTCTCTTTGCTTCCAATGTGGACCGGGACTCTCGGCGGGAAGGGTGCGCGGCTATTTCTCCGCTGAGCTCACTCTTTTGGATTTGATGAAGGCCATGCCGTGGGTCCGCATGTGGGCGTTTAAGGCAGCTTCCGTCTCGAACGTCTTTGCACATACTTTGCACGTTCTGTCCGACACGGGGCCGTCGGCCGGCGCGTCCTCTGGGCCGGGCTTGTTCTCCTGCTGGCTCTCCTCGCCGGCCCCGTTCTGCTTGGCCGCTGGCTGCGGCTCCTTCAGTTTGTGGACGATGAAGAGGTGCCGGGACAGGGAGACGTGCGACGTGTAGCAGAGGCCGCACTCGCGGCACTGGTGGGACGAGCCGTCCGACTTGTGCTGCGGGATGTGCTCGTGGAACTGCAGCAGGTTCTCCGTGGTGAAGCCGCACACGGCGCACTTGTGCACCTTGAACACATTGATCTTCAGCTTCTTCAGGGGCTGCGTGATGGCTCCTCGGGGAGGTCTGAACTCTAAAACGGGTTCTTCCAACTTCCGCTTGGGACTGGGAACCTTGGAGAGAAAAACAGAGCGGGTGACGCACTGAAAACCGGTCTCTGGGTGGGTGACAGGCGGTCGGTGCTCGTGGGCCCCGGGGCTGCGGGGAAACGTGTCCCAGGAGCGGGGGGGGTGGGGAGGGGTGCGGGCTCCTTACGGCTGCGTGGCCGCCACCCCACCCAAGGGTCGTGCCTTCCAGCCCCCCAACAGAGATGGACTCAGCGATGACCAGGCATCCTCCAACAGCCGGCTTGGTAGGACAGACAGGTCATGGCCCTCGTGGGACGCAGGCGCCAATGGAGTGACGAAGAGCCACGAAGGAGCCAGCGTGCAGTGTGGCAGGGACAGCCTGAGCCAGGAGGCCACACGGGGAAAGGGGCCCAGGAGGCAGGCCAGGGGGGCCGGGGCGGGGCGACCAGGTGAGTGTGCAGATAAGGCTGAGGAGAGGCAGGGGGTGGGCGGACTGCAAAGCACCTCGTGGAGGAGAAGATGTCTGCACTTGTGCTTCTCCCGAGACTGAGGTGGAGCCACCTGAGCCTCACCGGGTCTCCTAAGCGCCCTTTCCTGCCCACTCACCTTCCTCCCACTCCTTCCCCTCTGGCCTCATCAAATCCCCTCCCTTCCAGCTCTCTAAAAAGCCAAGACGAGGGGCCGCCCTGTCCTCCCAGCTCTGCAGCCATCCTGCTTTTCCGCCCTGACCTAGGGCTGCTCCTGCACGTACGTTCTTTAATTCCACCCCTGCCTCCCCATCACTTGAGGGAAAGTGTTACAATTTAATGCGACACGAGTCTGACTTGTATTCTGATTTCAACGATTAACTCCTTGAAAGCACACATAGGCTTTTACCCAGGAACGTTCCAGACGCAGCACAGGGCCAAAGAAAGCAGGTCTCCTAAGTGTCTGCTTTACCGCAACAGCACTTGCGACACACACACCGTGTACTCAGGTTAGTATACGTGTACTCAGGTTAGTATACGTTCTGTTGTCTGCTTCAAGTTCACTACCTACTAGTAAGGCACTATCTACGAATCTTATCTTAATCCTTTATCAGTACAAAGAGAAGCTAAGTGGAATCAATTTTGATTAGGTACCTCTCACAACCAATATACTGCCAATGAAAAGGAGTCTAGGTTCATACAATCCCCCAGCTAAGAGACCACTTCTGTGAGGCAACATAAAATTTTATATGTAAGTAGATCAATCCCTAAAGTTGTGTCTGGAAGGATACAGAAGAAACTTAATAAAGGTTACCTTTTAGGAGCAAGATGAAAGCTCAGAACGAGTGCAGCGAGAGCTTCCCTATTATTTTAAAGTTTTATGCACAGTCTGAATTTTTAAAACTGCGTAACCGTAGAATAATTTAAATGCAAAAAAAAAATGGCAAAAGCAAGTCAACACAACTTCACTGTAAAGAGAACACGTGCAGTGTTTGACCTTGGTATCTTCTTTTATTTCTGCTTCCTCCTCATTGGTGGCTTCTGTCATTTCTTTCAAGTCAGGATCCTTAATTCCGTGCATGAGTTGGATATGTTTCTCCAGCATTAACCGTTTCGTGAAGGTACGCCTGGAGTCTGGGCAGTGCCTGTGAGGAAAAGGACAAGGAAATAACCTACTTGCTTTAAAGGAACTCACTGAGGTGCACATTCACTGCTGAAAGCCTTCAGCCGGCCGACAGCCCCGCTCAGAGGGGCCAGGGTCGTCTGCATGAGTACCACTGATCCAAAGCGAAAGAGTAATTTTGCTATGAATCATAGTTTCCAATTGGTGAAAAAAAAAAAACTCTTGCAGCTTTCGTTAAAAGTTTTCTATCAGTTTTTGTGTCCTTACAGGACACAAAAATTTGGGTCAGATGGAGTACTTATTTTCTGAGTTTGGTTAAAGTATTACTTAATTCGTTATTCTAGATGGCTGTAATTTTTAACATGGAGAACATTAAATTTCAAAAGTTTCCTTTCCAGTGACTCAGACGGTTCCCTCAGAATTTACGTCATGAGACACTTTAATAGGAAGAAAGTCCCTGCCTGACTCCTTCACGCTGGTGTTAACGATTCCTGTCCACTCTGCCGTAACACAGACAAGACAGACTGTCTCCCCATCAAATTCCTCATCAAAGCACAAATGCAATATGCATGGTTAGGACCGCAGCGCTCAAATACATGTGTTCAGTCAGTCGATTAAAACATAGAAAACTGTGAACAGATATCCAAAACATGTCAATTATTTAAAATGTCATTTCAGCTTGTGCAAAATTATGTTAATTACGATCACAGTTCTTCTTTATAAGATATGAATTTATCATTTTCTTAACCAAACAGGCCAAACACACGTAAATGGAAGTTAATGACCATGGTGATTACAGATACTCTAAGCCAGGCATCAAGAATACCACTGCAGCGAAGGTGGATGGAAAGTTCCTCATGGCTTATGAAGAACCAAATTTGCTGTCTTCAGAGAGGCTTCTAAGAATTTTATAATGATTGGCTCCAAATTCTGGTATCATGTTAGAGACGCTCTATGGGGCAGCAGTGGGAGCCAGCACCAACACCAAAGAACAAACGAAATTAGCTGGACAATCCTGGCATCTTACTGCCTTACAGGCACTTCACGAGGAAATGAACACCCCTGTTAGAGGAAGGACTGTGCCATCCACGCCAGCATTCCTTTCCATTTTCTCAGCCCAGGGTTTCCTCCTAAATTCACTGATTCTTTCAATGCAGTCTCAACATACAGACTGTATTTACAGAATGTTCTCATCTCACCAAAATCACTCCCAGCTTCAATTTCACGGAAGGAGGGTCCCTGTTTTCCTACCCAAGAAACATTCCCTACCTAACCAAGACACAGCAAAGCCCCGGCGATCTGGTAGCTGACTTTCTCACGTTCCCTCAGCCAAATGGTACACAGAGCCCTGCTTTCATCACGGCCACACACTGGCTATATGGCTTCTGTGTCGTTTAGTCCTCTTTTATGAGAAGTGCCTTAAAGTAAGTAACCCTGTTATATCACCTCACTTCAGGCATGTTCTG
The DNA here is from genome assembly GCF_008692025.1 of Phocoena sinus. Lineage (NCBI taxonomy): Eukaryota > Metazoa > Chordata > Mammalia > Artiodactyla > Phocoenidae > Phocoena > Phocoena sinus. The sequence continues at coordinate 15,739,646 of NC_045776.1, forward strand.
AGTGGGTGAGAAAGCTTTCTCACTAATAATAATATAACAATCTCTGACCTTCATATACAAAGAATCTCATGGACTGTCCACTCAGTGGGTTGGCCCACTCAGTTCCTTGAATTTGGTCTCTAACCAACAGCGTGTGCTGAGATGAGGGATGCACTGCAACCGAGGGGCAAACGTCCAGCCCAGGATGACTCCATGACTGGCCCCACCACGGCCTGCTCTGAACCCTGAGTAGATCTACCAGCCCAAACAGCTTACTGATGCTGCCAACTCCCTGTGTGTAAGAGACCGAAGAGCATCTCATTCAACCGTGCACCTACCTGCCCGTGAGCCACTTCTCCAAAATTCTCAGTAATAAAATGCCTACCTCTGTATAATGGATAAGAACATAGGTGGGAATTCCCTGGGAGTACAGTGGTTAGGACTCTGTGCTTTCACTGCTGAGGGCCCGGGTTCAATCCCTGGTCGGGGAACTAAGATCCCACAAACTGTGTGGCCAAAAAAAAAAGAACAAAGGTAACAGATAAGAACATACAAAGGGTGGGCAAGGGACTGCTCCTTTTTATTTTAATATTGTTAAGTGTTACAAACCAAGCAAGAATGGTCTGTCAAAACAAAATACAATTCCGAAAGGAAATCCATACACCATGGAGCAGAGAATGGGAAAATGGAAAGTTAATGGTGAAATGGGAAAAACCTTCGAGAAGTTCCAGGCTAACCCTTTCACTGTGCTTCCCACATTAGAAATCACAACTTACGAGCAGGTATAAACTTTCCTGATGCCTTTGTGCTTGATCCGGTTGTGACGGCACAGGCTGTGGGATGAGCTGAAAGACTTGTCACACTGGCGGCAGGGGTGCTTCTTCATTTGCTTTATTAGGAGAAAAGAGAAAGAAAGTCACTTGAGAGAACAAAAATGGAAACACTTTACAAATTAAAAACTCTTTTGTAAGAGTCTAAGTATCACTGCTGTTTAGCAATACAGTAACAAGACTAGAAGATTTTAAAGGTGTAACAGAGGACTTCCCTGGTGGTGCAGTGGTTAGCCTGCCAATGCAGGGGACACGGGTTTGAGCCCTGGTCTGGGAGGATCCCACATGCCACGGAGCAACTAAGCCCGTGCGCCACAACTACTGAGCCTGCCTGCGCTCTAGAGCTTGTGCGCCACAAATACAGAGCCTGTGAGCCACAACTACTGAAGCCTACGCGCCTAGAGCCAGTGCTCCGCAACAAGAGAAGCCACCGCAATGAGAAGCCTGGGCACCGCAGTGAAGAGTAGCCCCTGCTCGACGCAACTAGAGAACAGCCCGCACGCAGCAATAAAGACCCAATGCAGCCAAAAATCAATCAATCAATCAATCAATCAATTTAAAAAAAACATAACAGAAAGGGTGGGTAGGGCTGGAGTAATCATGGAGGGGTTCATTTCTAGAGAACACACTTTATCAAGACTAAAAAACTATTTTTTTCCTTAAAAAGACTTATTGTTTTGATTGAACACAAACACCCAGATAGCTGAAAAGAAAACATTACATAAATTTTCTTTGCGTAAGAGACGTTATTTTTAAAAAGCAGATAACCTAGAAAAACAATTCTTCAGCAGATACCAAATAAAGCCATTAGTTAATTTGTTATATCCAGAAAGAACAGGTTTCCTTCTCCAATATGCCATTTTAAATTACATCTCTGGCTAATTTTAAACATTTTAGCTTCTCCCCCTAATAACTAATTATTGCTTAAATAAGGAAAGAGTTTTCCAAGAATGCTTTTTGTTTTAAATGATACCATTTGGTTATCTCAAGAACACAAGTTTGAAACCACTTTGGGGATACTGCCTGTTGGTATATGTAGTGTGTGTGTGTGCGTGCGTGCGTGTGTGCAGGGGAGGGACACTGAGAAAGCGAGAGAGCACGATCAAGAGATATATAAAAATCTGGGCTTCCCTGGTGGCGCAGTGGTTGAGAGTCCGCCTGCCGATGCAGGGGACATGGGTTCGAGCCCCGGTCCGGGAAGATCCCACGTGCCGCGGAGCGGCTGGGCCCGTGAGCCATGGCCGCTGAGCCTGCGCATCCGGAGCCTGTGCTCCGCAACTGGAGAGGCCACAGCAGTGAGAGGCCCGCGTACCGCAAAAAAAAAAAAAAAAAAAAGAGAGAGAGATAAAAATCAAAGTGAAAGTTTCCCACTTTGGCTAAGACATAATGTTAATTCAACAGATTCCCATGTGGAACCTTTGAAGTCAAATTAGTGGCTTAACATTTAACACAAATTATTTGGGCATGATACGCACTGCAGTCTGGAAGTAATGTCATATCACGAGGAAATGAAATCAAGAAAGAACGGTTTGCCTCGTAAATGAAACAAATTTGGCTCATCAGCCCTCGTAAAAAATAGGGATGAAGAAGGAATAAGTTCTCACGTGAAATTGTGTTACTACTTTGGCAATAAGAAGAGGTAAGCAAGCAACTGTGACCTAAGTGATAAAGAAATGATGTTTTCTAAAAACTTATTTTTACATTAATCACCTGACAAACACACCCTTATTCAAGCTGGTAAACAAATCTATTCAGGCGGCTGAGAGGAGTCCCAGAGATGGGCTGGCACCTTTTCTCCACCACTCACTAACCATGTGACGGGGGAAAGTGTCCCAACTCCATAAACACCCACTCCTCAAGCTGTCAAGTGGGGATCACAGCAGTGCCGTCCTCAGAGAGAGTGCTGGGGGAAGGGGGCCACTGAAGGGCTAGCACAGTGCTTGGGACACAGAGAAATCCTCAATATGTGTTACTTTATTAGTAATAATAAAGTTACATATCCAAGTTTCATTTTTTAAAAAGTGGAAAATACAATCTTTTAAATAAAACAAATCAGTCCGGCGGACGCTGAAAAGGTCTTGAACCCAGACAAAGGCAAAGGAGGAAGTTCCTTCTCCAAGTTAAAGATGAAAGTCGTACCATTGCTTGTACTGCTTTCCTAAGCATATCCCCGGGATATATGGATATACATCATATATCCCAGACTGTAAGAATCATCTCTGGGGGAAAAAAGACACAACAAAGCAAGTGACCAACTAGTGCCTGAGATATCCTGTCCCTTCTCCATAAGAATTTTCGATCACATTAAATAGGCCATCCCTACTCTCTTTTATTAGCATATGTAGCCAGAGAATGAATAAGAGGTTTCTTTTACAATAAAACTTTAAGTCAAGAACAGTCAGTTATGAATAGTTCTACTATGTTTCAATAAAGGTTTTTAACATCTACAAATACCTAACTCCTGTTGAATTCTGCACATATAAGATGGACAATGTTAAGATCACCTGGGAGAGCTGAAACACAAGACATCTTTCTAAAAGCAAGACAGTTGTAGCAAATAATCATAAAGGAGGGAGACAACGGAAGTGTATCTTTCTAAGCACAAAACAGGGCAGAGACCTCAGAGACGTGCAGACTGGATTTTCTATTATGGTGAAGATTTTAATATTCTACTTCTTGTTACCGTGTAGTTATATTAATATCAAATCAAAATTGTAATAGAGAAATATCAATAAAGAAATCCTCAGAAGATAATAAAATAAATGAAGAGCAGCTTAGCTAAATCAATAATTATTATTTTCAAAAAGAGTTGACGATGTATGAGATACTCTTTTTCAACATCTTTATGAAAAAAAATTGCAGAAGTGAACTGTGCAATCTCAAAACAATGGGGCAAGGTTTCAAAATCACTGGTGACAAGAAAAACTACAAGTTAAACTCCAGTTTCCAGATCAAACCCGCCATGTTCACAATACCTAACAAGACAAATGACTTTCTTCTTTGTTAAATTTTAAATACTAACTTGTTTAAAGGTGCTTTGCCTAATTTATCTTCATAACTTGTATCTTCAATATTATAATAGTTCATACTGCTACTTTACGACACAGGGAGCAATTTTTAATCAAACATGGGAAAAAACAGTATTAAGAAAGTGTAGGACTTCCCTGGTGGCACAGTGGTTACGAATCCGCCTGCCGATGCAGGGGACACGGGTTCAAGCCCTGGTCCGGGAAGATTCCACATGCCACAGAGCAACTACGCCCGTGCGCCACAACTACTGAGCCTGCGAGCCACAACTACTGAGCCCACGTGCCCCAACTACTGAAGCTCTCGCGCGCCTAGAGCTCGTGCTCCGCAACAAGAGGAGGCACTTCAGTGAGAAGCCCGCACGCAGCAACAAAGAGCCAACGCAGCCAAAAATAAATAAATAATTAACTTTTAAAAAAAGGAAAAAAGAAAGTGTAAAAGTCTATCATTCTGTTTTCAAGACTTTTAATGTCCTTTACTTCTGCTGGCTCCAAGGCTGCATAAACTGATATTAACAGAACCAGGGCCTTAAGTGCACTTTTTATAGTTAACTAAAATCAGAAAAGAAATTTATGAATTATAAATTATTTTGTTTTTAAATAGAACTCTTTAAAGAAACAGTGAACTAATAAGCTGGAAGGGTCTGAAAATTTTGCTAAAACGTTAGAGCAAAGTATCAAATGAAACACTTGGGCACACCTCCTAAACTTTCTCCCTCATCTCCAATTTCTGACTCTTTTACCTTTGTGTCCTTTAGGGAAGAAAGCATTATTATTAACTGCTCTTACCTAACAAACTCCTTTGTTCTACATGCCCCAGCCCTGGGCTCATGTCTGAGCTCTGGGATTTAAAATGCCTCTGAAAGCCATTCTTTTCGGATGGCACTTGGTGGAGGTGGGCGCTCTCACGATCAGACATTTCCATGCTGATAACCAGTCCCTTCCTGTCTCTTGGCTTGAAGGCCTCTGTCTCAGGTGACTCTGAAGAAGTTAGAGGGAGAAAAGCCACAACTTCACACTCCCATCTGGCCAGACACCCACTCATCTCCATCTCTTCTGCGATTCCCTCCTCCACGAGATATCTGCCTCACACCAACATGCACAGGGCCTCCTTGACAACCAGCACATGTCCAGGAACAGCCACAAGTTTAAGATTAAACGGGAGCGAAGTTATTCCCAAAGCACGCTGACACACATCCTTCAGCTCTTATCATAGCGGTTTTTATGAAAAAGGAAAACCAAACCAACTGCATAATTTACGCCTACCACAGCAGTAATCCCTCAGAATTTAACTCCTAAAACCCTGGACCCTTCCACTTGGGAATCTATTCTACAGATAAACCCGCACATGGTACAGTCAGTTCTGATTTAACACAACATACATAGAACACGTGCTCTAAATCATTGAACTCTGCAGAGTCAGGCAACAAAACCCACAAGACTTCCAGCAACAGTGAAGTTCAGGGTGTAACTTTCAAAAACTGCCAACAACTCATTTAATAAAAAACGAAACTAGCATGGATTTACACATGTTAAACGGTTAAGAAACACATATTAGGTGCTGCAAAAAATGGGGCACTTTACCTTGAAAAAGACCTTCAGTTTGCTTGTGGAAGTGAGCGCCAGGGGGCTTGCTCGAGTTTCTGTGAAGTGGTGTAAGGAGGGTTATCTGAAATTGGAGGGAAGTTGTAACACCAGGTGTGGACCTGTGTGACTCAGCCCACGGGGAGATGAGGTCACTGGTGAAGGCAGAAGGTGTGTGCCGGGTGGACTCCTACACAACTCTGTTGCACAGTTTAATGATCACCTAGTGTTTCTCAGGGACGGAATCGCACGAGCAAACTCGGAATTCACATTATGCTTCAATTGTTCCCTGATGTATCAACTACATTGGAACAAATCTGTGTTTTCCACACAGGCATTAAAGCAGAACTGACTGTACATACAAGGTTATTCACTGCAGCACTGTGTGTAAGGGGAAAAGATGGGAAAAAATGTGGGTCCATCCAAGGAGGAAGGGTTAAATAAATGATACGTGCTCAAAACAATACTCTTGTCATGCAGCAGTAGAAAAGAATGAAAGATCTCAAAGCACTGGTATGAAAAGAACTGTATCATAAATTACATGGAGACGGAACCGGTGCAGAAAATTAACTTAATAAACTGTGTTCTGTGTTAAAAAGAGGTAAAAATGAGAACACAGACGCATATACGATGATACTGGCATAGAGAAACTTCAAGGGTGGCAAGGGTAGAAATGAGGCTTTTAACTGCATTCCTTCATATTATTTGGATTTCTGAACCATGTGAATAGAGCTCATATAAAAAAATTATTTTTTTCCATTGCCTCAAAAAGATCTTAGGTCAGGTTCACTGAGGTATTAATTTACGAAATGTAAAATTCACTTTTTAATGAGTTTTGGGAAATGGATACAGTTAAGTAACTGCTACTACAATCAAGATATAGAACAGTTCCATCACCCCCCAAATTCCCACGTGCCCCTTTAGCGTCAACCCCTCCTTCCTACACCCAACTCTTAAAAACCACTCATCTGTTTTCCATCCTACAGTTTTGCTTTTTCCATTTGTCACGTACATGGGACCATGCAGTATAATTAATGTGTGTGGTTTTGTGAGCCTGGCATCTCTCACTCGGCATCACGCATCGGCAACTCTATCGAGTGTATCAGTAGTCCGTGCTTCTCACTGCAGAGGAGTACTCCGTTGTATGGACAGACCCCTGTTTGTTTACCATTTACCAGGTGAAGGACTTCAAGGTTGTTTCCAGTTTTTGAAAATTATTGAAGTATACAGTATAAACTATAAACATTCATGGACAGGTTTTGGTGTCAACATATGATCTTATTTCTCTTGGGTAAATACCTAGGAATGGGATTACTGGGTCCTATGGTAAATTACATAAGAATCTGTCAAAGTGTTTTCCAGATGGCTGTACTCTGTTTTTCCACCAGCAATGGATAAGAGCTCCAATGGCTCTGCAGCCTTCCCAGCACTTGATATTGCCATTTTGTTTTATTTTATTTTATTATAGCCATTATCAAGGGTGGCTAGTGGTATTTCATTGTGGTTTAATCTGCATTTCTCTAATGACTAATGATAGTAAGGTAAAAATTTTTCAGTTAACAGATAAAATACCTATTTATATGGTGTGCCTCTTCCTCCAAAGAAAAGCCCTGAACTCTGTTTTTGGTTTTTTTGTTTTTTTTTTTTTTTTTTTTCTTCAGTACGCGGGCCTCTCACGGTTGTGGCCTCTCCCGTTGCGGAGCACAGGCTCCGGACGCGCAGGCTCAGCGGCCATGGCTCACTGGCCTAGCCGCTCTGTGGCATGTGGGATCTTCCCAGACCAGGGCACGAACCCGCGTCCCCTGCATCGGCAGGCGGACTTTCAACCACTGCGCCACCTGGGAAGCCCTGTTTTTGGTTTTTTATTTCAGGAGGAATTTCACTCTCTTGTAAGGTCCTTGAAAACAGAAGCTGTGGATCATTCATCCTTACAGCCCTGGCATTCAGCATACAGAAAACACTCAGTAAATAGTCACTGTGTAAATGAATAAAAGAAAAAAATAACTGAATACACAATTATCTACTGGAAAAATACAAGCATGTTCTACAAAGTGTTCACAGAACAACAAATTTACCATAAAGTCCTGGACAGAGAGCAAGCACTGCTTGTTTCTGGAAGATGGGTGAGACACCGGCATGTTTAAATCCTGGTAAGAGCCTCTAAAAAACAAAAACACTCACTGGGCTTCCCTGGTAGCGCAGTGGTTCAGAGTCCGCCTGCCGATGCTGGGGACGCCACATGCCGCGGAGAGGCTGGGCCTGTGAGCCATGGCCGCTGAGCCTGCGCGTCCGGAGCCTGTGCTCCGCAACGGGAGAGGCCACAACAGTGAGAGGCCCGCGTACCGCAAAAAAAACCCCAACAAAACACTGAGGACAGAGGTGGGGAGACAGGGAGGGACTCACACAGAAGGAAGAGCACATCCTCCTGTGTGACTGGAGATAAGGCTCTGCCCATAAACAGGTGCGATGCTTACACGGCCAGTGGTGGGCGGGTGAAGAAGGGACTGGGAAACGGAAGGAACTCCTGCCTGGCAGCTTCCATATCAAAGTGAAGTGATACGATGCATCTAGATGCTGCAGCGTTCACTTTCTTTCCCTTACTGTTGCCAATTATAAAAATAACAAATGGTTATTGCAAAATAAAAGAGAATGAGATTGCTTCTAATCTCACCAACTGAGGTACCCACTATCAATTTCTAGCTGTACATCCTGCCCATGTCTTTTCTGGATACACGGATTCACGTGTACTTATGAGTCTATATTATACATAGTGATTTGTCACCTGATTTTTTCGCTTGTAAAGCACACACAGCTACACATATTTTGATGATTCCACATTCTTCTGAATCCACCATTGTATTTTATTGTATAAATGGACCATAATCCATTTAAATATCTTCTATTAATGATTTAGATTATTTCAACTTTTACAGATAAAATTTTCTATAGTCAACCAATGACTTCCTTTGGATAGATTTCTGAAAATAGACTTTCAAGTTGTAAAAATGTTAAGGCTCTGTGTCCCTTCTTGCCGAACCGTCCTCAAAAAGGACACCAGTGACCTAAGTCGGTGTCTCTTCATCAGGAGTCTTCAACACCAGGTTACATTCCTCAACCCTGCCGAAGTCAATTCTACGGCACTTCCGTTTCTCTGCGACGCCTAGTGACGCTGGACATCTAGGCACATACACCTGAGCCATTTACATCTCCCTGGGGAACTGCCCGATCACATCCTTTCCGCGGTTTTCTATGCAGTGAGGGCTGGAGACAGCAGGTGGCGAGCTCAGAGGGCAGACAACAGAGCCTTGCACACCATGGTGAGGGCTCCGGATCGTCCACGAGTGCGAGGAGGGGGCACTGAAGGGTTTGAGCAGAGGACCAATATGACCGACACAGTTTAGATGGGTCACTCCAGCTGCCAAGTGTGGAAGCAGGGAGCCAGGGCACAGGGCTCCAGGGGAGAGATCCTGTGCCCTGGGCTGGGGGAAAAAGGGTGATGATAAGTGGTTAGATTTGGTATGTACCTCCAGGGTAGATGTATGGATGGGCTGAATGTAGGTGACAAAGAAGAGAAAAAGAGGGGTCAGTCATCACTCCAATTCTTTGGCCTGGGCATCGGTGGAGCAGAGTTACCAGCTACCAGTTGGGAAAACAGGGGAGAAGCAGGATCAGGGAAGGAGAGGGATCAAAAGAGTTACGTTTTGGATACGTTAAGTGTGAGAAGCCCACTGGAGACCTAAGCAGAGATGTTAAATAAATAGGTGGTTAGCATCAAGTCCGGATCTCAGGGGAGAGGTCTGGCTGCAGATATACATCCGTGAGTCACTAGGACATAGATGCCACTCTGAGTCATGGGCCTGGATGGGAACTGTCTGAGAGTCAAAGGACACATCAACGTTCATAAGATGATAAAGACCAAGAAGAGCTATCGATGAGGCAGGATGAGAACCAAGAGAAGACAGTGCTTAAGAGGCCCAGCAAAGAAAGCACTTCTAGGAGGACAGAGCAGACGAGTGCTTCAGGCAGGTCAACGAAGACACCAACTGAGAAACCCAAGCCCCCTGAACTCAGGGACACGGAAGCACCGGACAGGTTGGCAGGACTGGCTCTGGTGGAGTGGGGGGACGAAAGTCTAAACAGGAGAAGGAGGCAGAAAACAGAAGGACAGAAAACGATTCCAGGGAGATTTATTATAAAGGGAGGGAGAGAAAAAAATGGCAGTAGGGAAGGGGGGTGAGGAAAGCTGCTTTGCTGGGATAAGGGTACCAGGGCAGAGCTTTATGACGCTGAGAAAGATGCAGGAGAGAGTGGACGAGTGTGGGCAGCTGTGACACCCTCGAGTGGTCAGCAGGGGGCTGGATGGAGCGTGCAGATGGATGGGCTGCCCTTACAGGGGGCGGGGATGCAGGATCATCCTTTGTAATGGGAGATGACACAGTATTTGAGATCAGATGCAACAGGGTTTTCACTGCACCGTCTCCTTATGTGTGAGGCAAAATCCAAACTTCTTGGCTTTCGAGAGGGTCCACAATCTAATCCTCAAGCCACCATTTTGACTACATCTCCTGGGACTTTCATTCAAAGCCTCTCAAATCCACATCTTCTGAAGACCATGACACATTCCTCCCTGCTCTTCTGAGACAGCCTTCCCTCTCCTGGATGCCCATTCACATCCTTTCCCCCTCCAGCCAGCTCAGCTCTCAGGTCCTTGGTGGGCCTTCCCGATCTCTCCAGCCACCTGCCTCTCCTTCTCTTGCCCACATCCCACACAGCTACGAGTGAACCTCTGGAAACACACATCTCAATGTGTCCCTTCTCTCCCTAAAGCCCACCTGGCGTTCTCTGTAGCTTCAGGGAATGAGGCCGTTGGACTTGCCCACCTCACCCGTCCCAGCCTCCCATCACCCCCTTCCTAGAGCATCACCCTCCAGTACTACGTGCTGGCAGCCACTTGGCAGAGCCATGACGGCTTGTACCACATATCCATTCTCCTCCTGCTCGTCTGCACACACGGCAAATCCCTCTTGTGCACCCTCCAAATACCTCTTTGGATAGTATGAGGTAGCATTTCTTCTGTGCAGCCTTCCCTGGCATCTCCCCACCCCTGCTGATGTCCCACGGAACAGTGATGCTCAGATCCTGTACCTTAGATGTAAGTCTCATTCCTCTCTGCCACGTATCAAACCCAATTTTAATTTTTAATTTCACTCTATCCTCCCGTGATTTAAGGCTGGACTATATCTTACTGCTCGCTTTATTCACAGAGCCTCAACAGGTACTGAGCTAAAATCTGAATTGAATGCACCTTTCGCTTAGCGTTTAATTACGTTCACACCTTGTGATGCTGCTGAGACTGCTGTTTCATACCCAACTCAAACTAGTTTTAGCTTTAAAAGTATTTATCCTTTATTTTTCTACCCAACTATAAGCATCTCTAAGGGCAAGAATTACAATTCACACTTGGAGCTCCCTCATAGCAAACACTATGCAACTTGATAAATATTTGTAGGATAAAAGAAAGATACCTACGGAAGAACATGGTGTATGTAAAGCTAAACATTCCCTAAGTCTGAATGAATGGCCTGTTCTAAGCCGTTTCAGAACTGTACATTATTCCTATAATGTGCAAGTACCCAGAGGCACCGAAGACTTTCAGAACAAAACAGTATAGACTGATCACCTGAACAGGTGAAAAACCTATCTATCTATATATACATATAGTCTAATATATGCCTCCTGTAAAATAAATCAGCTTTTCTACAGAATAAAAATGTACTCAGATTACATATAAATAACTCAATAAGTTGATTATTAAAAAAGAAATTCACTAACGAAACATGTATCGTTAGCATATGTATTAAATAAATAAAAGGTATAATTTGCATTGTGAGAATTCTTGAAACTTTTCACCAGGATAAATAAAAAGTAATGCTTCATTAAGTATTTAATTCATCTATTCCTATTAGATCCGGATATAGTCAGTATGTGCCCACAAAACTGTAAAGCTTTCACTCTGTATGAGTATTACCTACAGTCATGGATGGTGAATCACAAGAAATAACCCTGCTCACCCAAGCCACCTATGCTCTCTTAGAAAATGGTCTTGTACATACTGACTATATCCGGATCTAATAGGAATAGATGAATTAAATACTTAATGAAGCACACAAAAGTCTCCTCACATCACACCACAATACCGTACCAATATTCTAAAGCCTCGCCACCATTCTCGGATCTGGTTCAATGAAGAAACCCAATCCCAGAGCAAACCTGGACACTTCAGGTCATAAAAGAAACTACTCTCCTCCCCTAGCCTCAGCCCACTGGATCTATACCTACATCTGCCTGCCGGGGATGCCACGGGCAGGGAGGGGACGCTGGGGCACAGGAAGGGACTGAGGTTTGACAGAGAACCGGGGGTGGGACCCTGGGAGGCTTCAGTCTGCGTCGGGGGCAGTGGAAGTGGAGAGGAGGAAAACTGCTCACTGGTGACAGCGAGGGAAGTAAGTCCCCGGCTTCAGGCAATGTTTTTAATAACAAACGTTCTTAGGCCAGCAAGTCCTGGTACATTCATCCAAAGCAGACGGAGATGGCCAAGTCTCGTATTTCTCCCATCTGGCAACAGCACCAGCCCAGCATCCAGGGAGCCTCCACCTCCTAAACCTTGAGACATAAACAGAAAGAGCCCAGGGAGGAAGAGCCTTCCTCGGTCTGCAAAATCACAGCAGCCCTGCT